>NC_056729.1:209221059-209421059 GCF_019279795.1 Protopterus annectens
ATTTATAATCCAATAAATGAGTGCTACTTGTTCCCAAGCTTTTATTCTTTATAAAACTACTAGACAAATTAATTAAAGTTTAATTTATTTCCATGGGTGAGGGAAGCTGGCAGCTCCCTGGTCCACTTTTATAAATTATAAAATTAATGGGAAACCCATTCAAGTTATATTTATTCAGGGGCCTGCCACTGTCATGATGCCCAGCTTTACAAATTATAAAAATTAATGGACATACCCACTGAAATTTAGGTTCTTCATGGCAGCTGATGCCTCAACCCCCCCCCCCCAATTTTATACATAAAAGTAATGTGCAAATCCCTTCTCTATACATAGGACTTTATAATAAACATGTTACAGTGCATAACAATGGACTGCCTCCACTCCCCACTGTTACACCACATTGCCAGAAACAGGAAAAATTAAGGCATGGTATAATTAAGTGGTCATTGGCTCCCACTACAAGAACATTGACAACCATCATCTCACTTACCTCTTGTATTCATAAAGGAAAAAATAACAAGAAAACAGGGGCACTTATAAACCAATTGCCCTCTGTATAGGTGGAAGGTTCAAGGGTTCGCAGCCTGCAGTGATGTTTACATCAAAGAGGCATAAAATTACTTATCTCAGAATATGACTTCACATAATGAAGGATATTTGACTGCAGAAGCTCCGGGCATTCACTTTTCCAGAAGATTTTACCACCCAGATGCATCCCATTTTCACACACCCCATTTTCAAAGCTAGATCCAAAACAACGCTGTTAGTCTGGGATTTGTTCTTTACTTACAGCTGAGCATCCAGCTGTCTAAGCTATGTTTGAAGGATGACAAGGAATCCCACTTCTAGACATGCCAGTGGGAATCTGTCCAACTTTTCATATGTACTTCAATGAAAACATTGTTTTGCCTAGACCCTTGACCAAAAAAAGAGTAAGACTCTGCTTTAGACAAACATTTTTAGAGCAGACATCTCTTGTGTAGTTTGTTCTTGGCACAGTTCCATTTTAATGCAATAAACATTTACTGCAGTAGTTACAACCACATGCACAAGTGCCTTGGTATACCATTTTGGGGTATTCAATATGCCTGTATTAAAAATGTCCTGGTTAATGCAGCTGTTTGTAAAATGAGAAATGGTAAAAAATAAAAATAAAAACAATAATAAAAATAAAAACTGTATCAAGTTACTTAATTACTTATTTATTTTGTGTACTTTTATTCCTAGCATTTAAGCAGAATCATCCTTAAAGGCCAGTAATAAAACTACAATGCTGAATGACCATAGGATATACAAGGAAAGTTTGGCCAGAAGCAATATATGCCTTGCTAACAGCTACCCTCAAGCTCTACCACCTTTTATAAAGATGGCAGTGCCTGTAAGGCAAGAGGCAAAATAAAGGACAACCCACCCAGCTGTCTAAGCTATGTTTGAAAGATGACAAGGAATCACACTGTTTGGCATGCCGGGGGAGACTGTTCCAGGAAAAAGAGGAGATGTAGCATTCTGCGTAACTAGACTGATATGAGAGTACTGCTGTCATTACTGATTTCGAAAGATGTCATGCATTCAGGGCCAAGGACAAGGAGGGTCTCAGTGAAGCAAACCTAAAAAGGGCATTAAAGAGGCCAAGAGGGAATACGGAAAGAAATGACAAAGTCAGTTTGCAGACATGAGGGACACCAGGAGTCTCTGGCAAGGGATACAACACACTACTAACTACAAAACCAGGTCAGCTCAGTGTGAAGACAGCATTTAAGTCCTGGACAGGTTGGACTCCTTCTTTGGCAGATTTGAAGAGAACAGCAACGTGGCTGCTACAAGGCTACCTATCAAAACCATGAGGAGAAAGTGAACCCTAGGAAGGCTGCTTGTCCTGATAAAATACTGGGCAAAGTACTTAAAGGCTGTACAGACCAATTATGCTCAGTTCTACCTGACATGTTCAGTACCTCCCTTATTCTTGGTAAAAATCCCTAGTTCCCTCTTGCTTCAAGGTGATGAAAAAGCTAATCCAGCCTGCCTGAATGACTACAGACAGGTTTCTTTAACTTCAAATGTCAGGAAATGCTTTGAGAGACTAGTTAAAAAGCATCTGTCGGCTAAGCGTCCATCCACATTTGACCCTCTACAGTTCACTTATCAGGCTAACAGATCCACTACAGATGCTACTTCAATGTTTTTCCACCTCTCACTTGATCATCTGGAGGGAAGAAATGGGTTTACATTACGAAAGCGAAAATCCCTAAGAGCGAATACCTAAATGTCGACCCCCTTACTGTAAACCGCGAAAATCCCGAATGCACTAAATCGCTAAAAAAAATATCAACCTGTAATAGTCGGCCAACCCCACCACCCGCTACATACTACCTACCTAACTATGCACTATCCTTAACCCCTCCCTAACCCTAAGGTCCGTAACTACGGCACACTTCCCCTACACACATACACCCAAACAAAATAAATAAAACACATACATACACTTAAAAAAAACCTACCTCCAACACTATACTAAACCCCACATACACAACTAACAATACACTATCCTTAACCCCTCCTTAACCCTAAGGTCCGTAACTACCGCACGCTTCCCCTACACACATACACAGAAACAAAACAAATAAAACACATACATACATTTAAAAAAACACCTACTTCTAACAATACACTAACTCTTACATACATTACCTATCTATGCACTTACCTTAAGCAAATCCTAACACTAAATTCCTATCTATCGCACACTTACCTTAAGGAGCTATACCGCAGATGGGCCAACCAAAACAAATTGACATTTTGAACTTTGCGGTTTACGTATTTTGCGCAATATGGGTCGACTTCTTCCTATTCGCCTAAAGGAATCTTCGCTCTCATAAAAGGAACCCGGAAGAAGCAACTATGTCAGGCCGCAATCCTACTCTGTCATGCTGCTATGTACAGCATTCTTCTTATGACTGTGTGGGGGGCTTGTGTGTTTTTGCTATTATTATTGATTTATTTATCCTTTTGTGGGCTTTGTATTGAATATCTTCTTTAAATTGAAATGTTCTACTGTTGTTCTTGCTATCCTTGCTTCCTATGTACTCTCTGATGAGTTGATACTCAGAATTTCATTTAGGCTGCACTTGCTTAGTCCTAAATGACAATAAAGTTTACTTTGACTTTGACATAATGACAATAAAGTGTCCACAGCACTAATATCAGCCAATAACTGATTCAATGCCCAAGCTGTCTCTGCTCGTTTTGCCTCCTCTGTTTTTAATAAAGTGTTTCCCATACATCCTCAGAGCTTCCATAAAAATGTGATTCACCTCATGACTGGAGCTGTCATTCTTGTTTCTTGCTCCCAACTGTTGCATCATGCCGTAGCAGTTAATGAAATGTTGTGACAAAAGTGACAAACTGGCACCTGCCATCCTTCTATGAAAGTTTTAAAGACTGTGGACAGTGTAGGATTCTGTATTAGACACACCCCTTGCAGCACTAGTTCTAACCTGTTTTTTTTTCTGTTCTGTTCCCACTGCCTATGTTGTGCTGGCCATTGCTGCAGTAGTGGCTGACGTGCACATATGTGTTTGTTGTGAGTAAGTGCTAGTAAGTAGGATAATGCATCTCATTTGTTCTTTGAACTTACATGCTCCTTAACCCATTCAATAGTAAGCAGTAAGCACCCTGATAAACTAAGATGGCAGTAAAAATGGTACAATATCCGTTTCCCCATCATGTCATTCATAAGAAGTGAAACCGCATTAAACTGCACATCATATCGCTAAAGTAAAGTTACTGCTTAACAGCTGGCAGTGAATTATAGTGATTAATGCCTTTTCCAGCTCATTTCTGCTTGTTCCTGTTATTCAGCAGTGATTTTACTTTAGCGGTGCTTCACGTACCCTGTCTGTGCCATTTGCAGGTAAGCTCAGCCCAAAATGGTGGACTTAGTTAAATTGATATAACCTAAGGTTGATTAACAAACTTATGCAAATTAGTCTCTGTCACACTGTGCTTTATGAATCACACCATAAGTGTGTGTCTACCTTATAGGCACAAGCAATTGGCTCACTGTACATACAGCTAACTCCAAATGTGCCTAAACTTCACAGAACCCAAATTAGGATGATTAGAACATGTGGATCTGTTGTGGGCATTTCTGCTCAGGGCTGTACTTGGTCGTACTCAATGCTGACCATTTGCACTTAGCTGATTTGCATACGGACATAACACTGCTGCTCACCAATTGGCTTGTGCTTCTTTAACCTACAGCAATATGAGTACCATCGTCTACCTCATTTCCTTCACTGTTCCACTGCAATTTATTCCAAACATAAGGAAAAATGTAGCATGCAAACAGTGGGCATATGTACCACTCTAGAATTTACCTGACTTTGCTAAATAAAAATGTTTAAAAAGAAAAAAAGGAACAACGTTATTAATTAGGCCAATAATCAGCACTTTTTACATCACTATATTAGGCACCTGTTAAGTATTTTGTCTGCAGTACTTTCTAATGCCTGGTTCAACTACAGACTTATAACCTTCCTGTGTTGTTATCCAAGTACAAGATTTGACTGTAAATTATTCTTTCATATCAGGATAGAGTACTAACTATATTTACCAGTAAGCCATTTTCATTACGGTTTCTTTTCTCAGACCTCTGCTTTGATGAAGAAAATCAACGGTGTCAAATCAAACTTGGTGTGTAAATAATATATTTTTGCTCATATCTCTGAAAGTATTAAAAATAAGTACAATCATGTAATGCAGACTGAGAGAAAGCAACCACTGTCTTATATTATCCTTACCATACAGCTATAAAGCAAAGTAAAAATATAGCTCAGCATTTATATCAACAGAATTCATTCACTCCGTTAATCATTTTTATAGCCCAGCTCACACTGACAATCAGCCAAACTTCTAAAGCTTTCATATACCCCAGGCCTGCATGTTCCCTGAGCAACAACCACTAACAGGTTTGTGGGAGACATTATCTATGGTGCCCACTGAAAATATGTTTCTCCCTGTTAGTTAGTGAGCACATTTCCAAGACAGGACCTGTTAAGAGTGCATTCACCTACCATCATCTCCAGCTGTAATACATTACATACTTGGATTTCCACAACTATATCCTTGTGGTTCACTCCATGGCTTAGTCTACCTCCTGCTATTTTGAAGTAAAGCTCACACAGTGAAACCTAGCCAAAACCCTAGGATGTGCAAGCCAATGCTACAGTCTCCCTCATATCTTTCCAGCTGCCTTCTGCTGTGCGCAAGATGGTAGTTAAATGTAAGTCACTGCTGCTGCACTATTTACTCACATCCAGAGGGTTGGATCATTCATATACATATGCAACTACACAGACACATAAACTGTCCTGGTAAAACTCTCACATGGTTATAAATATCTAGATATGTTTTACTTTCTATAAAACAAAATTATGCTTACATGTGCTCTTAAAAATAATTTATATGCTATTTTTTCTTTTCCCTTATTTATCATGTTTACTTCACTTTGTGTAATTGTTATTCCTATGATTACTTAACTTTGTATAACTGCTGATTTGTATTCCTTAAGGTTTTGACTATTTTTCATTGGATCATTTCTCCTTTGGATGTATCTAAGAAGAAACTTTTTTTGTATTTGTCTGGTCTGTCTATTCCATTTAAAAATGAAATAAAACACCAACATATTTTTCCAAGGTGATGGATAATGTTTATTTTACTAAAAGATAAAGTTACAAGGTCAACCCGAATTTAATGTCACCATCAAACTGTAGGCTCAGCCATAAACAAAACTAGCTTCAGTAATACGCTTCAGTAATACACTGTCAGCATTTAATATTTAACTAGACTGTGGATTATCTTAGTGAATGTACGTCTAACTCTGAGAATGAAAGATGCATTCTAAATGTAAAAAACTGTAGTATACATAACATGGCACAGTTCACACGTCTTTTATTTAGTCAACATTGGTATGTTGCATTCTTCCCAACATGTAACTAATCCTGCTTCACAAAATATTGACAATACTGATATTTTGATTTACTCTGTATACAATACAATTTATATTGTGCTTTCTTTTATTGGCACAACAGTCCTAGCCAATTTATCTTCCAGGTGTGAAATTGCTGTAAAATAACCTGCATGCAACAGCATGTGAAATGTCTTTAAGAATGTGTATTTTCATATACACATGTGAAAGAATTTCAAACATATTACAATAATGAACTCATACGAACACTATCAAAGCTGCCTTTGCCTTCATTGCTTATTTTATATCTCACAGCCTTTGTAACTGTGCAGGCCACAGAAACATGTATTGATTGCCTGACATTTCGCCTGTTCCAGCATCTTATTCCACAAACTTACCATCAGATAGTAGTTCTGATGCTGTTTGTTTTGCAGACGTGCATCAAACCAGGTACCAGGGATGCCATGTACACCAGGCAAAAATCACCTTTCAGAAATCTGTATGATACTGAGTAAAGAGACAGAGCTTTGAAGCGATCAGAATAGGACATTGTGTTTACCCCCTGTAGTCTTTTTGTAAGGAACCTTTGCAGACGTTCCAACTGATGCATTTGTCTGGTCAGGTACATACCAAAGGGGGCATTATAGTCTATGATGGGTTTGATGAGGGCAGAGTACAGTGGTACAATGACCTCTACAGACCTAATTGTCATGCCTTTGTTTATAAGTTGAGCAACACAGAAGGATTTTCTTACTACCTTGTTCACATGTTGGTCAAAGGCTAAGTTACTATTTACATGACTTCCCAGATCCCCAACTAGTGAATCAGTTTTTAAGGTTGTTTTATTAAGGATGTAGTTGCGCAGGGTGGCAGACTTCCCAAAAGGTACTATAATACATTTCTTGGCATTGAGTTTTTAGCCACGGCTTTGGCACCAAGTTTTTGCGTTAGAACGTCCTGAAGGGTTTTCTCATCTTACAGGAAATTCATCAGGGCCCACTGAGGCTGTGTTCTTGGCTTTAGCGAGCACAGCCAGTACACACTCCCTAGTTATAGTTGGAGGGGTTATGTTAGAAGGTATTTCTTAGGGGATGGTTGGGGGTGAGAGGAGGTAAAGTTGGAAATGAATTTTTCTAGTAACAGGTTGCCTATATCACTAGGCTTAGTAAATGTGGCACCATTAGCATTGGTTCAGCACATTGCTGAGTGCTGCCCTTGAGGCTTCTGACATAGCTAAAGAAGGCTTTATGGTTATCATTTACCTGGGAGACTACCTTAACCTCAGAGTTGGCTTTGCTTGACCTAAGCAGCCCTCTTAATTGCCTATTTAGTTTCACTTAATAAAAGGCAGTTTGCCTTGGAATAGCTCTTAACCCCACCAGTGCAGTTCCACATGGGTCAGTACTGGGCCCCCTATTGTTTAGAATACACTTCTCAGAAGTTCAGACCAAAGCAGGGGGGCTGTGGCTGACTACATCTGCTGACGACTGCAAATTAGGTGCAATCATTGAATCCCCAAATTATGTCAATATACTTCAACAGGGACTTACACATACAAATGATTGGTGCCAAAGCCATGGACTGAAACTCAGTGCTAAAAAATCCACTATCATCCCCTTCGATAAAAATGATATCCCTGCAGACTATCATATAAATAATAATACCCTAAGTTACAACTCAGTAGTGAGAGACTTGGGAACGCAAGTTGACTGTAGCCTAAACTTTGACCACCATGTGTCTACTGTGCAAAGAAGGCATTCTACATCACACACCTCATTAGCAAAGGTATTGCCATAAGAGTGAAATAGGTCATAACTCCTATGTACTCAGTCTTCATTAGGCCAGTAGTTGAGTACAATGCTCCCTTTGGTATGTACCTTAAGAGGAACCTACAGCAACTTGGGACACCTCAGAGATTTCTAACCAAGAAGATTCAGGGACTCCAGCATATGTCATACACTGACAGACTGAAGTTACTGTCACTGTACTCAGTAGTGTACAGACTACTTAGAGGAGACTTATGCCTGGCCTACAGAGCAATCTTGGATCCAAACCTGATGGAAATTCTGCATATCCGCAAGTCAAATGGGACAAGGGTCACCCACTCTGGGAACCTTGGCTTGACCTGTAACATAAATAGGACCTGATGGAGAGACAGATATGTCTCTCAGAGGTTGCCACTCCTCTGGAATAGGCTGCCAATTCACATCAAACAGAGCCCCTCTATGACCCTGTTTAAGCAATGCCTGGATGACTGGATGGGAAACCATAAATTCCTGCTGGGGATTTCACCTATGACCCTCCTAGAGATGAGCAGATGTTGCTAACTAAGATTTTGGGTTTAGGCAAGATCCTTTATATTGGGTTTCTTGAGTATTATATTGGATTCACATGGCTAGGCTTATAAAGACCTTCAGGTCAATAGCCTAGTAACCACCTATGAACCCATGTACTGATTTTACTGGGTTATGGAGTTGATTTTGAAGGAGAGAGCCTCATGGTTGGTCCTTCCCAGGGAGGACAAGACATGGGGGTCCATTTGCCCATATTTGTGAATACATGGTGCAGTATGTTGTAGCCCCTAGTTGGCATAGTCACTATTTGGCCAAGGTGTTTATATTTGTGAAGTCCAGGAATCTCTATGCCTGTAAATTTGAGGCTGTGTAGGATTCCCAGCCTATACTGTGGTAACTGAATTATCTCATGAGTAGGGTTTAGGTTGGATGGTAAATGCCTCAAGTAGATCCAAGTATGCACACTGAGCTTCTTGGGACATGGAAGGTGACCTATAACTGGCTTGTATATGGCACAGGATTTTATCTATGGTGATCTGCACATGGAGGAACTCCAGCACATCATCCTGTTTGACCACCCGAGAGGTATGCTTGCTACTGATACATATTGAGACACCTCCATCAGTAGCCCTTGTGTGTGCAGCTACTTGTATAAATGTGTGGAAGGCACTGGAACCTTGCACTACTCTGCTGGGGTACTGTCTGCCACATTAAACATTGTCAGAGGAACTGCACAGATGTCTATATTCTCAAGTGTGAGGAGGGCTTGGAGTGAGGAGTGTAGTTTTTTATTCAGGCTCTCAGCATTGAGCAGTAACACCTTGAGATTCAGGTGAGTTGATTTTGCTGTCATTAGGTTTGTCGATTTGGCAATGCACTATCCAAATGCACTATGTGGTGGATAAAGTTTTAGCCATTATTCAAAAGCCTAGAGGGGACAGCTGCAGGCCATCCATGGCAAAGCAACGTGGCCTGTTAACCATGCCCTCCCAAGCTGACAAATGTTGGATACCCTTAGAATTATTTTAGAAATTGTCTGCCTCTCTGGTGTCAATCATCTTTTGCTCATATTGTGGCATCTCTCCATCTTGAGACACACTGATGTCCCTCTCACCAGGCTGAGTAAGGAGAAAGTTGTGAACAGTTGCTTATCAATGGCTAGGACACATTACATTACACATGCATGCAGGTCATTGGACCACAAATCCAATATGACTCAGTCATAGTCCATGTGGGAGTAAATGACCTGAGACATACCTCCCTAGACTATATGAAGAGGGACATCATGGAGCTCTCAGAATATGTGTCCCAGGCTGTTATGAGCCTAGCATTGAGCAGCATTTTACCTTCTCCAAAGATGATGCCACAATATGAACAAAAGATGACTGACTTTAATAATTGGCTTAGTTTCTGGTGTCATTCTAAGGGGGTGCAACATTTGTCAGCATGGAAGGAAATGGTCACCAGACCACGAGGCTTTGCCAAAGATGGTCTGCACCTCTCCCCTCTAGGCTTTTGAATATTAGCTAAAACATTGTCTTCGCCCATAGTTCCCTTTTAGGCAATGCCAAACTGAAAGTACATCAGACAGCAAATCAAAACCAAGAAAATCTAAAGTTATTACTGCTCAGGTAGTACCTCATTACGCCACTCTCTCCAATATGTCTACTATGCATTTGCATAATTTTATAAAAACAATAAAATGTTATTGTTGACCTATTGAGCTATATCAATGTAAAATTATGTTACTTAGCTTCTTTTTAATGCAACTTTAACTTTATGCATGTAACCCAACATATGTGAATCGTTTTGCTATAACTGCTACAATATCAATATTGTTTAAAATTGTACTTGTTTAAAAATGTACTACTGGAGTTTTTCTCCTCAGGTCTCCACTGAAAATGAGCCACAAGCCCAGTTGGACAAACCTGGTTAACAAATGTCAATAAATAAATAAAATAAATAAAAATGCTAGGAGTCTAAACAAATAACTCTACTCCCCAGAAGCTTTCTTTACTCTAGAGAATGCTGATGTCTGTGCAGTCACTGAAACATGGTTTAAAGCCACAGAAAGCACACCAACAGTGCAAGATTATATTGCCTTCCACACATTTAGGCCAGCTACATCACAGGCAGGGACTAAAGGTGGAGGTGTCTCTATTTACGTTAAAAATAAATATACTTCAAGGCTGGTCAAACAGGACAATGCACTTGAGCTGATCCATGTTCAGATCACTTTAGGTAAAATCCAATACCACTTCCTTGCAAGCTATAGGTCCCCCTCTGTTACCCAGGAAACCCATACCATGTATTTAAACATATTTAGAAATACTAACCATCAAACCCAATACCATACTCATGGATGACTTTAATTACCCCACTATCAACTGTGAATCCTATACAACACCAAACATACATGCACAGATTCCTGTATTTTGTAAACACAAACTCCCTGGACCAGATAGTTAATACACCAACCAGGGGCACAACCATACTGGATCTAGTCCTCAGTAATATGGGAGACTGCTGCACAGCCCCTGTTGTAATGCCTTCGCTGGTAAGGTCAGATGACAAAATGGTCTCCTTTGAAGTAAAAATAAAACCTGAACCCCCAGCTAAACCTGGAATATTCAGGAACTATTCTAAGGCTAACCTCCTACTAATAAGTAAGAACCTGACAAATTTTCAAGACCCCATAAACCCTGAGAACACTTCTGCCTATGCAGAACTGTTCACAGAAACCCTGTACAAAGCATGTTAATAGCTGCATAGAGGCAGCTGTACCCACCAGGAAGAAGTACAGAGCTAACTCAAAAAACAAGCCACTCTGGTGGAATCACAAAATCAATCTGTATAGCAGGAGGAAGAAAATCATGACAAAAATTAGGAGGTGCAGCACCCAGCAGGATAAAAGCTCTCTCATCAAACTAAACAAAAAACTCAGAGGACAAATCAAATCTACCTTAGCCAACTTTGAGGTAAGTTTGGCCTCCCAGGCCAAGGACAACCACAAAGCATTCTTTAGCTATGTACAAACCCTCAAAGGCAATACACAAATGTATGCAGAGCTCATTGTAAATGGAGCCATCTATACTGAACCAGATGATATAGCAAACCTCCTGACTGATATATTCAGCTCCAACTTTACCCTCTTTCTCCCCCTCAACCTTCCCTCAGGAAATACCATCAAATATAACCCCCCTACTATCACTAGGGAACAGGTCCTTAGTGCTCTCTCTCTAAGACCAAGAACACTGCATCAATGGGCCCAGACAGTATCCCCGGATGCCTTCTTAATAGCATGAAACATGACCTATCAGGGCCTCTGGAATTACTATTTAACTGTTGCATCCAAACAGGCTTCATGCCTTATGAATGGAGAAAGGCAACAGTCATCCCACTGCACAAAGGTGGGCCATCTACAGACCATGCAAACTATATACCCATAAGTCTCACTAGTCTTGCATGTAAAGCCATGGAAAGAATTATCATGGATATGATCAACAGAGATATAGTAAAGCTCCAGACACTGGACCCAACCCAGTTTGGTTTCGTCAAGGGTAGATCATGCCTGCTCAACCTGGTGGACTTCTTTGAGAAGGTCACCAAAGCAATGGATGTGGGCAAAGTTGTTCATACTGCTTACCTTGGCCTGGCCAAGGCTTTTGACCCAATACCCCACTCAGGTATTGTTGACAAACTTAAGAGGTTTTAACAAACCTGTATTTCACTCGGTGGATAGCCAACTGGCTCACAGACAGGACCCAGGAAGTTAGAATTGGGGAGTGCAGCTCTACAAAGAGGCCAGTCACAAGTGGAGTCCCTCAGGGACCAGTCGTTGAACTGCTCCTTTTTGGCATTTACTTCTCAGAAGTCAAGGCCAATGTCAGTGGTCTCTGGCTGACTAAATTTGCAGATGATTGCAAATTAGGAGTTGTCATTGAATCTCATACTGACGCAAATGTTCTCCAGGAGGGGCTGACACAGACAAACAACTGGTGTCAGAGCCATAGACTAAAGCTAAATGCCAAGAAATGCATAATAGCATCCTTTGGGAAATCATCCAGCTAACTATCATATTGACAACACACCCCTAAGAGTTGACCCAGTAGTTAGGGACTTAGGGATACACATAGATAGTAATCTAGCCTTTGATCATCATGTGTCTACAGTGGTGAGGAAATCATTCTATGTTGTGCAACTTATAAACAAAGGTATGGCATCTAAGTCCAAGGAAGTCATTGTTCCACTGTATTCGGCATTCATCAGACCTATCATTGAGTACAATGCCCCCTTTTGTATGTACCTAACCAGGCCTATCCAACAACTGGAATGTCCACAGAGGTTCCTCACTAAAAGAATACAGGGTGTAAGTAATATGTCCTATGCAGACCACCTCAAGGCCCTATCTCTATATTCTGTCTCCTACAGGCTTTTGAGGGGAGATCTATGCCTGGCATACAGGGCATTGTCAGACCCCACTCTGATGGACCTCCTGCATATCCACAAAACAAACAGTACCAGAATTACCCATTCTAAAGACTTAAACCTTCCTTGTGATATAAACAGGACCTGCTGGAGAGATAGGTATATATCACAGAGACTTCCTCATCTATGGAACATGCTCCCCATCCATGTGAAGCAGAGTTCCTGCCAAAGCCAATTCTAGTGCAATTTGGACAATTGGATGGAAACAGAAATTCATCCCTGGTTTGGCACCTATGTCTCTAATGGACAGTGGTAACCTGTAAATAGTTCATCTCCCAGGCCCATCCTTACACTTATCAAGGGTATCAGAACTTGTCAGAGATTTGGGATGCATGGCTAGGCTTAAAAAGGCCTTTGTGGTCATTAGCTTAGTAAACACCTATGAACCTATCATCCCTGATGATGGTAATATGGTGCTCAATGATAGGCTCATACCAGCCTGAGACTGGCTTAAACCAGAATCACCAGTGTTTTAGATAAGAAAATCCAGCCATGCGCTAGTGGACTTTCTTGAATTACAGAAATATGGTAGGAAGAAAGGGCCTGAAAGTCCAAAAGTTCCTTTTTCAAATGTTATGTTAGCTCAACTATTTTTTTTTTACGTTGCATCAAGCACTTTTTACAGACTGTAGAGCTCATGTGTAAGAAATAAATATAAGATTTTTTTTTTTTCAGTTGCTGCCAACAGTGGTCGTTTTATGGCTTTAGTGGAAAAATGCTAGGTCTTGGCAAACAGAGGAGCTAGAAGAGTACACATTTTTTTACACAATGACCTAACACTTCTGATCATAAACCTAATCAATAATCTTCTCTTCTCTAAAAATCTCTTTATTTAAATATTACTATATGATTAATTATACCCTTGTTGTGTTGATACTGTCTGATAACTGTGGAGACTGGCTACATGAATGGTCCTTTCCTTTCACCTTAGAAAGGTCACTGGTATATAATCTAAAAACCACATCACTTCCTATCCTATCTAGCAACATTATAAAGTCAGATTTTCTTATTTTTCTATTACTAATCAGGACTGTTATTATATTTAAAAGATTGTGTGAATAAACAATAGTAAACAGAATATTATGTAGAGTACAAAACACTTTCATTCAAACATAATATCAGGGTCTTCTACAGATGCTTGCTATGTTGATAGCTCACAAAACACTTGCTCACTACCACTTGTTCAAAAAAGCAAGTGCTCAAATTCTTAGTAGCTCTATTTTCACTTTTCTGAAGTCCTCCCAACACCAGACCATATAAAACTATATAACACCACCAGAACCCTAACTGTAAAATTCGCACCCAGTTCCCACCCAAATCTTCTCCTTTTCCCTTAAAACTCCACTCACCCAACCCTAAAGTCCTTGACCACTCTGTAAACCTAAAACTCCAATTCTGCTCCTGAAATCCAAATCTCCCTTACTACTGCCTAAACCTAAATTAATTAATTAATTAATTAATTAATTAATTAATGTATTTATTTATTTATTTATTTATTTTATATTTGTTTAGTGGGAAAGTCCGACTGGGCATGAATCCCATTTTTCAGCAGAGGCCCAGGAGAAAAGCTCTACAAAGTTTAGTACAGAAAGATAATACATTACACAACATACAGTACACAAGCTGTTAAAATACAGTACAGAAGACAGTTAGGAGCTGTTACAATGTACTGATGTACTACTGTAACATAAGCATATAATAATTATACAATGTAAAATAACATTATGTGAGAAAATATACAATACAGTTGGGTGGCACTACAATCAGTTATTTGGATACATTCCACCAATGGTTAAAATAATACACTATAAGATATTTGAGAATAGTATCTAGATGGGTCCTAATTATAGAATTGTATGGAAGATTAACATGGGAAGCTATCCAGGGTCAGAACAACTGCATATCCAAGACTTGGTTAAATGGGTCCACAGGAGTTTTTTGAAGTTATTTTTGTTTTCATTGGACCTAATATCTAGAAGGATGGTGTTCCATATTTTTGCAATAGTAGAAGAGTAGAGGGAGTCACCAGAGCTATTTCTACTTTTGGATATGTCAACCAATGATTTGTTGGTGGATCTTAGTAGGTGGTTTTTGGAATAGCTTTTTGGTAGGCCATGTAATGATGGAATTTTATTTGGATTGTAAATGATTTGATGGGCTATTAAAACTTGGTTGTAGCTGAGAAGGTTGAGTAGTTCTAGCCAGGATAATTGCTTGACAGCTTGGCAGTGATGTGTACTGCAGGGGGAGTCAGTTGCAAACTTAGCTATTTTATTGTAGCAAGTGTCAAGTTTCTTTAAGTCTGCTTTACTTAGTTTGGTGAATATAGGGAGGCATAGAGAAGTGTAGAGATTAGGTGGGTTCTTGCGTTGGTAGCTTTGTTGTTGTTGGTGAGGTATTTTCTGCATCTGTATAGTATACCCAGTTTTTTGTGGACTTTTTTATTTTCTGTGCAATATGGATATTGAATTTCATATTGTGAGCTATGATAACTCCTAGCAGTGTGGTATTATTGTCTGGTGTGATAGGGATGTTATTAGCTGAATATATTGTGAATGGCAGAATGGGGTCTGGGGCTCTTATAGGATGGAATATCATTAGCTGGGTTTGTTTTGGGGTTGAGTATTAGCTGAGGGTTGGCTAACCAGGTTTTGATGGCAGTGAAGGATTCTTGTGTTAATTTCTGGAGTTGAGGGAGTAATGGGGCTAAATAGATTAGGGTGGAATCATCAGCATACTGGACTAGTGTGGCATGCTGGATAGATTTGTGAAGTTGGTTGATAAATATATTAAAGAGCAGGGGTCCAAGGATGGATCCTTGGGGTACTCCCAAGGAGACAGGTAGGTGGGGAGACAGGTAGTTTTCCCATTTTACTGCTGGTTGGCAGTTGGATAGACAGTCCTGAAACCAGGCTAGAGTGGAGTGGCTTAGATTAAGATCGGAGAGGGTGGTAAGGAGTTTGGGATGGGAGACCATATCAAAGGCCTTGGAGAGATCTAGGAAGAGAATGCAGACAAGGTTGCCATTGTTATGGTATTTACTTACAGTATTGATAAAACTGATCAGGGCTGTGGTAATACTATGATTAGGATGGAATGCATGATGGGTGTTAGTCAGCAGTTTGTAAGTAAGGAGATAATTCATTATTTGGGAATGTATATGCCTCCAATTGCATTGTTTTAGTGCTGATATGAAGTCCTGGGTTCTGAAGTTCTTCGTATATCAGATTTGTTGGAGGATAGTGGATTTTAATGGGTTTGCTTGTTCCCTAATTACAAAGGTGGGAAGGTGATCATTGAGGGTGTCTGGAAGAGAACCAGAGAGGTAGGAAATCCCCCCTCCCACTTTCAAACCTCAAATTCCCCCTCCTGCTTCTTCCTCACTCCTTCCCCATGGCTGCACTAACCTTGCTTGAACTCGAGAAGCAGCTGCTTGCCGAAGCACATGTTCAGGTTTGATCATGAACTGCAAACTACACAAGTTACGAAATGCAGACGTCTCTGGCTTCACAATCATTTTCTTTGTGAGACTAGGAATCTACTTGTAATAGAAACATACTGTCATCATATTTCATATATTTGCTCACTTTCACATATATACCAGGACTGTATGAAGGTTGCCACATGGGCTAACACATACAAAATACCATTATGAATACTTTCAGCACTGCAAATGCTGAATCAACACTCTTCACCTAATGGAAAATGTTCCTTCTATAGGCAAACAGTCTTCACCTAATGGAAAATGCTCCTTCCATAGACATCTACGTTGTCTTGAAAGACTGTATCTTTGAACAAGACTAATAATTTTATGGTGTTTATTTTGTTTGTACGAAATGCTGTACATTACCTTCAGCTGACAGAGATTAAGGTCAGTATGTAGTTCTTGTGATTACAATTTTTAATGCTGTACAATCATATCTTTTGTTTGAAAGACTCACAACAAACTTTGTTGTTTTGCTGTAGCTTTGCTCTAATTTGTTCTGATGGGATTTTTGAATATTAGCCATAACAGAGAAAAGCATATGATAGATTTTAACCCGTGAAGACAACATTTGGAGATGTTTCAAATTTGTTAATGATTTTGTTTTGTGTTTGTCTTTGTATATTACATTTACTTAGTTGATGTCCATGATGCTTGCTTATGTCTTGCTTTGTAACCAGGTAAGTGGAGACATCTAACAATCTTTCCTCAGTTTAAAGACCTTCTGCAGCTACAGCCTGAGAAATAAAATGCACAGAGCTGAGAATGATCAGTATCCTGGATGCCACACTGCCAGATGGGGGTGGGGGTGGATTTTACAAGCTGACTACCAGTATTCAGCTCTTCTGGTGGTATTGAGTGAGCCCCTTCCTCCAAACCAGAGTAAAACCTAACATGGTCAGCATAAGGTATGCTAATGGGGAGTTGCAGTCAATGGCAAACTGCAAGTATGGCAGCACGTGTAGACACACGTTTTGCACTATCAGTATTCCTCTCTATTGGACAGATTGCAATACTGTATGAAACCCAAACACTACAAAAGTACAGTTTTGTACCTACCATAAATGTAGATGTTCGAGTGCTAATACAGCTGCAGTCATAACAGATGGGTTTTCCTGCCACAGGTCCCCTCGTCGGCGGAATTCCAAAGTCTAGGTCCAAGGCCGGTTGTCGTCGTCTTCCTTTCCCTCGACACAGGTGCCAGGGGTATAAAAGACCCAGCCCCCATTTTTCTTCAGTTTTTTTGTCCCCCCAGAGATGTGGCCCCCCCCAGAAGGGCAAGTATAATAAATTGCAATATAAATCAATGCAAAATAATCAAACACAAAAGCGCAAAAAAATACAATATAAAATGTACCCCACAAGGTTGTATGAGGAGGTAGTAGCTAGCCTGTAGGGAGGTGAGGGAGGGAGAGGGAGGGAGGGGAGATTAGTAGACACACTAGCACCTCTAACATCTACATTGTACAAACAAGGTACAAGCTCTTACTATGTTCATCGCGGGCATACAGCTGCAGTCATAACAGATGGGTAGAATACCAAAGCTAAAAGGGGGCCGTAGGCACTAGGTGTGGGAAGAAGGAGGGATGCCCCTGCCAGTGGCAAAGCCTGCTCTAGATTTGGAGTATAATTTGGAATAGTGTGCAGCAGAAAGTATGAGAGAAATGCAAGTGGCTTGAACTCCATCCCTGAGCCAACAAAATTCTCCTTGGGAGGAACTGAGGTGAGCTGCAAGTGGAGCTGTGCTGTGGCCCTTGTGGAGACCGTACCAGAGAGCTGCAGGTACAGTTTTAGAGTGTAGAGAAATTTGGAAGCTAGTTTATCCATTTTTGTTTGGGACATTGTTTTGAAAATAGTTTTCAGGAGCCCCTGTAGCATAGGACACAAAGAGTTGATCTGATTTTCTGGTTCTTGAAAGTAGTTGTCTGTCCATATAATAACGAAGTTTGTCACAGGAATGTAAAAGGATGTAGTGGTTCTCTCCTTTGTTTTGAGGATTTGGGGGTAAGTGTAGATTGGTGGTGATAGCCAGCAGGAAGTTTTCCAGGACAAATATTATAGTTCTGTTGAGGCAGCTGGCCTCAAAGGAGGCAAAGTCAGTTTCTCTAGAAATTGATTTGAGATCCAAGCAGGGTACTGTTGTTGTCCTTGGGGGTTATATATTTCTTAGCCCTCTGAGGAACTGTCTTAAGAGGGGTGAGAGAATAAAGGAGGATCAGTGTTGTATTCTGCAGAAATGGCTGAGGCATGGATTTTGATGGAGGAGAATGAAGTCCCACTGCTAGCATCTCAGCTGTCTAGGTTTGTAATTATTGGAGGTAAATTCAGTATTCCAGGGTTCTGCCCCTTTTTTCCTCATTCCAAACCGCAACCGTTTTCATTTCAGTAGCTTTTCTAGGCTCTGTAGAAGGGTCTTCTGGTCCTCCAAAAATGACATCCTTGTTTTTCTGGGAGTCTAGATTTTACAGAAGCTTCCATGCTAGATGCTAGATTGGATTGAGCTGAGTGAGCCGACTTTGAAGCTGTGCTGAGTCAGTAGAAGAGGATAGAAGATTAGAGGCAGGATCCATGGTGGAGAGCAGGCCAGGCCCTCCCTGGGTACCAGTGTTGCCTTAGCCAGTCTGGAGGAGAGTATGAGAATCATCTTTGGTCTGTCTGCTCTGGTTTTTACAGGAAGCTTGGGAAAGTAGAGGAAGAGGTAAAAAGTCATACTTTGTCATTGTTGTCCACAACTGAAAGAGCTGCAAGGCCCCATCTCTTCCAGGATGAAAGATGAAATTGTCCTTTTTGTGAATTTTGCCAATTGGTGGGAGGCAAAGAGAAGTAAGTCTATGTTTCCCATGCTTGAATTATCTTTTGAAAACTCAATTCATGAGGATCTCTTCTCCATTCATGTGGATATGTCATATTTCTGTTTAGGTCTGCTGCCAATGTGAGCCTGCCCTAGTGAACTGCTTTGTGCTCTCCCATTTGTAATGATTAGGCCATGTGGTAAAGAAACATGACACCCTCCGGTTATAGGGGAAGGAAATCCTGGTGTCCTGTTTTTTTATGCCACATTACTGTGGCGTTGGTTGTCTGTCCTTAATAATAGCTGGCCTGATTTGGTGGTCTAAGGCTGTTGGGCTATAATAGCATTTATTACTGCTTCCTTTCACTGCCTTGGTTCCAGGAATAGTCTGAATAAAACCTTTGACCCTGTTCTGTGGCAGGTACCTTCTGAATAGCTTCATGTCCTTAGACTCTGAAATTTTGTTTGTGTGCCTCTGCCCTTTGATTGTGTGGCAGCCCTCTCTTTTGAAGGGGCGGAAGTGTGGAAGGTAGTGAATGGTTCTCTGTGTGTCCGGGATCCATTTGTCTTTGTGACATGCCAATTTTTTTGAAAATACAATAAGTTTTCACAATAAAGGTTTTGGTGCTTGAGCCTTGCTTGGCTTGCTTGGCATGCAAAGGGAAAGTCTGCTTTCTCTGCTGCTGTGAATGGCTGAACTACCTCTTCAATCCTGTACTTTGCATACATGTTCTAGTCTGCATGGCTCTACAACAGACATTTTGCATATTCTATACACTAGTTGGGCCTTTGGCTTGACCAATTCCATGACTAGTTTTTGCATGATAACGTCTGTTCTGTCTATGTTTACAAATCCAAATCTCATCCGAAGTAAAATACATAATAATTACATGCAAGACTGAACATACCTCAGGCTGGTAATGATTTCATAACAATGAGTAACTGTGGATCTTTTTACAAGCCAGAAACACAGTTCTAAAGCCTCACAATTGTGTTGTAGTGTTACCTGAATTTTTTTCTAAAACATTGGCTGATGGCAGTAAGATGCACATATACATAGCGTGTGCAATGAGCCCTTTTCCCTAAAGCATAATGTACCTGACTGAACAAGCAGTTAGTTGCCTCACACCACTATCTGTTTTGTTGTGGTAACAAAGACTGCACCCTGCCATCTGACAGCATTATGTCCTCTAGATATCCCCCTTATATTCCTGTCAGTGTTTTTTTTGTTTGTTTGTTTGACTTTTTTTTTTTTTTAAGCTGGGCAAGATTCACTTAGCACAGGCTGCCTTGTTTAATCTACCAGTATAGAAATGGGGACTAAGGGAATCAAACTACAACTGAAATCATTTTATATTTATCCTGTCCTCTCTGCTCTCTTTTTGGCGACTCCACTGCAGAAAGCGGCACACGGGGCACAGAGCCGTTACTTTAGAGCAGCAGTCTGCTTCTCTTATTCATTCATCTCATCCATTTTAATAACAGCCACTTACTGTTTTACTCCTTGCATTTTTCTACACTCCTATAAACTTTTTCTTTGTTTTATACTTCTACAAATTCTGCATATGTTCTTTTTTCATTGTCCCTAACTCTGCAATGAATGTTTCCTTCCTTCATGACCTTTCCTTCCTTCATGCACTTCGATTGCTAATCAGATTATTTCGTGTCACTCTCTTATTTCCTCTACAACCAGCCTAGCCATACCCCCTCCCTCTGTCTCATACTCTGCCCTGCTTTCTGTCTGCTTCCTCTCTGGCCTGCCTCCTCATGTTCTGTACACTGTCTGGCCTCCTTCAACATTGCCTTCTGTATCACCTTCCTCACCTCTGCCCTGCCTCCACTATGGCCCGTCCCACCACTATCTTGCACACCATCTGCTTTGCCTTTCCTGTACCCAAGCAAATCATTAGTTTCAGTTTGTGCACCTGTACTTCCCTCATTCCCAGCCTTCTCTAAAACTGACAATCAGTCCTCTTCATGCCTGTATTTCTGTTCAGGTCTGGTTTCATTACCAAAGATCAACAAACACACAGCTCATTTACTTCTTTAGATCTTACTTAATTAAACAGCCAGGTTTTCTTAGCTGTAGCTCAGAAGGCTTTGTTACATCATCAAGTCCTTTTCAGTCTGTTATTCCTAATGATGTCTTATATTAAGATTATACATCATGGAAGACTTTGGGTGAATATATGAATTACCCACAACCCAGTAAGTTTGTATTAGCATAAACCATTGGCATTATTTTAAAAATAAATACTTTACTTTTCTAAAATAATGCCAGTGTAAAATTCTTATTCCATTTATCTCCTGTCTCTCTGCTTTCACTCACCCCAGCAAACCTAGCTTTACAATGCATTTGAAATGCATATGGTCATCAGCATGGTGTCATATTTACAGTAAATCATGTGACTGCAATTTGTGCCACTGTTATTTATCATACTGCAGGGGTGTGGTTCAGAGTAAAAATAATTTCAGAGAGGAGCATTTAATTTTTTTATCATTTAGTAACGCCCCCCCCAGTGCTTACCAATCATCAGCTCCCTTCTGTCCATTCATTCCGCATCACCAGGGCAACAGTTGGCCATGGAGAGGCTGTCATTCAGGCAGCCATCAGGGTGGTTTGGCATTTTTTTACTTGCTGGTTCTAACCCATTGAAGACAGTTGGCCAAGCTCTGGGGAGGGGTGGATGTCGTGTAAAGTTGGGGAGGGGTGGATGTGGTGTAAAGTTGGGGAGGGGTGGATGTCATATAATGTTGTGGAGTGGTGGATGTTGTGTAATGTTTGGGAGGGGTGGACATCGTGTAATGTTTGAGAGGGGTGGACACCATGTAATGTTGGGGAGGGGTGGATGTCATGTAATGTTGAGGAAGGGTGGATGTCCTGTAATGTTGGGAAGGGGTGGATGTCCTGTAATGTTGGGGAGCGGTGGACGTCATGTAACAGGATAACTGCAGCAGCCATCCTCTCTCTTCAACACGAGGAAGTTCCTTCAATCAACCCCACTCCTCTGAGAACCACAAGCAATAGTTTCCTGGTCTCCACCAGGGAAACTGCACCAAGACTGCATGGCGTTAGTCTAGTTTGACCTATACTATAGGAAACCACAACATTAGGTTATAACAGAGTCATTATGCCTTAGGATTTGCCCCTAAGAAATACTACAGCAAAGTGCAAGGCATTTTCTTACATGCAGTCTTGCTTCCACAGTAGCTATGACTCTCATTAGTGGAGTAGACTGCTTTTCTTGTCATGCAATGTGCCAGTAACAAGCCTAGTATTAATACTGCAGTATCATACCACTTGTATGGCTCACAGCGTTTGCTGCTTATGCACCCATAGTAGTCACTTACTGCTGCTGAAGGCTTAACAGGATTTCCAACCCAAATCTGATGATGGATTAACCATCTGTTTTTTAAGCATAATTCCAGTTACTGTCATAGCATACAGGGCAAGGGTTAACTAGAAGACTGATAGTGGCACTTTGTTTTGTTTTACAAAAAATAAATAAATAAACAGATTTTTTGATGTGAAGTATCTTCTGATCACCAAGCTTTATTATTGAATTTTACCAGTTCAGTGGTATAGCATGAAAGACTTGTTGTTGCAGTTAGAGCAAAATGATTTCAGACAGATCAACAAACCTCTCACAATAAAAGTACTACAGAGATACCACAGTTTCAGAGTCACATACAAAATGGGGGAAAGAACAATACGAAACAAAATGCATAAAATGGTTGGACTGGGAAGGAATTTTGGGAGGGAATGTATTGTGAAAAGATGATGAAATTGTATGGATTTTGCATATTCTCCCCTTCATCCATGCGTGTCCCTTAAGGAATTCTGATTTCCTCCTACCTGCTAAAGCATGCTGCTTAGTGACTACTCTAAATTATCCCTGCATGTAATCCTTCCTGCTGCCCTCATAGGACTATGGCTGGAAATAATCTGCATGTATTAGTTTACTTACGTAGTTAGCAAATAATTAAACAGAAATAAACTTTCAAAAGTAGTTGTAAATGGTGATGTGGTTGTTCTAAGTGCAGGCCTCAGATGGTGATGATGATGATGACCATTATCATCATCATCACAATTATTATAATTATTATTAAGGAAGCTGAGCATTTTTATGTGTTTTTTGGAAACAAGGCATGAGAATTAGCTTGGCAATCTACTCCAATAATTCAGAGCAGGTGCAGGAGGTGATTAGTAGCCAGGAAGGAAGAAGGGGGTAATATGTGATGAGAATGTGTAATGGAGATCATAAAATATTCATGCTCTTTTGCCACGCCCATCAAATCTCCATACATCCACCCAGTCCATCCACACAGACTAATTTGTCTGACATTTCCTGTCATTTAAGGACATTTGACATGGGAGGTGAGATTTGGTGACTGTGATGAGTCAGAAGATGTTACTGGGTTTTAGTTTGCAAATGGCCTTACTTTGGAGCAACATGTTCTCCTTGGTGTTGTCTGCAGCACCTCCCAAAGTCTGTGGTGTGTTCAAAATAGTTGGCTTACCAACACAGACTGACATTTCACTTATATTTTAACATTTTTTGACAAAATATGAGCTAATAAATACAGATACTGTTTTGTTTTTAATATACAGTAACAGCATATATTCCTGATACATAACTTATAATAATCAAGGACGGCAGTAGGTGAAGAGAGCTGAGGATGGTGTGGCAGGTGAAGGGTCAATTTCGGAGCCCAGTGAAATGCTCTACACTGGGCCAATCAGTTGTAAAGCATGTCCCTGTCCATATGCCTCCCTCCTAGTGTGGGCATTCCCTCCCTCTGGGAGAGGCGACCAGGCCATGCACACACCTTTACTCCTCCCACCCTCCCTGCTTGGTTCCTCCAGTGCTGGGGACACTAATCATAAACAGGTCACCTGGGTCACAGTAACGACTCGAAGCCTCTGTACCATGCAGCCAAGCACATTTAATTTATATTTATATCTACTTGTAGGATTATTGGTCTACTATATGCAGAAATGCTTTTGATATATTTTTGTAGTGGTGAAATAAAGGTGGAATTTTTTCCAATGTTCTTGACAGCCACAGTGAGCCTTGTTCTTGTGCAGTTATCAGACTCGTTGCTGGATATATAATGCATTTTCCTCCTGAAAGGTGTACAATGCAGATTCACTAAGAGGTAAAATTATTGCATTGTATAACAGTGATATATGTCCTGCATGCACATTATTTTATTGTTTTACACCAAACTCACTTAAGTACATTCAGGGATTGAATTTACAAGCTTTACTTTTAACATGTTTACTCTCAGCAGTTTGACAATACTTACTTGTTAAAATAGTTTAGTTGTGTTATAATCATATTTTATTCTTTTCAACAGCTGGGAAGCAGAATTTGTTTTTATAATATAAGGCATTACACAGATACAAATATCTTCTGATAAGGACATCTATGCAGATCAGATAGGTATAAATCACATTTGCAAAATTCAATAAAACAGATTAAACAGAGTTTAATCCATCATTAAGTGAAAATTCCATTACTGCGTATACAGTGAAACAGCACATACCGAAATCATAAGTCTAAATAGGCATCACAACATTAATCACTACTATCAGTTATCACTGCGGGATGAAAATTTATCAACAAATCCATGCTGCAGTCTACAGAAATATGCAGAGTAACCAGACTGCCAAGACTGAAACAATAAGTATCTGTATCAGAAAAAGGGAAGTCATGCTTTCTAATTACTAGTCATGCCAGGAGGAGGCCATAGCAGTTACAAACCAGCTCAGTTCTCAGAGGCCTCCACATAGCTGAGCTTCAATTTCAGCTTCCTTCTGCCCAGCAGATGAGTTCCTCTCACCCTACAGATCTCTTAAACATATTTGTGCACTAGCATGAATGCACAAGTGCTGATTACATTTTACAGCACTGAGCAAAATGTAGACACTGGCACTATAGAACTCATGTCTGATTGTTGATATGCTTATGATGCAAATCGGTGCAGGAACAGAGCTTTATTGTTGGTGACAAATATTTCTCATAAGTCACAATTAGATAAAAAAAACAACAAACTAAGATATACGGTAAGACTCCTGCAGTAATTTAAAACCAGGACATATGTTTCTTCCTGTACAGACATCCCTTTCCTAACACACAGACTAATTTTATTTTACAAGTCACTCTTTCAAGAATGTGCAAAATTTTAACATTTTCAGCAGTCTCCTAGATTTAGCAATCTGTACATTAAAGAAGTCTGAATTACATTTGTTGGTAATGGGATAAATATTTATATACATGAGTTTGAATCCCATCAACTCCCTCATGTGCACTGCATGGCTTGAAACAAATCAAGTTAACTTATACCCTTGCATTTTTGGCTTTGTTGAGCCTAGACTGACTACCAGATTACAAAACTTATATAAACTGAAATCACTTAAGCACACAGTACATACAACATGCAAGTACACTCAAAAAGGAGAAAGGAGATAACCTTAGTACAATCCATATGTTATGTTCAATTTCACCTGATCACGATCAAATGGTTATCTGCACAGGTTTAAACATACATCAGTGATAAATTCTTATATCAGAATATGTAACCACTCCGGATGTAATGAAAATAGATTAAACTGCTCAAGAAGAGGAAACATTTCAGGTTAAAATCCTCTAATTTAATTACAGAATACTCTGACATCAAGCCCATTATGGTATCATTAGATTAATAAGCAGCTTTTTGTGCAGAACATATAAAGAAATTGATGCTTATATTACAAATGCTGACACCAATTTCAAGACATAAATTACAGAAAAGTTACATGTATTATTTTTAAGAATCTGGGTTTGAACATATGTCATGTTATTATTATAATTTTTTTTTTTTGGTTTGCAGACAAGTGACCCATTTTGTCTATGGCGGGACGTCAGAAACAACATAACCCTGTTAGTGCTTTACCACAATTATTACTGTAGTTAGGTGCCATTTTTACAATGACACAATGCCGTTATTTTCATTCAAAGTGGTTCCTCCTGTCAAGATCTGCCATAACAGTACACCAAGAAGTAAACAATGACAATATTGAAAATATGTTGCTATGGCAACAACTGATGGGAAACGACATGCTAATCAGTACCTTACGAAGTTCAAGATGTACAAGAATATTATAACAGGAAGTGAGTTTCAAATGCATGACAACAATTACAGACGGCATAAACAGCAAATTCCTCTAGTGCAGGGATTGTTTCAGCAACTCGAAAGACAGCCTAACAGATTATATGCACACGTTTCCCACAAGTTCCAGACAGAAAGTGTTGCAGTATATACAGGGTCTTGATTATGAACCAAATGTCCTCATAAAGTTGAAAAAGTAGATGGAATGTAAACACTAACATCAGTAACTGTAGCGCACAATTTAAAAAGAGAAATTCAAGTGTACATGACGAAAATTGCCTTAGGGCATTTTCTCAGTACTATATACAGCACAACACACACTTCCACAATCCAGCTTTTATCATGTATGCTAGAATCCATTTCAAATGTGGTAACCCATAAACCCAATTCTCAAAAAGCCAAACAGTTGCAGAACAAAGCTTAGTTCATAAAACCAAGACTGGATGCAGTATGAAACAAACCAAGCAACACTGATACTGAACAAGTGTTTAATAAAACAACGCTTTCAGGTCAAACAAACCCTTCATCAGTGTATAAAATACTAACACATACTAACCATTTTTATATACTATCAAAAATCACACAGCCATTAATTATTCAATTAAACAATCAATTATCCACTGATATTCCTTCGTCTCAAGCTTATTGTTAAGCTCTCCCCATCAGGTACCTTTCCTTGCTACAATTGCAGCTGTTGCAGCTGTTGTGAAGTCATTAACAAAAATAATACTTTTCAACACCCTATAACTAGGAAGAATTATATATTTTCTGGCTTAGCAACATGTGTTACAATGAATATAATATACCTGGTTACCTGTAATAGCTGTCAGGCATTTTATGTTGGGAAATCTACCAGAAAACTGAAGGAAAGAATAACTGAGCACCATTCAGAAATAAGAAATATTGACACTAATTCCTTGGCTAAGCATATCAGTACATATGGAATGCACATAAATTCTCTTTTAGGGTGAATGAGTATATAAGGATATATGAGGGGGAATACCAGTGGATAATACACCTTTGTGCTGATGTATTACCAGGTTTAAACCAAACTATTTCCTTAAAACCTGTAGTAAGGTATAAACAAATAGGTTCAAAATAGGTTCATAGGTTCATAAGTTCATACTAGGCTATCTGCCCTAGGGCATTTATAAGCCTAGCCAGAATGTGTTTGGCTTTCACCACCCATTTTAAATTTATTTTGCTATGCCCCTTTTCGAGGTTAGTATACTGTGCCTCTGTCTAACAGTGACACAGAAGTGATACCCGGGGTAAACCTACGATCTCCCATCCACTCATCAAGATTCCTCTTGAAGAGAGTCAATGAGGGACTCTGCCTAACCTGGACTGGGATTTTATTGCAGAGTGAAGGGAGCCTCTGGGTTATGAATCTGTCCCTCCAGCATGTCCTATTTATTTCAGTGCTGAGGTTCAAGTCTCTCAAGCGAGTAGCTCGATGGGTTTTGGATTTTCTGAGGTGCAGCATGTCCATTAATTCCGGGTTGGACATGGCTTTATACGTCAGGCACAGATCGCCTCTGAACAGGCGGTATGCCACTGAGTAGAGCTGGAGTTTCTTTAACCGGGCAGCATATGGCATCTGTTTGAGCCCTTTGATCCTCTTGGTGAGGTACTTTTGGGGTCTTTCCAGTTGCTGCAGGTGTCTGGTAAGGTATATCCCAAAAGGGGCATTGTACTCAATTATGGGCCTGATGAGGGATGAGTAAAGAGGAACGATGACCTCCCCTGATCTAGATGTGAATCCCTTCATGATTAGGTGGGCTATATAAAATGTTTTTCTAACCACTTTGGCCACGTGGTTGTCAAATAAGAGATTGCTATCAACTTGGGTCCCCAGGTCCCTAATTTCTTCTTCTGTACTTAATGGATTACCACCTATGTGGTAATTTGTGGGCACTTTGTTTTTGCCAAAGGGGATGACTATACACTTTTTGGCATTTAGCTTGAGGCCATGGCTCTGGCACCAGTTGTCTGTTTCTATGAGGCCCTTTTGGAGGATGCTTGTGTCGGCTGGAGAGTCGATTATGGCGTCCAGTTTGCAGTCATCTGCAAACCTGGTCAGCCACAGTCCTTCCGTGTTGGCCTGTACCTCCGAGAAATATATACCGAACAAGAGAGGTCCCAGGACTGAGCCTTGTGGGACACCACTTGTAACTGGTTTGGAGTCTGACATGGCTCCAGCAATTCTAACCATGTGGGTTCTGTCCTTGAGCCAGTTTGCAATCCATCTAGTGACATAGGGGTTTATATTTAAGCTGGTGAGCTTATCTATAATGCCCAAGTGGGGTATTGTATCGAAGGCTTTTGCGAGGTCCAGGTAGGCTGTGTGGACCACCTTCCCTCGTCAATGGCCTTGGTGACTGTTTCAAAGAAATCAACCAGGTTTAAGAGGCAGGATCTGCCCTTAACAAAGCCAAACTGGGTAGGATCCAGTGTCTGTAGGTCGCCAATATCTTTATTTATGAGGTCCATGATGATCCTTTCCATAGCTTTGCAGACCAAGCTAGTCAGGCTTATGGGGCGATAGTTTCCAGGATCCATTGAGGCACCACCTTTATGGAGAGGGACCACTGTTGCTGTACGCCACTCTTTGGGCACATATCCTGTAGTAAGGCTGAGATTGAACAGTAGTTTTATGTTTGGGTTTAGCTCTTCTTGGAGTTCATGTAGTACACAGCCCGGGACACCGTCTGGTCCCATTGATGCTGTGTTTTTTGCTTTGGAGAGGGCGGCTCTTACCTGAGCATCTGAGATGTCAGGGGAGCAGCACTCTGCTGGGATAGATATTTGCCCTTTTGGTGGGGATGGGGGGGAGTTTGCGCTGAACCTGTCAGCTAGGATGTTGGCAATGTCTGTGGGTTCAGTGTATTTTTTGTCATTTTGGACTAATTCTGAGCATATCTGGGAATTACCACCCAGGTTCCCAACATAACTAAAGAAAGCCTTGTGATTATCCTTAGTGTCCTGTACAATTTTTCTCTCGAAGCTGGCCTTAGACAATTTTATGAGTGCCCGTAGTTTTTTGCTAATACTGATCAGTGATGCCTTCCCTTTTTGGGATTTTGCTCTATCATTTAGTAGCTTCCTCCTTCTATTGTATAGTTTGTTTATGGCTGGGGTCCACCAGACAGGACGTCTGCCTTTGGAGGATTGGGTCTTGGTTTAAATGTGTTTGAAATAGTGTTCTGTGCTTCTGCAACTATTGTTTTCAACTAGGATTGATTGTTTAATTGAATAATTAATAGCTGTGTGATTTTTGATAGTATATAAAAATGGTTAGTATGTGTTAGTATTTTATACACTGATGAAGGGTCTGTTTGACCTGAAAGCTTTGTTTTATTAAACACTTGTTCAGTATCAGCATTGCTTGGTTTGTTTCATACTGTAACCCATAAACCCAACATCATACTAGTCCTTTCTTAACCACCACCACCACCACCATTACTGTGTGTAAGTGTTTTGGTTTTCATTATATTGTCTTCCTCTTCAGTTGTTGCTATTCTTTGACATGAATCCAAAATAACAGCACACTGTTGTAATAGATCATGGATGGTCAAGAAGAACTCCACCATTCCCCATGGCAAACGCACAACACCTTTTGCAAGGACGTATGACAAAACATATGATTCTATAGATAAAAGTAGCTTATTTTTACAAAAGATGAAACACACAAAGCACTATTAGACAATTAATGAAAGTGATTTTATGGCCCCTGAAAGGTGAGAAGGAAGTTATAGATAAGGTTTAGGGTATCAGCTATTTTCATGTGTCAGAGAAAAAGAACCAAACTCAAGATGAAAACTGTCGCTGTACTTCTCTCGTTTTATTTTATTTGTTAATCAGCTACACCCATCACTCACAATTGCCTCTTTTAAGGGGTACCCCAAGAGCAACATCTAGTTTGTTAACTTGATCAGAGTCACACACCAACATAGACTGAAGAAATCAAACCCAGAACTACAGGATGGAGCTCTTCAGCTGACCATAACCTTAATCCTCTGAACTAAAACTACATCGTGATTCTTGAGAGTACACTTGGAAAAAAAATCCCAGATAATGTAATGCTTTATTTATGAGACAGAAAAACTTCCATTCATTCCCGCTTGGATCATGCTCTACAACACAGAATAATGAGGGCATTACTAAAACATATGAAACAGATCACATGCTTCCTCTCCACATTTTTGCAAGCATTCACCTTATGCAACCACATTTATGAAGAGCGGCATGAAAAAGAGTTATATCAGACTTTGGCATGAACAGAGTTGAATCATCCTTTAAATAACTACATACTGGAACAACAATGACCTTGGATGAGAAAGTGAAGGCCAGGGCAGCAGAAAAAGAATCAGATAAGTCTGGCAAACTATCTGAAAGGAGAACCTGAAGATTACAATAATAAATACATTACATTTATAGGAACTATATAAAAAACAGCATATTGTACAACTTACCCACCTTGCAATAGTAACTTTGATTATCAAGACAATTTACAGACCAGTTTGACAGTTTGTCATGCCATGGGATTAAAGCCATCACTTCAATATATGCATGATGGAACTGGCCTGTGAACATAATGAAGCCTCAGTGGATACCTTCTGCTACCTGACACCTCAATCACAGCCTCCTCCCTATTTCCCAGGGCCTGTATCATCACACACAGATGAGCTTGCGGTATCACAGTACCACACACCGACTGTGCAAGCATTTCTTCATGTATTCTAGTAGCACTGCATAGCCCAAAAACTATGCTTCAGGTGCTACTATAAAAATGTTTTTTCTGCAATTATTGTCCACATCAGGGTTCGGTATACTGGCAGACCAATACCTCTTCTAAAAGCTGAATGTTAACCTACCTGCTTGTAGTTGTAACCTTGTAGCAGCAGGAAGTAAGGGACCTCAAAAGGAGGATGGATTGAATACTGTGTTGTGTGATCATCACTGCTCTCGGTCTCCTCTTTCTCTGTGGCCAGACCCTGGCCATCCTTATCTGAGTCCACATCAGTGTCATCCAAGAAAAGGCTTTTCACATGCTTTCGAGAGTCCTTCATCTTTGCATGTAGGTCAATTTCACTGACACTCCTCCATAATGATAAGCCACTGTCATCAACTTCATCTGTGGACACAGACGCACCACGGGCTCGGACCTTTTGTAGCTTCCTGGCTTGAGCGTTAATACCTTAAAACAATATACAGATTTCAGAAATTAGTTTGTATGTCATACATTCATCACTTCTTTCCTGCTGTTTAATTTCATCACAGATTTTATCAGCCACAGCATTTTGAACCCTGTAAGAATATACTGAAAACAATATCCATCTCTATGACTAATTTACATTTTTTTGGTAAAAGGCACAACAGAAAATACTTCCTGGATCAAGCTGTGCCAGATACACTGTGTACTAGATGAACATACCTTCTTATCAACCTACTCTCCTCCTAACTGACCCCATTTTGAAATGTAGGCTAGCAAATGACTAACTCACTAGGCAGCAATACACTAACAATGCTAAGGATTTTAGATAAAAAGAAAACAATATATTACACTCTGAATCACTGACACCCTGGCCACTTGAGGAGAATATCAGGACTCTACCTTTAAGAACAAAATATTTCTTCTCCCCTCCCACATGAATGTGATAAAAAAATAAGTGACAATCAAACCATACAAAAAACATTTAAAACATACTGGTAAGAATCCCAGATGTGATCCCTCCATTGAGGGTGATTGATGGCAGGTTTCTGAATTTGGCAGATAAAGAAGTGATTAAGTTAGTATCACCTCAGGTCAAAGTTCAGCTTACCTGTAAATTGCCCCATCTTTTCTCAGATTCTTGAAGAAAGTGGGACTGCTGATTGACCAGAGCCGGAAGAACTGCAGTTACTTTATATCTGTTACCCAGCTCCAGCCACTTCTTCTCACCCGAAAGTGCTTGAGGAGCTGATTTCAAAGCCAGATCCTAGAACACTTATGTCCTCCATGAATGAGTTTACTACAGCTTCTGAGCTTTGTACCTCATAATACCACGGTCACAGCCTGACTCATGAGCTGCATTCTTAGACATATGTACATATGCAAAGAGACTCAAGCAGTCTTCCTGTGTCCACCTTCTTTTTGTAAAGTCAAATGGGTTACCGTTTTCTGCAGAGTATGTGGCTAACAGAATACTTGCTCATGAGATCTTCAACTGCCTGCATGAAGCATATCAAACCATACAGTCTCCTACAGACTGGAGTTTGTGTCTCTCCATCTGTCTTTGTAAACAGCATTTTTCCTTAATATCCAAGAATGTAAATGTCAGTTTTACAAAACAAACTCCATACTGTATGGCACACTGCCTAAGCCAATAACCTTTAAAACTGTCTAGAGTACAAGAACACATAGACAGCCTACAAGAACACATAGACAGTCTGTGGCTGTCTTTGCATATTGTACCTTAGCATAACATTCTTTTACCACACGAACAAGGCAACGTGATATGTTACATGGAGGATGAGATCGGCAACCAGGCATTGCTTTAATGGCTGCAAAGATCAGTCTGCATTGGGATGGTACTCATTTCTCATATGTAGTGTTGTGCATTTATTACCCTTTCAAACATTTGAAAAAGAATCTGTGAAAAATTAGGTGTACAGCTCACAGCTAGATTATACAGGCTTATTTTAGAAATGTAGCACAGGCAGCAAAACTGTTGTACCAACAGCCAGCTATGGTGTACCCCCACTCCCCAAGAGATAATAACTATATTACTGAATTGTTTAATGCACAAGGTGATCTATAAGGAATTACACTTACACTCTCACATAGGAAACTTCTAAGACCAGAAGTCAAACTGGCATATACACTCACTCCCAGCAACTACGGCTAGAGTGGGGGAAAAGTTTCCATGCACACAGCTCCAACTGTCTCAAAAAGCAACTACTCTTCTTTGTTAACTAAAGGAACCACTCAAATTTTAAAAGAAATCAGATAAGGTTGTAACAGGCAGATCACAATGTAGATATCAATAAATATTAATTGCAGACTTTGAGTAAAAGTTACTGCTATGAAACAAATAAAGACCTCAAAAAATCAACCCATTGCTTAGCTACACTTACCACTACTCAGTATTTTTCAAACAATTTTTGTGCAAAAATAAAACACATAACATATAAAGTGTAAGTCATGCATTGATTGAATGTCTTGCTATGGGTCTGTACTATGCCAAACATATTTTAGACTGTTAAAGCCGATTTATGAACACTGAAGCTACACCAGGAACATCTGTAGTAAACAAAATGACCAGGTCATTGAGGCAATACGCAAGCCTACCTTCTCATTTTAGTAATATTATTGCTATTACCTTATTCATCAAGAGGACTAAGGAGTATAAATGGCACTGGGACTGCACAGAGTGACGCTAATTTTTACATTAGTTGGAACATTTGTGTTTTCTTTGATGGCAACATTTGTCTTTACTAAATAATAGCAATATTATGGCCGGAATGACTAAAGGTAAAGAAGGATGTTGCCAAGTTCTGCTGCACAAGTCAGCAAATGTTTCTGATTATTTTGTAGAATTAGCTGTAGCTTTTTCAGTTATGTAAATCAGAAAATGTATATTCCACAGTGTGTGCCTACTCTAACACCATTTTGTGTCCATTTACTTGCTGGAATCGCTGAATATTTATTCGGTTAACAAAAATAAGATGCTATCCTGAATAAGCAAAGTGGCAAGGGTGAGGACAGAGGAAAGAGGAAATGGGATTTCTGTACATCAATGCATCTTTCTATCTGAACATGGTGATTCAATATTCTCAGCAAACTCCAGAGTTGCAGTGAACCTTGAAATGAAATATACCCCCTCTCCTGTACTCCTACTAACTTTAGGCAGCTGAAACCAAAAACAGCCAGTGCTAGTTCATTCTTCAGCCTTCACTTGGCTAGGTCTGGTTAATGGAATCCTCATTAATTCCACTTCAAATGAGAGCTTTTTTTCAATTATAGCTTTCCTACAACCCTTCAAAGATAAGGGGTAAAAAACAAACTTGCAGGAAGTTTAACTGCCCATTTTTATAAACACCTGTCTGTGGCTCTACCAGGCACTCTTTGCAGGCTACTGAACTTTCTCTTGCCCTGAGAAAGACCAGCAGGCCGGTGTGTGCCCAATTCCCACCAATAAGGTAACTAATTGAACATAGGTCACTGACAGAATGGGTAGGCACACCCTTTCTCAACAACAGATAAGTGGACCATTCAATCAATACTTGTTTAACGAAACATACTCCGTTTAATTGTAAAATGCATTGATGAAATAGTCTACTTCTACATGTACTCAAGTGCAGTTAATTGAGTCATCAAATTAACATACAGTGGCAGCCATTTTGAGAATTCTAGAAACAGATAGTGATGTCACTAATGGGCAAGCTGTGCTTTACAGTGTAATACATGCAAGAGATAATTTCCTGTTTTATTTATTTATTTTTTAATCCACAAAATGGCATTGCTTTACTCTAGTAAACAAAATCTTTAGATATTTATAAGCGGTTAAGCTCACTGGAATTATTTTGCCTCAGGCAGTCTGTATCTTAGTGACATGTTTAATGTCTAGCACCATGCAAGTCTGATTAACTGATAATCAGAGGCCTACACAGTGTGTAAATGCATGAACAGAAATATCAGTACAGAGAATACAGAGCACTGCTGGTCTAAACGTCCAAATGAAGACTGTAATTTGTAAATGCAGCAGTTGTATAAGCATATTACAAAAGCTTACTGACTTAAGAAAATTAATCAGCCGAGAGCTAGAGAAGTGGCAGCTTCTGTCCATCTGTGCAGCCAAGAGCGAGCATGCAGATTGTTATAAATAAAGTAGACTTCATGCATTTGGGTTTCCAAGCAGATTATTAAAAAAGACAGATACTAGTTGAATTCCTAGAGGCAAATTTAACTTGGGAATTAAAGCCTCAAACTATTTTAATTCTGACTGACATATTATGCTGAATGTGTCATATTCGTACTGTTCAGTTTTTCATCTCTGCTTCACTCACTGTACTCTGTGAAGCTGATTTAACTTGCCTGTCCCCTACAACTGCTTTGCTACTCAACATCAGATCATGTACCAACTGACTTCTGTAAAGGTTTCATAACTTGCTTTACTGTGACCCCGGGGTTGTAAAACAGACCAATCATATTGTTCTACAGTGCATTTTTCTAGGAAGAATATGCAACCAGTTAGCACACAAAATGTTTTATATATTTATAAGCCAGAATGTACAGCCAAACAGCTCTTTAACAATAGTCAGACAGAAGTTCTGTGACACAATGTCAGAATAAAGTATTAATTTGCCACTTTCCTCTCACTCCGTAAGAGTCTTGTTTTTAAACTCCAAGCTTTAATGCAGTATTTATTCTAACTTCATGTTTAACATTCTGATGAGGAAACACACAGTACAAAGATGGCTAGTTCCTGATATGTACTGATAAAGGCATTAAGAACTTCCTCTTGATAATGCCATGTGCCAGTAACACTGATGGGTTTTAAACCTGTTTCGATAGGATTTAAAGACACAGTGGCATACAATGTTTTTACTGCTATCACGATACCCACAGGACATACTAGCACACTTAGTCATGCAAAGTGTATCATGGCACATATTCTAACTTCACTAACAACTAAAAACAACATTAGAAATGCCCATTTTCACTAAGATATATATTATACAGGAATAATAACTGTACCACATAAAGGACTTAGAAATATCAGGCTACAATAATAATACACAGATCAGGCACAAAACTTGTTCAAGTAGCACTTTTGCTCAGCGTTTAACAACCATTGTTAAAAATGATGGAAAATCAAACAAGTGGCACATACAGAGTGTGAAAAACATTACAAAAATATGTGTGTGTGTGTGTGTGTGTGTGTGTGTGTGTGTGTGTGTGTGTGTGTGTGTGTGTGTGTGTGTGTGTCTGTGTGCGTGTGTTTATATGTCTATATCTATATCTGTATATCTATAGCTGTATATCTATATATCTCTATATCTCTATATATTGCTATAAATACATATATATATATATATATATATATATATATATATATATATATATATATCATATAAAAAGCATTTAAAATGACTTTTTCCAAGTGTTATATAGCTGAACAATGCCCAAGTGTGACAATCTATACTTGGCTGAACTGCATGCTTGTTGAATAATATAGCAGGACAGTCAGAGCACTGACCTTGTCCTGAGGTTCACTGACCTCAGAGTTGATACCCGCAAGTCTGCTTGCTTGTATGTGTGTTGAGGAAACCTGCCTAACTCAAGAAATGCACTGCAGTTTCACCAAAACTGGTGTCAAATTTTTGCTTTTTTTTAAATGCCACATGGATTTTGATTAAATGAAGTTCAAGAAATTTTCTGGTGCCATATCTAACTTAAGTGCTAGGCATACCTCTCAACTTTCTAGATTTTTGCATGATGTTCAGATTCATACCTTATATTTCTTTGTCTGTTCGTTATATTTTTCTGGCAAATCACTTGCTAATTATTGAGGAATGAATTCAGAAAATAATGTTAGACATTTGAGTTTCATACTCCATAACCTTCAGAAAATTAATACTAACCCAAAACCTTTTATTATATCATCTTTTTAAGTTTGTAAGAGAAATATTTAAAAATTGTGTTTACTTTTAGGCCGTTGCCTCTATGGCTTCACCCAGATATCTGACTTTAGCAGTTCAGAGGTATGATGCCACAATAACAAATATTTTATTTTAATTTTCGTTCATAAACATGCTATTTAATTGGTTTTCCTGTATTGTCATGATCTGATGGGTACAATTTTGAATACACAGTTTGCTCTCAAGCTCTCCTGATGTCCTTTTAAGGGTTCTGGGTCTTGCTTTATTTTTATTTTCATTTGAGTGCTGTGGCACATCTTTTTAAAGCCATTGGGAATACATCTATTTTTGTTTTGATTTATTTTCTGGTGGTGCCTGCATGGATCTTGCCTGGCGTGTGTTCAGCTATCAGCAGGGACATTGCAGTGTTTAAATAGTGTCATTCTATGAGCAGAAGTGAGTAGACCAGGCATCTGCAGAACAGTAGGATTTTGGAAAAACACTGATAGACAAGTTAAAGAGCTGGCACTGCAAACATACAATAGTGTTTAACAGACGATTTTTAGTGAATTAACTACTCCCATCTGATTTTGTTTCTGTTAAATTGAAATAACATTTACGCAAACTGCAACAAGCAGTAAACTGATTTAATAACGGTTTCTATCTGAAAGAGAAAAATGTTAAGTTGTTTTAAGTAATGCTACAGGTGTCATCTTTTTAATCATTGCAATTCTTTTACAGTTTTATATTTAGATTTGCTTTTGTGTGTGGCTTTAACTATTTATTTCTAATTACACCATTGCCAGCAGCTGGCATTGTTTTTGCTGTTAGATGTCTTGTGACACTTCTTAGGATGTAATTTTACTGAGAAGACTTTTTTGGCATAATTACTATCTGGTGCAATTCATCAATAATTAATCATTTTTCAGAAGTCACTTTGTAAACACTGAAGCAAATGTTTAATACTTCATAAACTATCTTTGTGGTCTGTGTTTTTCATTTTCTTACATATCCTGAAGATATTATATGATGTAATCTTTAATTCCTATGTAATTGATGATTTGATAAAGAAATGCTATATTGCAGAGTGTGAAAAGTGTGGAGTATACATTAGGAAAACAGATGACAATTATTGCCAGAACTGTTTAAGATTACAGGAATTAATTCAATAAAAAGTAAAACATCCCAGGATGACAACATCTGCTCATGCCAATATGACAGGGCATTTACTTCCTAAAAGAAATTTACTAATGATAGGTGGGCTGATGTCTGTAGAAACAACAGCAAGTTTATTGATGTTAGTACACAATCATTGAATATTAAAACTAAGCAAGATAAACAAACGTTTGATACTACTATAAAATAATCATCTGTAAAAGGGAAAGACAAGAAAATAAAAAAGGGGGATACAAACTAGTAAAAATAATAATGTTTAAAAAGAAACAAAAAGACCCTGCATCTTTTTTAACGGAAAATGAGATGCAAAGTATTGATGTTAAAGTGTCAGTATTAAATAATGATGTCAGTTTCTCATTACATAAGCAAGATATTACTACAGTAAAATTAAACAATAAGGTAGCTAACATTAACATTTCACATTTAACTAACTCTGCTGAGTTGAAAGGGTCTTTGGATTGTGATGACAATATGTTAAGAAAATCTAATGGTCATGATGTTGCTAAGGCTGGTCCAGACAATAATACCCAAACTTGTCTCTATCCTGAAATGATCATACTAAATCATACTGATGACACAAAGATTAATAGTGCTACTGTAAATTATACACAAATTATTGATAAAAAGAGCAGTTTGGATGAATTTTTGACCATTCACTTAACTTAGATTTGGTTGATCTAGAGAAAGACATAAGTAAAAATGTTACATAAGGAAAAGGACGAGAGAAATAAGTAAGGCCAAGTACCTAAATAATGATAATCATATGAAAAAAGATGATTAGACAACTCTGTCTTAGTTCATGACCTTGTTTCAACAAGAGGCAAAAATCAGGAAATTTCAGTACAGAGTGATTTTATGTTGAAACCAGCAGTAAGCCAAGTATGCAAACATGACAAAACTCTAATCCCATTATCAGCTTTGCCAGGATTAAAACTAATGGATTCAAAAATATAGTTCAAAAATTGAGTACAGCTGAGTCAAAATATAATTTGTAAAACTTTGTGTAGGTGTAAATGATCTTAGGTGCACAGCACAAAGTCACATGAAAAATAATTTTCAAGTCATTGAGCAGATGCAGGCTAGTAAAACTGATTTTGTACTAAACAAAATCATTCCATCTGTGTCTTGGTCAAATCACTTGTTTACTATGGCCCATTTGTTTAACAACTGGTTGATGTCAACTTTCTACTGTTTACAAACTAAAATTAAGAAAATATTGGAAGGACTGTGTTTGTGATTACAGGATGTTTTCAAGGGACAAGTTACATGTAAACAGATATAGTACTTCTTACATCTCTAACAAAAATGACAGATTATTTAAAATTTTCAGGGTAAATAAATCAGACAGACATTTAGTAAGCTACTATGAATTGTTGTTTTTTAACCCGCAGTGGTGGTGCTGTGGTAGCGTTGTGGCCTCCCAGTAAGACGCTGTCTGGTTCGATTCTCAGCTAGAGCGTCTTCTGCGTGGAGACATGCGTGAATGGGTGTACCTTCGTTGAAGGTTGTGCGTCAGGCCTGGCAAGCCGGTACGTAAAAATCAACTGTCAATCATTAGCGGACCAGAGTTCCACTGTGGCGACCCCTAACTGGGAAAAGACGAAAGACACAAACAAACAAACTATGAATTGTTGTTTTTGTAATGTTCACAGTCTGGGAAATACATGTAATGATCTTTTGGGTTTAATACTGGAAGAAAATTATAAAACAATTGCATAGCTGAATCATGAATACAACCAGCTTTCAAATAAAAGAATATACTAAATATTAGTGTCTCTGGGTAAATAGCATAGGTGGAGAGGTTACTATGTGGATTCACACGGGTTTATATTAGAAGCACAAAAAGACATAACCGCGAACCCTCACATAAGTGAAAATGCCGGTAATCAAACTTGGTATTACACCCCCCGCTAACTATATATTCGAACTCCGAGGTCACACTACAGTGAGGAAAGGCAAATATCCCACTCCTCACTGTACCATGACCCCACAAACACCCTTTCAATTCCCGGCATTTTTGCCCATATGAGTGTTCGCAGTTATGTATTTTCGTGCTTCTAATATAGACCTGATTCACACATCTGTTTCATCCTTCCTGGTACAACAAGTACCTGAAATGGAAAGTGTAAAAGTACAGTTAAGAATAACAAGAGTAATAATGACATTCATATTATTGTCTGCTATCACATCCAATGTATGGAAAGTTGAGAGCATTTTGAATATTTGTGTAACTTATTAAGAATACTAAAATATAAAAAATATTTTACTTTTAGGGGATTTAATCACTCAGGAATATCAGAAGCCACGGTGGTGCAGCGGTTAGGTTAGGTTCTTCCATTCTATTCTCGGCTGGAGCGCTTTCTGTGTGGAGTCTGCATGTCCTCCCTGCCATCGAGTGAAGTTAAAGACATGTAGGTAGGTGCAAGCATGAATGGGCATGCTTTTGTTGAAGGCTGGGCGTTCGGCTGGTAACTCAGCACCGTAAAAATCCACTGCCAATCATGAGTGGCCCGGAGTTCCGCTGTGGTGACCCCTAACCGGGAAAAGCCGAAAGTCTTTAATCACTCAGGAATATCATGGGAATACTTATCTGGTAAAACATATTCTTAACAAGAGCTTATGAATACATTTTTGACTAATGGCATGATTTAACTTGTCACTAAAAATAATAGAGGGAAACACACACTTAACTATGCCATTACATATTCTCTTGATGTAATTGATAATGTTAAAGTAATAATGCCCTTAGAACTCTCTGATCATAATTCAGTAAGATTTCATCTTAAGTTCGTGGTTAACAATAAGAAACAACTTTAAAAATATAAGGGATTGAAATAGGTTACTTAAGACAGATTTGTTGAATTCTGTACACCTGAGAATAGAATATCCATTACTTACTAGCATAAAAACAACAATATCTAACAATTCTTGGAAGGAAAAAGATATCTCTAATGGTAGAATAAGGAATTAAGCAGAGAGTTAAGAAAGAAAGAAAAGACAATTTAATTGGTATAAACAATTTCCAAATATTAGGAACATAAGAATCTATAATCAAACATGTAAAGACCCAAAGGTTAAAATTAGAGACATATATACCTATATATATATATATATATATATATATATATATATATATATATATATATATATATATATATATACCCAAGTACAACTATATATTTATAAAGGAATACATAGAAAATTTATATACAGTTAAAGATTTAGACTATGAGTGCAGATGTAGTCATTTATAACTCTACTCAGTAAGTTACAGATATATTCATGGAAAGCTTATACACGCTTAGCTTATAATATTTTTCTTGATCCGGTTTTGCAAGTACTGTTTAATATGGAATTTTTTTTTAGAATTTCCAGATTCATTTACAATAGCTGAAAATAAAAAACTCATATATTATTAACAAAATGGCTATCTTATGGAATAATACTCCTATTAATTTTCATTTGTCAAAAACTTGGCCATTTTAAGAAATCACTTGATTGTTGGATGAGTGATAAAGTGCCTGTACCTTACATAATGGAATCAGTCTACTAGTTGGTCAGTAATCCTGAACACTGTCAAACCACTTATGAACTTACTGTTGTTACTATTTACTGGGGTAGTCGGAACTATTTACTGTTGTATATTTTTTCACATGTGCCATTAAAAAATATTTACTACTGTCTGGATATATTTATTCTTTTTGTTTCCTTTTTTCTTTTAGTCTACCACAATTAATTTTGCAGTTTATAGATGTTACAGTGCTATCAACAGATATTTTGTACAGCCTAACTGGAATGTACATTTTATTTTGGATTTCATTTCCTAAAGAGCTCGGAGATGCATTTGTTTGAAGAATGTCTTAAAACATCCTACTAAGTATATAACATTGGGAGGACTATCATTTTGACCTTTAGGACTAGGAACTTGAAGAATGCTGGTGTCGTAGTTCAGCCTGAAGGAACTGTACTTCTGTACTGAAGAAATACATAGCAGTAGCACAACTGAACAACTGCAGTAGTTGCAGAGGAATTGCCTTAAAGATAGACAAAACTGTTGACACTGGGACTGCTCATTAACTGCCTGTGAGAAGTCCAGTCCTATATGACCTCCTGTATATCCATAAAACTAATACCATCCTCATCACCCACTCAAGAGAGCTTAACTTCCACTGAAATGTAAACAGTAGCTGCTGGAATGCAAAAGAGAGAGATATCTCAGACAGTCTCTCTTTTATGGAACAGATTTCCTTTGGATGGAAAGACAAGTGGATCCCTGACTCTCTTTAAGCATAACCTGGATGAATCAATGAGCAATCATAAACACACCCTTGTTCTGGACCTTCAAACCTCACTGAAAGGGACTGAAGCTAGATATAAATTAACCATGTCGATGGGTACCTACAATTTGGGGTATTGTGCCTAGGCTACTAATGGTCTCTGGAAGAACAGTCTTGTATTGGCCTACGGACATATGCATTAACGGATTCTTCAATACACCACAAAAACTAAGGTACAATGACTCTATGCAGTTCTAAGCTTAATGTTGGCAGGCTACTCCTTAGATGCAGAGCCATGGAGGTCTTCACAACTGGTCAGTATTGGTGATACTATTGCTTATCAATGACCTAGTGCAGGACTTTAGCTTTAACTGCATTGTGTGTTAGTTCTCCCTCTGAGTGAACTGTATGGCTAATTCAAAACTGTCACCATCACCTATCAAGCTTTACATGACCACGATTCTCACCATCATCCATTACTGATTAACCTACAGGCTTCACAATTCATCCTCTTTAAGCAATGTTGTAATAAATTGCAAAATTTGCCACCAACCTACCTATAAAGTGCACCACTGCCTTGCTCTTAATCTTTCATGACTAGAACTACCATAATATTTATCCTTATCACAGCTGCTAACCACAGACAAACTCATCTGCAAACCTGAGCAGTGCCCAATATTAAGTAACATTCCTCAATGTTACTCCCCAAATAGAGAGTTCCATTCATCTAATGACCTACTGCTCCACATAACCCCATCTGATAATTTAACTGGTGGCTCTATGTTACTCTTCCTGTGTAGCTGGACTGTGGAACTCTTTGCCTCTACTACTTAGACATAATGACAGTAACAAACCTTTATTACACTTAAACAACACTTACTGGATACATGGCTCTGCTCTTTTTCCATATTAGGCTAACCCTGCTCTGTCTTCACCTTTCTGGACAGTTTTTCCTCCCTCATCTCTCTTCAGTCACATGATATTTTATGACACTATCACAATTATCTTTTGACAGGCCTTCCTTCATTCTATTTCTACTTTCCTTTTTTCAATTCTTCCTGATACTCCACACTCAAAATGCTACCTGATGACTTTATTCAGCTCTTTTCCCTCCTCTCCAGCTCTACTATCATGAATCCTGTTGTTTCCATAATCTTTCCCAGTCTGCTTTCCCTCCATTCTCTTTTCCCTAATCTACTTTGTCTACCTTTTTTTTTTTTACTGTTCGCTTGAAGAGCTGAGCAAGAAGGGAGTTTTATTAGTAACAAGCACCAGGTGCTACAGGAGCCACTTATGGCTCTATTATATGTTCTTTGATTATATTTTGCAGTATAATTACATGTAAAATAAGAATCAATTATTCAGAAATAAACAGTATATATGAAAAATGAAAACTCCTCCTATAATCTGCAAAAGAACTCCAGGGAGAGTTAATCCCAGTTAACTAGTTCACCTCCTTTGCTCCTTCCAATTTTCATTATTTCTGCTGCACAATGAAACAGTCACCTGCTGTAATAGTGTCCTCCTCCTTTGCTGATATTGCCTCCACTTTGGATCTCTTGTGGATCTCAAATCGTCGAGAAAACCCCTCCTTTGGCTTCCAGAGTGCCTGCAGCATAAGAGGTTTCTCATTGTCCCCAACAATTCGAAAACATTCCGTCTTCCATTGATGATCTTCCCCATGGTAACCAATGACATCACAAAGGACATACTTGCTTGCCCCTGCTTTCTCCAGTGAATATCTTAAAAAAAAGCAAAAATTTATGTTAGTAAAATTTGCCATGACAGGAAATCAGAGGTGTGTTATGAACTTAAAATAATAGCAGATATTTGAGCATAATCACTGTTGTAATCAAACTACACAGGATACTTCTACCATAAACAATCCCAGAGTTGTATCTCCTTCCCCCTCTTGGCCAGATGGACCCCGGGACATTATTTCAATACAGCCAATGTCCACCCATGCAATCATTGGTTCTTTCTTGTCAGCAGAGTCATTGTTATGCTGAATTTTCCTGCTAGATCCAACATACTGCCAAGCTATAGGAAACCAGTCCTCTAGGGTGCTGGTTTGTGTGGGCTGAAGGCCATGCAAATCCAGAGCTCTGCCAAGTATACCTTGACCGGCAGAAACTAGAGGCATCTAAGACTGTAGCGACAGTATAAAAAGGAGGATGGTGATATGAAACACCCACCCTAGCCATTTAATGCCAAACAGAAAGGAAAGGACAGGACAAAGGGGAAGAAGAGAGTGAAAGAAATCTGTCTGCAACAATGGTCATAATCAACAATTTACTATTATTTTAAGTTCCTGCATCCAAGACGTCCTGAGAAATTGCTACCCACAGTGCTGTTGGTTGAAAGTGATCTGATGCACACTTTGAGCTTTTTACAATGACAAAAGCAGCAGAATGTAACACAGTTTGCCAGCCATCTGGATGCAAGTCAACAGAATTTACGGTCTTAGTCCTGTACAGATAATATCTCCGCTGCCATATGACGATCCAGAGTATGCAGAATTCTTTCCTCTTTGTTTTGGGGGTTCAAGAAGAATACTGGTAACTTCTGTCACTATCTTGGGTGCAAAGGTAGGGTTCATACAGGTACTGACTCTGTCTCTATGGAACACCAAAAAAGTCTTCCTGGTTAAGAATTTGAGAGGGGCTGTTTCTTCTTGCTCCAAAGGGGCTTACATTAGATTTTCTAGGTCAAAACTGTGGCCCACAGAGGAACATCATCTTTCCTGCGAGACTGGAAAATAATTATTTCCTTCAAGAAGTGCCTGACTGGTAGACCAGATGACAAAGGATAGAAAAACAGAAATGAAAGCAGAAACAGCTGAAGAATAAACCTTCAAAGAGGTAAATGCCAGCCCAGAGTTGAATAACTCCATCAGGTATTGACATTTCAGAGACGGCATATCTACAGTTGGATCAAGATTCCTTTTCTGATACCACAGGGAAAGTCTCTTCCATTTAAGCTACCTAAGACTTACTCATAGTGGGTTTTCTAGCTTCCCTAATGTCATTAAGAACATCACCTAAAAACAAGGTGCATAAAAGGTAACAAGGTCTAAACAGCTAAGATACCAGATGGGGTGTTTCTACATTAGGGTGTATCAAGAGGTTCTTGCTCTGCGTAAAGAGGTCCACATTCTGAAGCAGTATGGAGGATCAGTGCCTCACTAATTATAAACAGTCAGGAGAACCAACGCAGCCTGCACCACAAGGCATCTGTTAGAATAATTTTGGCACTCCTGCTCACTATCAGAATCATCGTGGTGATCAGAGTTGCACTCCTGCTCACTATCAGAATCATCATGGTGATCAGAGTGGTTGAGCAGAAAGTATACCAAAACAAAAAAGGCCTCTCCAGTTTGGGAAGAAAGCCGTTACTGCCCAAGCTTCCCTGTGAGGTGCTCTGGAGCAGAATTTCCATTGGATATGTATTCTGGCACCCTGAGGGACATGTCTAGGATCAACATATCTAATACTGCCCTCCATACTTCTTCATCCAAGGAAGTAGAAAAAGGCTTGAATAAAATCCTTTCCCAAGGTCTTCCAGAAGAACTTTTTTTTATCGCTCCCGTTAGAAAGATCTAATCTAGAAAGGGCTGCAAATGTCTCTGACTTCTTGGCACTGGAGGTATACCCTCAAATTTGTTTTTTTTTTGTAATCCAAAAATCCAAAACATGTATGTTTGGAATATTACTTGTAAAATCTGCTTTCCCTGGTATACTTCTCTGCATTAATCTGAGTCCAAACTGCTTTACATTTAGGTGTAAAGGAAGTTTTGAGTAACCTAAGAGCAAAGGGTGGGGTATGATGTAGAATTAGGGGAGGGAGTCGTAATATGGTTAGGGCTTCTCCCCATCAAGCATGTAGCCTTAATGATATTCAGGTTTTCTTTGGACATCCCCTGCCTTTTTTAAGGCACCCTTTTTATGCTTCATCTGAATACTTTTTCCTTTGTGTCAGTAAAAGTGTCAGGGCTTGGAAGGGTAAAACTGTCATACATTTGGATAAGTAGATGAAAACCTTGCATCACTGCCCAAATGGTTTTCCCCTTCTCCTCCAATCTCCTAAATTTTTGTTGATTGGGGGTACAAACAAAGGACCTTTGTCTAATGGAGTATTAAGATTCTGTGCTTGAACATTTTCTTGTAGTGACTGTTCCTCAGCTACTTATGTGTACAGATGTTGTGGCACACTCCCTAGATTATTTATACACAGCATTGTAACCACACTTGACAGCATGTCTAATTACCTGTGAGTACACCTTGGCCTACTGTAAGATACCTGCCTTCAGAGTAGCATCAGTAATATCCTCAGCCTGTTTTAGGACATAGGCCTGATATCTGACCACATTGACCTGACAATTAACAGCTCTGTAAACAAGGATGGCTACTGTTTTCACTTTCTTCTCAAAATGGTTCATGATGTAGCTCTGCAAGTCACTGCAGGAGATGAGAGTTGGAGGATGGAACCAGTAAGAACCCTTTCTCTGTATCCAGGGGACAACACAGCTGGATCAGCAATGGGGTTCTTATAAAGGAAAGAACAAGATTCAGGAACTCTGTAAATGTGGTCTGTCTTCCTGAGAGAAGGATGCTAGGAATCTGGTTCCAATGAGACTGCAAAAAATGCACTCGAAAGTCTCCAAGTCTGCACAAAATGGTAACAGTTTTAGAAAGATCCAGGAACAGAAAGTCCAAATATATTTTCTAGATGTCCAATACTTCTTTGACCTCTCATTTGAATAATTTGAAATGACCCCTAATGTTTGACAAAATATTCCAAATCAGATGTTCTTAGGGGAGATACAGAGAAATATGGTGTCAGTGGTGTCAGTTTTGAACAAAATAAGAAAACACATCTTTGAGGCGTACACCAGCTCTTCTTCCTCTGATTTGAAATAATCTGGCTACCAATAATATTGTATGGTATACTTGATCAGCTCCTTGACTTGCTTGTTTATATTGCTGGGCATTGCACTTCCAAACTTTATGCCATGATCTTCTACTTTTTGTTATACAAACCTTTGACCAGGGTTGACTTTTTTTGAGCTTATCCTGTGTCTATTCCAGGCAAGTACAGCTGTCTGTCTGCAGTCATTAACATGACTCTACAGGTTTTTTTGAAAAATTCCACATAGGCAGCAATGTTCTCAGGGTTTGGAGGGGCTTGCAATTTTGCTAGGATGTCCCTTAATTTTAGGAAGTTTATCTTAGAATAATTCCTAAAAGTTCCAAAGGTATCTTGGGTCTCAGATTCTACTTTCAAAGCAGACAGCTTTACGGTCTGACTGTAAAGGGGGCAACACTACATGTTTGTGAAGACCAGGTCAGTGATGTTAGAAACCATAGAGGGCATATGGACTAGCTGGTTCACAGTGTCGGTGTTTACAAAATCCAGGAATCCTTTAGCCAACATGTTTGGGATTGTATACAATTCCCAGTTTATATGAGGTTGTTGAAGTTGCTCATGAATACGGTGTTGGGTTGAATGGGGAGTGCCTCCAGTACATTTAAATATGTCCTATGATGTATACTGGGTCATAGCTTGCAGCTTGCAAGGCTATGGTATGGGACTTAATGGCAATATGGATAAGGAAAAGCTCAAGTAAGTTATACTGTTTAACCAGCCTTGAGGTGTGTTTATTTTTGATTTAAATTGAGACACCTCACCTTTCATCCCTTCCTGTCAAGCAGGTGGCCTAAATGTGTTGGAGGCATTTAACCCTGCAATGCCGGGGAGCTCTCTGCTGTTTTAACCTAAGTCTCAGTAACTGCACAAACATCTACCTATTCATTCGTACATTACCATTTATTTGTTACAAAGAAAGATCACCTGAGGGTTAACTGCCTTTTTCAGGAACACTGAGAGAGTTTAAGAGTCACACAGTTTGGAAGTGGACAGTGAAGAATTCATACCCAAGAATCCCCTACAATGTGAAGCGCATTAGAACTCTCAGCCCTACCTCCCTGTACTGCATTGCATTATTTGCATTAAATTATCATCATCTGCATTCTCAGGGTCACTATTAGTTAATAAATGCATCTAAAAATATTAACTGTCTGGTATCAGCACTGCAGTACCCATTCTTTGTGTGTTTTACATGGCAAAAACAGTGCAGGTTTCTCTTCAACTGGACACAGTATGCAATTAACTTAACACGCATAACATGCTGAAACTCAACCATGAATTGCAAATGACTGAAAGTTCATTTTCAAGCCCTTATCATGAAAATGAGCTTGAAAAAATTTGAGTCATGAGCACTTTTGTGATGCTGTAGGAGTTCTGAAAATTCTAAGAAATGTCCAGGTTACTTCTTCCTGTCTAAAAGTAAATAAACAATATTTTGAATCATATGTTAAGATGCTAAAAAGAAGTTAGATAATAAGAAAAAGGCAGTGAATTGCATTCTAAACCACTGTCAGTTATTACATATTTCCGAATGCTTGTTATTGATAGTATACTTGACATGCAAGAGCACCCAGGAAAAGTATGCTTGTTATAAACAAAGTATAAAAATATAGTTTCTTATATATTTATAAAAGTTATTACTGGAATGTTCTCAAATAATTCGAGTAACATTCACACTTTAACAAGCAAGTTTATATGCTATGTCTCCTTTAAAAAATGACAGCCTGCTTTATATTAAAGCTCTCAAACAGAAACTACTTACTAAAATATTAACTGTTATTTCTTTAAATACATTAGCTTTTTAGTAGTTAACATACTTTGAATGTTTTTCTTTTTTTCAAGGGTTGGAAGGGTTTGGGGGATTGATGTATAATGTAAAGGTAGCTTGTGAATTGTAGCTGATAAACTGTTCATTTGTAAGCCCTTGTCATGAGGACCAACTTGAAGCAGCTTAGTCATGAGCACTTTTGTGATGCTGTGGGAGTTCTGAAAATTCTAAGAACTGTCAAGGTTACATATTCCTGTCTAATAGTAAATAATCATAATTTTCTGAATTATATGCTAAGATGTCAATAAATACTAAGTTAGTTAAGAAGCAGAAGACAGTGAATTGCACTCTAAACCACTGTCAGCTGTTAAATAGTTCAGAATGCTTGCAGTATACCAAGAGGATAGTTTATATACTAGTCTACAGAAATACACTTTTGATAAAAATTTGAATTGTGTTTCTCTGTTATTGTATCTTTTAAATGATAACAAAACAATTTCTCAGAACAATTTATTATGGAAAGTTTGAATCTTGAAAGAGAAGATTTTTCAGATGTGTGTTCTGATACTACCAGATATAACATTTAAGAAAAAATAGGACAGATTCTAACAGTAGTAATATTTTAAAGAGTATTAAATATATAACGGTAAATATAAATGTTCTATTACATGATACTCTACACTAGGATTATAGCTAAAATATAAAACCTAGGAATATAGTAACAGTACAAGACATAGTATATGAACATACCTAGAGCCTGTTTATTGCATTTTTTGTGTTGCACTTAATTTAAAATAGTTTTTTCTTAAAATTGCATTTTACCTGCCACTGACCTAGCACACATGTGTTGGGGTCATTTATTGCAACTGTTCTGATTAGTTTGCTGCTTGTGTGTCTCTGCTATCCTTAAACAAAATAAAAAAAACAAAAAAATCTTGCGATTTTCCCACTTTCTATAATTTAAAAAAAGTTCAGTTACAGAGTTGCTGTTCTGAACTGTTTGTAAGTTTCTTGGAGGCCAGTGCTTACTTGGGCTAAAGGGAAGTCTCTGTGTTCACCAGTGGCAGTGGTTAACACTGAGCAGCCTGCCTGTCCCTGTAGGAGTGGTTACTGCCTAGAAACTGTAGTTTTATTGGCCATTTTGGGTGAATTCCAAACTCCTTGATCTCTCTCTCTCTTAAAACCCTGCAACTTTCTTTTTGCACAGTCTTGCGCACAGAGCAGCGTCAGGCAGCGCCAGTTAGCTGGGGTATACTATACCTGGCTCCACAAAGTCTGCACTGCAAATTTTCCCTTAGAACTAGGCAAGCCTCAACTCAAGTGCTTCAGATCAACTGCTCGTATTGCAGCACTTGCATAACACAAATCAGCACTTGTCCAAATCTCCTAGACAGCACTATTATTTTCCAAATCTCCTAGACAGCACTATTATAATACAGCTTAAGACCCTCAATTGTTTGCAAGACAAGTGAAATTTACTTTTCCAAGCATGTCCAAAGGTCAGCTTCAGGTGTACTCTCCAGCTCATCTGGTGGAATTGGGCATCCTGAGGCAATGTCACAACTGCCTCATGTATACAGACAACCCTCTCCTCTTACCTCTAGACACAAACACTTGTGAGAGATGCAAATACACAGCCAGACTGGAGGCTAAGCGCTGTCAACCCATGACTGTAACAGACAGTCAAGAGGAGAAGAGACACACTAGCATCACACCACCAGTCACACATGGATCTACAAAACAAGCACCGGCAAAACATACACATAAATACACAAAAACATATTCGGAGGCACTAGGCACAAATCTGAAAAAGAAACAGTGCCCTCCAAAGCAGACAAGCAAGCAACCTGCACCTCCAAACACAACCCAGAAAACACATAATTCATTTCAGCAGTGTGCCTCATGACAGCCCCTAAGCAAAACACCATACCCAACACGCTAGTAATAGGAGACTCTATAGTAAGGCACACAGATGTTCCACTCACCAGGCTGAACAAGGAGAAGGTTACTGTCAGCTGCCTGTCGGGTGCTAGGATCCTCCACATAACACAGGCACTTAGGTCACTCCAGAACAAGTACAAGTATGACGCTGTCATTGTACATGTTGGTGTGAATGATCTGGACTACATGAAAAGAGACATCGAGGAGCTCTCTGATCATGTAGCCCAAGCTGGTATGACTCTGGCCTTGAGTAGCATACTACCTTCACCTAGAATGATACCACAATACAAAGACAAAATGATCAATTTCAACAATTGGCTAAGCTTCTGGTGTCATTCTAAGGGGATTCAGTGTCTGTCTGCCTGGGATGACATGATAGACAAGCCTCGCTGTTTCACCAGAGATGGCTTGTACCTGTCACCCCTAGGCTTTCAAATACTGGCCAAGGCTCTTGCCATCCCCATAGTGCCTTTTTTAGGCAAGGCTCAAAGGACAAACCAACCACCTTAACCAGCACAGGTAACAAAAAACTAAGGGTAATGCTACTCAATGCCAGAAGTCTCAACCTCAAAATGCGCGCACTCGAGGCACTCCTCAGTATGGAGAAAATCGATGTTTGTGCAGTGATGGAAACCTGGTTCAAGGCTCCAGAGAGCACCCCAGCACTACCAGGTTACAATTCATATCATACCTTCCGGCCTCAGTTACCGGATCGCAGTACAAAGGGTGGAGGTGTGTCCATATTCATCAAAGATACCCACATCTCCAGGTTAGTGGCGCAGCATGATGCCCCAGAGAACATCCATGCGCAACTATCAGCAGGCAAAACCACATTTCAAATCGTAACCTGTTATAGATTGCCCACTATGTCCCAAGATGCTCACTCAGCATTCCTTGAGGCACTGGAAAATATAAAGGTCCTACCCAACACCATAATTTTGGGTGATTTCAACTACCCTGGTATAGACTGGGCAAACTACCAAAGTTCTAACTCCTATGCCCAGTGGTTCATAGAATTTATAAATTCAAATGCCCTTGAACAACTGGTATGTTCTCCCACTAGAGGGGACAAAATATTGTATTTAGTCATCACAAATATGGGCGCCCATTGTACCACACCCATTATCACTCCCTCTCTGGTCAGATCAGCCCACAAACTGATAACCCTAGATATCCTCACCCCTCCACCTCCTCCAGTCAAAGAAACCATTGTAAAAAACCTTTCCAAAGCAAACTTCAAACTACTTGCATCCGAAGTGGAAAGCTTCACTATTCCCTTGCAGAAGGATAATGATATCCAGGATGCGGAATCCTACACCAAGGCACTCTATATGCATCTTCAGGATTGCATGGACCATGCTATCCCAAATAAAACCAAGAGTCCTTCCTCAAGCAAGAAGAAACCAGTCTGGTGGACCCCGGCCATAAGCAAACTTTACAATAAAAGGAGGAGACTTATACAAAAAAAGGCCAAATCTCAAGTAGAAAAATATTCCCTAATCAGCTTTAGTAAGATATTGAAGGCCGTCATCAAGTCAACTAAAGCCAATTTCAAAAAGAAAGTTGCCAAGGATGCCAAGGATAACCATAAGGCCTTCTATGGTTACATCAAAAACCTAAACAGCAATGCTCAGGTCTGTTCTGAGCTAGTACAAAATGGAACAAAATACACTGACCCCAGTGACATTGCCAACATCTTGGCTGACAGGTTCAGTGCAAATTCCCCCCCACCCCCACCACCACCACCTACAGGGCCTATTACTATTCCAGGGGATTGTGTAACTCCAAGTATTACTGATATGTTGGTTAATAAGGCTCTATCTAAAGCTAAAAACACTGCCTCCATGGGACCAGATGATGTCCCGGGCTGTGTCATACGTGAGCTCCAAAATGAATTAACCCTGCATCTGAATACCCTGATCAATCTCAGCCTCTCGACAGGATATGTGCCCATAGAATGGCGCACAGCAACGGTGGTTCCGCTGCACAAGGGTGGGCCCACAACTGACCCTGGCAACTACCGACCAATAAGCCTGACTAGTCTGATCTGTAAGGCAATGGAGCAAATCATTATGGAACTCATAAATGAAGAGACTGGGAATCTCCAAACACTTGACCCCACACAGTTCGGCTTCGTCAAGGGCAGATCATGCCTCCTGAACCTGGTGGACTTCTTTGAGACAGTTACTCAGGCTACTGATAAGGGAAAGGAGGTACACATGGCTTACCTTGACCTTGCTAAAGCATTTGACACCATTCTCCATTCGGGTATTATTGATAAACTCACCAACCTGGGCATAAACCCTTATGTCACAAGATGAATCGCAAACTGGCTCTCAGACAGGTCCCACAAAGTAAGAGTAGTGGGATCTATGTCCAAATCCAGACTAGTAATGAGCGGTGTACCTCAGGGCTCTGTCCTGGGGCCCCTTCTGTTTGGCATATACTTCTCAGAAGTACAGGCAAGCACTGAAGGGCTGTGGCTGACCAAGTTTGCGGACGACTGCAAATTGGGTGCTATAACAGAGTGTCCGGCCGACATGGATATCCTCCAGAAGGGCCTTAATGAGACTGATGCATGGTGTCAAAGCCATGGTCTCAAGCTAAATGCTAAAAAATGCATAGTAATCCCCTTTGGAAAAAACTGAGTACCCGCGAACTACCACATAGGAGGTAACCCCCTGAAATCTGAAGTAGTAATAAGGGATCTAGGGACCCAAGTAGATAGTCAGCTTTCCTTTGATAATCATGTTGCCAAGGTGGTTAGAAAATCCTTCTATGTAACCCATCTGATCACAAAAGGGTTCGCATCAAGATCTAAGGATGTAGTGGTGCCCCTCTACTCTTCCCTCATCAGACCCATTATTGAGTACAATCCACCAATTGGAATGTACCTGGCTAGGCATCTCCAGCAGCTGGAGAGACCACAGAGGTACCTCACTAAGAGGATTACTGGCCTCAAACAGTTGCCCTATGCAGCACAATTGAAAAAACTAAGGCTTTTCTCTGTTGCATACCGCCTTCTCAGAGGCGATCTCTGTCTAACATACAGAGCCATGCCCAACCCAGAATTGTTGAACATGCTCCATCCTAGCAAAACCAAATCCACTCGAGCTACACACTCTAGGGATATAAACCTCAGCACAACAATGAATAGAAAATGCTGGAGGGATAGATTCCCTTCGCAAAGACTTCCCCTGCTATGGAACAAGGTCCAGATCTACATAAGACAGAGCCCCTCACTATCACTCTTCAATGGGAACCTTGACGAGTGGATGGGTAACAGAAGGTTCACACCAGGGATCATACCAATAGCTCTACTAGATAGGGGCCAAGGGTACTAGCTGCTAGATCAAGGGCCTAGGGAACTAACCAAAGGGGCAGGGAATACCGCACAACGTGGCTGGGCTAATATATGCCTTCAGGCAGATAGCCCAGTACCTACCTATGAACCTATGAACTTATGAACAGCAACAGAAAGAGATCAGAATAAGTAAATATGTATACAGTTAAAGAATATAAATATGTCTACAAAGGGGCGAGGGTGGCATAGTGGTACAGGGAAAGATGATTGCAGATATATTCAGTTTGTCCAACTTATAATAAAGATTCTGAATACCTGTCTACCTTTTTTTATTCATAATAACTCAATGACGGGCTTTTTTAAGATAATACATACTAAAAATATGAGACAAATTAATATGTACCAGAAGCATGAGCTATGCATTGTCAGTCTAATGGAGTTTGAAAAGTACTTTGCACATATTTTTCAACAAACTAGGAATATGGCAGAATGTTTTAGAGCTATATCTTTAGATAATGTTTTAGTTGTTACAAAAGTTTTGGCTATAGCTGTAGATTTCATATTGTTATATATAAAGTATATAATAAGTTCTCTACATAAATGTGATTTCATTATACCTGTTTTTTTTTCCTCTGTCTCATATAAATGTCTGATTTTAAATGCATATCTATGAATATTAAGGGATTGAATAAGATGGGGGAGTCTGTTCAAATACTTGCAATTATCTAAAGCTCAAACAGTATTTCTACAGGAAACATATTTACTTAATAGAGATGTAAATAAACTTTCATTAAAGAATTATTTGGATATAGCAGGTTTTGGCTTTTGAGCTAAAAGAAGGTGTTCTCTCAATTTATGGAAGAACTCACCAGTAATGCTTAAAGTAAAAGATAGCTATGTTGATAAAAATAAACAAACAAGAAATACTAACCACTAAAGACTGCTGTGCTAAAACAATGACTGAGAAATATGAATACAAGTGCTGCAATGTCAGCACGAAGAGAAAATAGAATGCGTGTTCAATAGTATGCAACAGATAAAATCACCACTATTTAATAATGAACAAATAAAATCCTTCAATGCAAAAGGATATAAATCCTCATAAAATGATCAGGAGAAGCACTTTTGGCTATGCCTTTATCATATGTTGATAAAAATGGTATGTTAAGCATTGTTATAATTGAGTGGGACAGAAAACTATATACATTGGTGAACTCTTATTGGATTTCAGTGGTTGAAGCTAAAGATGCAAAAAAATTACTTAGATACTGTAGCATATTACATCTAAGGTAAACTCATAATGGCTGGTGATTTTAATTGTATATTATTAGTCAAAAATTCCACTGTGGATAGAAAGCTTTGAATCACATCTTCAGCCAAACACTTAGCAAATTTTGTAAACCTAATGCATTTAAAGGCTATACATGAGCTAAGGAAAAAAACTCACTTCAATGTACCCATTATTCATATAGATATTGAACACAAATATTGATAATTTTTTTGATCAAACAAACTATCACATATCAGAGAAGTTTCAATAGTTTCACATCCACTATTGGACCATAATGTTATAATATTTAATATTATTTTAAAAACTGACAATTTAATACATCACAGGAGATTACCAGAGTACATTATTAAAATAAAAGGATTCAAAGACTGGTATATTAAAGAGATCAAAAATTTCCTAGAAATAAATATGAATGGTGAAGTATCAGACATTGTTCTGTGGGACTCCCTAATAACTTACTTAAATGGAAGAGTTATAAGCTGGTATATTAGTAAAACAAGAGAATGGGACAAAGAATTGAATAAACTACAGGCTAAAACAGACACATTAAAATTAAATCTAAAACCAAATGACATCATCAGTCAAACTAAACTTAATAAAAAGTATATTGAATTTTGAAATTGTAAAGTTTCAGTAAACCTGGAAAAATTTAAACTTTGGCCATATTCTGTAAACCCTTTATGTTTGCATAAACTTGCTCTTAGATCAAATAAAATGAATAAATCATATCAAATAAATTCTAACACATATAAATAATAAGAAAGAAAGGAGAACAGATATTAAAGGTATTCTTGACAACTTTAAAATATTTTATGAAAATATAAATAATAATACAAATAACCTAGATAATGATGATATAGTTGAAACTTTTCTAAGAGAAAATATAAATAATAAAATACCAAGTGAACAAATAAGAAAAAACATATAGGCCATTCACTTTAACAGAAATAAAAGATCAAATAAAAAAATTTAAAAAATAATAAGGTGCCAGGCTTCGATGGTCTTATACCAGAACTATATAAAACATTACCAGATGATGCAGTTAAAATATTAGATAAGGTCTATAGGAAATAAAAACAACTGCCCCCATTATGGAAATATTCCCTTATATTAACTAATTTAAAACAAGATAAGGATCGTACAAAGTGCTTACCATACAGACCCATTTCACTCTTAAATGTAGACTTTAAGATGTTCATGTCCATTTTAGCTAATAGAATTGATCTTGTATACTAAAACCAATAAACAATGATCAAACTGGGTTTATTTTAAATAGCAAAGTACAGGATAATCGAATAAGAATATATACATTAACAGACTATGCAAATAAACATAAAAAAATAAATTTCTAGCATTAGTTTCAATTTAGATAAGGCTTTTGATTCAGTTAATTTGTCGTACCAGTTTAAAATATTTAAAATGTAAAATTTCTCACCTGAGCTAATTGCATTCATTTCTAAGTTATGCATTAACTCTTGTACTTATGTTAAAATTGATTATTTTCTCTCTAATTCCTTTAAATTATAAAAAGGCACAAAGCAAGGCTGTCCATTATCACCTTTACCTTTTGCATTAGTTATAGAACCCTTTGCTAATAGTATTATATCCAATAAGAATATTAATGATATCAAAATAAAAGAAGATTTTTAAACTAAAGATTCAACTCTTTGCTGATGATATTTTACTAACAATAGGAAGTATAGAGAATTCATTAGAACATATAATTAGTTCTATGAGGCAGTTTGAGGAAATTTTGAACTTAAGATTTAATCGTTATAAAACAAGTGCATTATTAATTAATAAAAACATTTAAAATCCATACAAAAAGTATTCTAACTTCAATTGGAACAGCAATCAAATGAAATACCTTGGTATAACCGTTATGTCTAATAGTAAAGAAAGGTTACAAACAAACTTTCAACAGGTTGTTGATAACATTTTAAGTTTAGTCACAAATAGGAACAAATTATTCTTTATCAAGGAAGGATGATTAATGATTATTAAGATTGTAATTCTCCCCAAAATATTGTTTGTCTTACAATGTTTAGTACTATCTCCACCAAAAAATTGATGAAGAAAAAAATAGTATTCTACAACACTTTTTTAGCATCCTAATAAACCAACAGCTTCCTCTGATTGGCACAGAAAAGGATGGGATAATGGTGGAATAGAATTCCCTAATATTCAACTGTATGCTACTTCAACAATTGTAAAACTCACATCATTGTGGATAAATTCATCTTATGATTCAAAATGGAAACAAAAACATCAAGAATTATTATTATTAGCAAATAATAAATACATCACAGCCAGTCATAAACAAATAGTCCATAATAGTTTTATATGGTTATTAACACATTTTATCCATAAATGGAATTATACTCTTTTCTCAAATTCCCTACTAAATAACATAATTTCCTGTTTCCAAAAGTTCGCATACTCTAACCATTCCACTAAAGACTTAATATTTTCTATGTTTGCCATTGCATATACAAATGACTGCTTTGAAACTCAACTTCTACAAAATGCTAATATTGAAACAACAAGATGATTGACTTTCATAATTGGTTTAGCTTTTCCTGTCACTCTAAGGGGGTGCATGGAAGAAGATGGTCAACAGACCATGCTGCTTTGCCAGTGATGGTCTGCAACTCACCCCTCTAGGCTTTCAAATATTAGCTAAAACACTGTCTTACCCCATAGTGCCTATTTTAGGCAATGCCAAACTGAAAGTACTTCCAACACAGCAAATCAAAACCAAGAAAATCTAAAAAGTATTACTGCTCAATGCTAGGAGTCTAAACAACAAACTCCACTCCCTAGAAGCTCTCTTTACCCTAGAGAATTCTGACGTATATGCGGTCACTGAGACATGGTTTAAAGCTACGGAGAGCACACCAACAGTGCAAGGTTATAATGCCTTCCACACATTTAGGCCAGCTATTTCACAGGCATGGACTAAGGCTGGAGGTGTCTCTATTTACATCAAAAATAAATATACCTCAAGGCTGGTCAAACAGGACAATGCACTTGAGCTGCTCCATGTTCAAATCACCATAGGCAAAATTCAATATCACTTCCTTGCAAGCTGTAGGTCCCCTTCTATGACCCTGTAAACACATACTATGTACTTAAACTTATTAGAAACACTAACTGTGATGCATGTCCTCCCTGTGGTCACATGGGTTTCCTCTGGGTGCTCCGGTTTCCTCCCACACCCCAAAGACATGCTGTAGGTTGATTGGACACTCTAAATTGGCCCTAGGCGTGAGTGCATGCATGTGTGCCTTCTGTGGAAGGTTGGGCGCCGGGCTGGCAACTTGACACCGTAAATCTCCACTGCCAATCATGGAGTGGGCAAGGTGATCCACTGTGGTGACCCCTAACTGGGAAAAGCCAAAAGAAGAAGAAGAAGAAACACTAACTTTCCAACCCAGTAACATATTCATGGGTGACTTTAATTACCCCACCATTAACTGGGAATCCTATACAACATCAAATGTACATGCACAGAGATTCCTGGATTTTGTAAACACAAACTCCCTGGACCAGGTAGTCAATACACCAACCAGGGGTGCAACCATACCGGATCTGGTGTTGATTAATATGGGAGAGTGCTGCACACCCCCTACTGTAATGCCTTCTCTGGTAAGGTCAGATGGCAAAATGGTCTCCTTTGAAGTAAAAATAAATCCAGGACCCCCAGCTACACCTGGAATATTCAGAAACTATTCTAAGGCTAACCTCCTGCTATTAAGTGAGAACCTGGCAAAATTTCAAGCCCCCATAAACCCTGAGAACACTACTGCCTATGCAAAACTGTTCACAGAAACCTGGTACAAGCATGTTAATAGCTGCATAGAGGCAGCTGTACCCACCAGAAAGAAGTACAGAACTATCTCAAAAAACAAGCCACCCTGCTGGAATCACAAAATCAATAGGCTGTATAACAGGAGGAAGAAAATCATGGCAAAAATTAGGAGGCACAGCACCCAGCAGGATAAAAGCACTCTCATCAAACTAAACAAACAACTCAGAGGAAAAATAAAGTCTACCAAAGCCATATCTGGGGTAAGTTTGGCCTCCCAGGCCAAGGACAACCAGAAAGCATTCTACAGCTATGTCCGCAATCTTAAAGGCAATACACCATTGTGTGCAGAGCACGTTGTAAATGGAGCCACCTATACTGAGCCAGAAGATATAGCAAACCTCCTGGCTAATAAATTCAGCTCCAACTTTACCACTCTCTCCCCCTCGACCTTCCCTCAAGAAATACAATCAACTATAACTCCTCCCTACTATCACTAGGGAAAATGTGCTTAATGCTCACTCTAAGACCAAGAACGCTGCATCAATGGGCATAGACAATATCCCAGGATGCCTTCTAAATAGCATGATCTATCAGGGGCTCTGGAATTACTGTTTAATGGTAGCCTCCAAACAGGCTTCATCCCTCATGAATGGAGAAAGGCAACAATCATCTCTCTGCACAAAGGTGGGCCAACTAAAGACCCTGGAAATTACAAACCCACATGTCTCGCCAGTCTTATATGTAAAGCCATGGAAATAATTATCATGGAGATGATCAACAGAAATATAGTAAACCTCCAGACACTGGACCCAACCCAGTTTGGTTTTGTCAAGGGCAGGTCATGCCTACTCAACCTGGTGGACTTCTTTGAGAAGGTCACCAAAGCAATGGATGAGAACAAAATTGTTCACACTGCCTACCTTTACCTGTCCAAGGCATTTGACACAATACCCACTCAGACATTGTTGACAAATGCAAGAGGTTAGGAACAACCCCATATGTCACCCAGTGGCTAGCCAACTGGCTCACAGACAGGACCCAGGAAGTTACAGTTTGGGAGTCCACCTCTACAAAGAGGCCAGTCACAAGTGGAGTCCTTCAGGGATCAGTCTTCAACTGCTTCTTTCTGGCATTTGCTTCTCAGAAGGCCAATGTCAGTGGTCTCTGGCTGACTAAATTTGCATATGATTACAAATTAGGAGCTGACACTGAATCTCACACTGACACAAATGTTCTCCAGGAGGGACTGACACAGACAAACAACTGGTGTCAGAGTCATAGAGTAAAACTAAATGCCAAGAAATACATAATAGTATCCTTTAGGAAGTCATCCATCTCTGGTAACTATCATATTGACAACACACTACTTAGTGTTGACCCAGTAGTCAGGGACTTAGGGACACATATAGTTATCTAACCTTTGACCATCATGTGTCTACAATGGTGAGGAAATCATTCTATGTTGTTCAACTTATAAACAAAAGTATGACATCTAAGTTCAAGGAAGTCATTGTTCCACTGTATTCAGCATTCATCAGACCTATCATTGAGTACAATGTCCCCTTTGGTATTTACCTAACCAGGCATATCCAACAATTGGACAGTCCACAGAGGTTCTTCACTAAAAGAATACAGGGCATAAGTAAAATGTTCTATGCACACAACCTCTGTATTCTGTCTCCTACAGGCTTTTGAGGGGAGATCTATGCCTGGCATACTGGGCATTGTCAGACCCCACTCTGATGGACCTCCTGCATATCCACAAAACAAACAGCACCAGAATTGCCCATTCTAAAGACTTAAACCTTGCCTGCGATATAAATAAGACCTGCTGGCGAGATAGGTATGTATCCCGGAGACTACCCTGTCTAAGGAACAGGCTCCCCATCCATGTGAAGCACAGTTCTTCCCTAACCCAATTCAAGTGCAACTTGGACAATTGGACTGAAAACTAGAAATTCATCCCTGGTTTGGCACCTATGTCTCTAATGGACAGAGGTAACCTGTAAATGGTTCATCTCCCAGGCCCATGCTTACACTTATCAAAGGTATCAGAACTTGTCAGAGATTTGGGATGCATGGCTAGGCTTAAAAATACCCTTGTGATCATTAGCCTAGTAACCACTTATGAACCTACGAACCTATGAATAGAGTAACTTAATTTATTGGCATTAATTCTTAAATGGTATTGATAAATATATACTGTTAAAAATTTAAGGTCCAGATACAATCAAGATCCTAATAATTGGTTAATTTTACAAATATTTAGAGACTTTGTGAACACAGAGATTAATAAGATATTTAACCTAGATAAGAAATCATTCCCCAAATTATTCTAATTCTTACTGAATGCCAATAATAATGCAGTGAAAAATAAATCAAATTTTTCATAAATTTATAAAATTCTTAAGTTGGATTTCCCATATTTAGATGATTCCTATTGGAACTACACGTCAACAATTAATAATAAAGGCTTCTCTGAAGAATATAAGAAAATAATATTAAATCTACAGATAAAACTATATCGTCATTATATTGGAACATTTCACTTGGAAATTCTTACACAGAGCTTTTGTCACTCTTAACAAAATTACAGTTATGTATAAATCAAATCGAATAAAATGCTGAAGATGTGATTCTGAAATAATACCTGATTGGATGTATATGGTATATGAACGTGAAGTCATCATCCCCTTTTTGTAAAGAAGTTAATAACTCCATTCAAGATCTATGGTCAGACAGATACAATATTTCTAAACCGTTAGTTTTATTTAATGCTCCAATTCCTGAGATAATTCCTAAACCCAAGTTCCTCTTCTTTGGTCTATTCTTGCAATAGCCAGAAAAGTAATTACTAAAAATTGGAAAAGTAACGTTATTCCCTCTGGTGTTGAATTTATTAGTATGGCAACAATTATTTCTGGTATTGAATTGCATACTATAAAGATGAGAAATTCCAAGATTACAAATTCATATAAATTTTGGCTTAAACTTAAAGACTTGTGTAAAAATATTCATTGCTGTTGATATGTAAAACTTTGATATATTGATCAGCTGTACAGATTTTCACAGAATGTCCAGATTTTTTGCCAGAAATTTTTGAATTACTTTTCATAAAATTGTGGTTTTCTGGCAAAATGTTGGCAGATCATGGAGGGTTGAAATCAGAAAATAAAGACAGATATTTGAGTTAAAGACTTCATACGCTTCAGAAAGTTCATGCTAATGCAAAACCTGTTATTCTATCATCTTTCTAACTTTGTAAGAGCAATATTTAAAAAGTGTCCCTATTTTTGGGCCTTTGTCTCCCCCCCCCCCCAATTTTTTATGACTTTGTCCAGATTTCTTGCTCTAAGAGGCTGAGAGGGATGATCAGCTGTGGACCTATGTAAATAGTTGTTTGTTTTATAATTGATTTGTTTATTTATTATTTTAAAAACAAATTAAAAAATTAAAAACCATCGATATTATTTTAGATATTCTAGTAGCTGTTTTTTTCCTGGACTTTGTTGTAAAGCTGCAGAGATTTAAAAACATGCACATGTCCACAGTGTGAAGAAACTGAGCAAGACAGAATGGTAAGCAATGACCAGTGGTGGAATGGAAATTAGGGCATCAGCGACCTGCACACAGTTTTCGAACACTATAAATGTTTAGAAAGTGGGCATGCTGGAAAATAGCATCCTCTATAAGTCCTTACTGTGCACAACAGAAAGAAGGTAAAACTTACCAGAAGCCGCTCAACTACTATATTATTTGGTAAGAGAGGTCAGAAGGGATGCAGTGGACAAAGATGTATGCTCATTTAGGCCATGATGATGCCAACAATTCTGCAAAAGACAGAGCCTCATTATGCTGACACACTAAAAGTGCCTTGCCCAGTGGAGTGGAGATAGGGCTATGCAAAATGCTGTATGTGGCATCTGCTGTGCTGAACATCTGCCCTGGGTACTGTCAGAGTGTTCTCTTAGAAATCACTTGCTTTTTCATGTCAGAGTGAAAATTTTAACTTCTAGAGACTGCTGTATGGTGTTTTGATGAGTTCCCCTTCTCTAATGATGCATGATGGTGCAGTTGGTATATATTAGTTTAGGGAAAGTGGAGGGTACAGGTGGCTTCTTACCTACCCCCAAATAAAACATTTCTTTTCAATCTGTATCAGATTACATGCTATTTGCAAATTTTGACTGCTCAGCAACACCTTAGCTTTTTTGTGCAAGTAACTCTTGATCTTACAGAGTAGAAATTTATAGGCCTCACAGCAGATGACCACTGAGGCTGGTCCATCTCTCCTGTGATCAGGGTTGGTGTAGCACTGGGATTAATACATACATGAACATTCTAGTGATCTTCAGGCGAATCCTGAGGCATAGTCCAGTGCTCTATGTCAAGGGAATTGGATGTAGTCTTTAACTACTAGATGAAACATAAGTGGAACTGCATCACATTCCTAGAAATGATCAACTATCATGCAAACATTCCACATCATGGCAGATCCGTCAGTGGTGCTCAGTACAATAGATTGAAAGCTCACTACTATATCTACCCCTCTAGTTGAGTGTGGCATATGTGAACTGGCAGAGGTATGCCGTAGAAACAACATCACCAATGCACAGCCAAACATTCCTGAAGTGTTCCTAATGTTTACATATGGCAAATTTGCAGGCTGCACCATAAAGCTATACAGGGAAGTACACTACAAGGCTGTCATGTAGACATACCCATCCATCCCCCTCCCATGATCAACAAGCCATGTCCACAGCTGGTCAATCTCTTCCACCCCTATCCCGCCATCGGATGACACCATGAGGAAAATTGAAAACTTGGAGATTGACCTTCATCTTGCAGGATATGCACATACTCCATGTAACAAAGATATAAGACCATACTTGCAGACCACTTGATCTATATTCAGTTAGCAGAGTTGGGGAACTGGCCACCGATGCACAAAAGTCAGCCATTATCAGTAACGCACCATCATCATCAGCTGGTGGAAGAGGGATGCAGCAATGTCTCACTGTTCATGTAAAATCTGGTGGACAATCTGAATGGTCTAGCACTGACTACAACTGAAACTGGTATGCGTTGAACAATTATGGAATGCTTTATAATGTTGTGGTCTTAGTTACCCAGATGGATGAACAAAATGTACATTTAACATTATTATGAATTCTTGGATTCATACTTTGAATATCCTTTCCTAAAATTGGGAGATAAAACCAGGCAGGGGCAAATGGGACAGCAGATGTAGCAGCTTTGCAATGGCAGGCATGTGGCAAAGTGTGCAGGTTCACAGTAGGCCCATCAAAACAGGTATTGTACATTAACCACATGTAAGGTCACAGCTTGAACAAATGAGCCATTGAAAAGAAAAATAACAAGAGTAATCCATAGCAGCATTCAACGGACCAACCAATGACTTTCCCGGTTAACAAATGTTAAATAAATAAATAAATAAAGTTAGGAAACCACAATATGCAAGTAAAGAAGTGAAAAATAAAGCAAGATTCATTGTAGGTTAGCGCTTTCATAGTGTTGAACATGACTTCATCAGACCATAACTGCAATTGCAACTGTGATAAAATATATGATACTCACAATTAAGTCAACAGCCAATCAGAAAAGAATAATAATAATCTATTACTCAGTACATCATTAAACATCTTAAAGGCATATTTAAAAACTAGCTAGCCTCTTATAAAAATACCTAAAACTTATGCACAAAAAATATGATAAAAATAATCAAAAATGGTATTGTACATTGCTTTCTAAAAACTAGAAGAAGAACAAGCAATGAATGATAACTAAAAATCCAGTTTTCAGGATGCTGGTCATGTGCCCCCCTCCCCCATTTTAAAGATAAGTCTGTAGAAGCTATCTCCCCTTCCTTTGGAAAAAGTGAGACTCAGTAAGGAAAGGAAGGGTGATTACAGCTAAAGAACACTGGAATGAAACAAAGTTAGGTGGCTGATGAGATTTAGACAAAAAAAATAAAAGACAACGAAAACAAAAAACAGTAAAGAGTCAGGAGGAGGCATGGCATATGGTGAACCTCCAAGCTGTGGACAGCTTGCACCTCAGTAGATAATGCACACACTCACACACAGACACACACACACACACACACACACACACACACACACACACACACACACACACACACACACACACATTCCAGCTTCTTGCTTCAGGTAATTTTCTAAGGAGCATTAGCTTAGCTGGATAAGTATGCATTTAGCATGTGACAGAGGGCTGAAAAAATGCTTAGATTCCCCCATTGATCACAGTAGTAGGAATGCAAATCTGGACGATAAGGAATAGGAATGGTAGAGAAGGAAAAGGGTTTGGAGATTATAATCAGCCAGAGGTGAAACAGGTCATGCTGCATGTGTAAAGGTAGAGTGGCAAAGACCAAAGTCTAGATGGTACATAACTGCAGTAATGGGCCCCAGATGTGATGAGGTCCTCATTGGAGATTATAATCAGCCAGAGGTGAAACGGGTCATGCTGCATGTGTAAAAGTAGAGTGGCAAAGACCAAAGTCTAGATGGTACATAACTGCAGTAATGGGCCCCAGATGTGATGAGGTCCTCATTGGAGATTATAATCAGCCAGAGGTGAAACAGGTCATGCTGCATGTGTAAAAGTAGAGTGGCAAAGACCAAAGTCTAGATGGTACATAACTGCAGTAATGGGCCCCAGATGTGATGAGGTCCTCATTGGAGATTATAATCAGCCAGAGGTGAAACAGGTCATGCTGCATGTGTAAAGGTAGAGTGGCAAAGACCAAAGTCTAGATGGTACATAACTGCAGTAATGGGCCCCAGATGTGATGAGGTCCTCATTGGAGATTATAATCAGCCAGAGGTGAAACGGTCATGCTGCATGTGTAAAAGTAGAGTGGCAAAGACCAAAGTCTAGATGGTACATAACTGCAGTAATGGGCCCCAGATGTGATGAGGTCCTCATTGGAGATTATAATCAGCCAGAGGTGAAACAGGTCATGCTGCATGTGTAAAGGTAGAGTGGCAAAGACCAAAGTCTAGATGGTACATAACTGCAGTAATGGGCCCCAGATGTGATGAGGTCCTCATTGGAGATTATAATCAGCCAGAGGTGAAACGGGTCATGCTGCATGTGTAAAAGTAGAGTGGCAAAGACCAAAGTCTAGATGGTACATAACTGCAGTAATGGGCCCCAGATGTGATGAGGTCCTCATTGGAGATTATAATCAGCCAGAGGTGAAACAGGTAGGGTTGCCAGGTTTCTTTGCGGCTAAAACTGGACTAAAGTCACGCCCCTCGCATCACACATAACTCCACCCATTCCCACCCCCTCTCCCGCCCATGCCCCACCTATTTTGTGACATCACAGTGACATCAGCTGATGGGACCACCCACTTTGATGAACTCATTACAGCCGAGTGACGTCTCCAGGCGTTTCTGCAGTTACACCCTACTGCTCCTCTAGGCGTCAAATATTGCCTGTTCATATTTGCATTAATAATTCCAAAACCATGTTACATACAAGGTATTGGAAAATTTTATCTTGAAGCATACATGATAGCAAACACAGTTGTATTGATATATGACCTCTGTCAATGGGTATTTGTTAAAAATGTAAAGTGATAACTTAAATTTTTAAATGCTGAAGCCACGCCCACTAGGGGTTAAAGGTACACACTCAAAAGAGCTTTACTGGAGGGAATGCCGTATTTAAAGGGGAGAAAAGAACACAGGCGGCACTAATTGCACTGCTAGGCTGCTGCAGATGTAAATACCAGTATTGATGAAAAGTGTCAATATGGTGCATTTTTCTCCAGTTATTTATTTTCTATGTTCCTAAACCTAATTATGGATGATCCATGGAGATAAAAGGTCAAAAAGGTCAAGAGCTAGCAGCCTGTGCACATGGTGGTAAATCTGATTAAAAAAATCCAAAAAAAATGTAAGCAGTTATCTTTGCTATTAAAAAATTGTAAGTTTTGATTTACCCCATAAGATCATTTAAGTCAATAACATCACTGTACTGCTCATTCAGAAATGATGATCTTAACATTCCCTTGCATTTTGAAAGTTCTGTCAAATACTGTTTGTACTGGGGCGTGGGACAGGTACTCAGTTGTTAAGATGTAACATATTTTCCGTTTCGTACTTCGGATTAGGAAGTTTCAGTCCTTGGCTGTGCCTGTATTGGGTGGGGGTCAATTGAGCTAAGTGTTACTGCCCCTAGTGTGATATTTCAGATGCTAGTACTTAAGATCTTGTACTGGGTCCGACTGACCTCCCACTCTTTTTCTTTACATGTCACATATGCAAAAACTGGGATAAAGGGGTTGTGGATGAATGGATTTCTAACAGGTGACATGTTTTATGTTACTTTCAAAGTATATGTCATAATCTCAGAAAAGCACACATACTTTAAAGAGTTTCATTAATGTTTTTCTGTATCGCGCCAAAGTTGCGGGTTAAAACAGGTAACTTCCTACAACAATGCGCTCTAATACAAGTTTACGAAGATGCAGACTGGACCGCCGCTATGCAGTTGTAAAATGGCAATAAGACTGAATGAAAGATGACTCAAGCCTCTAGATCTAAGAAAGATGCAAGTAGGAAAAGAAATCACATGCAGCTAGCACACTTGCCATTTTCTGAACATGGCAAAGAGATAGTTTTATTTTTCAATGTGGTCCTTGCGACAGAATTAAGTAAAAGCAAAATAATGTTGGGTAACTGCAAGTGCCCAAAAAGCAAGATGCACAATTTGTTTCATGGAATACGGTTCAACATAGTAGATGAGGATAATACAAATCAGGACGTGTTAATTGCTAGCAGTATTACACTGCATGGTGAAGTTCTAAAATCAGTCTGGGTGTACTACAATGCAACACTGGGCAATGTTGGCAGAGTGCTTAAGCATTTTAAATCTTGCTATAAGATTTCTTTTGTCACTGCTTGGTAGTTGGTAGGATAATGACAGTTAAAAAAATACCGTTTTCCCACCGTGGAGTACTGCCTTCCAGTGATATCTCTACAATCCGTATAGCAGAAAATAAAATGTGTCCATTTGTATTACATCACTGCCACTTAAGTTAATGTATGTACTGTCTAAACTATGTAGCTACCAGGAATACTGAAGTTAAAAGCATTTCATTGTTGTGTAGTAGCTAGTAGTGTATCGTACCGCTCCCGTTCGAGCTGGATACATTTACTTTCTCCTCTCCTCTGGTGGCACAAAAAAAAACCGGACTTCATGAGTTTAAATTTTTTAACTGGACAATTTGTCTGAAAACCGGACAGTTCGGTCAAAAACCGGACAGCTGGCAACCCTAGAAACAGGTCATGCTGCATGTGTAAAGGTAGAGTGGCAAAGACCAAAGTCTAGATGGTACATAACTGCAGTAATGGGCCCCAGATGTGATGAGGTCCTCATTGGAGATTATAATCAGCCAGAGGTGAAACAGGTCATGCTGCATGTGTAAAGGTAGAGTGGCAAAGACCAAAGTCTAGATGGTACATAACTGCAGTAATGGGCCCCAGATGTGATGAGGTCCTCATTACATTGTACAGGACACTTACAATGGCCACATCCACAGTATTATGTCTAGCTCTGAAGGCCAGGTTTTATTTGTTAACCTTGTAACTGGCCCTTTTCAGGCCTTTGTCAACAAAGACAGATTCCACAGAAGCAAAGAAGCAAGGTTTAATACTATGCTTAAGCGTGAATCATAATGGAAAAAATGAAGCCACCACCCACTTGTTTTAACCAAAAATATAAATAAATGTTTTCTCACTCTTTAGCACTAGGTTCTAAGAAATATTGCACCAGAAGCTTTATCCTAAAACCTAATGATAACACTCTTTAGAAAATGACAAGTTTTTTATATCTTGTTATTTAAAAAACGATAAAGTCCTGAATAATGCATCAGTCAGTTACAGTTGTATCCCTTCCCACTATTTTGTATATAAATGAACACAGATTTAATAAATTGATCTTGCTTTTTAATAATATCTTTGGAGTCTTAGACTCAGAAATGTCCACTGCAGCAAAAGTTCTCAAGTTCTACAAACTTTGTCATGTGAGTTGCTGACAAAGTAATGCACATAATCAATGGCATTCCTGTAGATCTCAGATGGAATCCTCATCGGACTAACAGGGGCCTTAGTAAAACTGTCTTAAAAGATTGTAATTATTGTAAAATTATTCTAAGTCTTATTTATTTAATTAAAGGACAATCTACATGGAGCAGTGTTATCCACTGTACTTAAGTAAAAAATGTCTTGCTTGTTAAGTAAAAGGATGACCAAAGTTAACAGCTTTGGTTAATAAAACTTTAAATACAAATCAGTAAACCTGCCATTAGCATAAAATGCATTTTTATTTATTTTATTTTTTTTTTATTTATTTAACATTTGTTGACTGGGAAAGTCCGACTAGGTTCCACAGATCCTGTTTTCAGCGGAGGCCCGGGGAGAAATGATAAATAGGTAGTGTTATTAGTTCAGAACATATGCTTTCCTCAGAGTAAGACTTTCAGCCACACGCCACTGCTGCAACTCTAGGCTTCAGCACTTGCCTGAATTCTTAACCTAGAAGATAAAACTGTGCTCTGGTACAACCCCAGAATTTTGTTAAACTTTACATTTTAAAATACAAACTAGCACAAGCCTGGATAGCAAAAGTAAGTTTCTTTTCCTGATCCACTTAGCTTTCACAGTGCTGGTCCTGTTTTATTTATAAAAACGCCATCCTGTACTCATACTGCCTTCATCCATGATATTTTACAGTGTGACATCACAAAGTCTCTCAGTGGGTAGGACACAACAATTGAGGCAACTTGTTTCCAAGTGCTTAAGCTGCAGAAAAGCAAACAAAACTACAGAATTCATAAATAAACAGTAGAATACTGAAGATAAACCATAACTAAAAGAAATGGAACAAAGACAAAGAATGCATTGTTTATTTCACCTTTCGAGTGCCTCTTTAACTAGCTCTTGTGCTTTCGACTGTGGAGTAGCCAGTACGCTTTTATAATTGGCTCCTTTACAGATTTCATGGCCAAAGATCCGAAGAACCCCAGGGGCGGACACCTGAGTAGAAAGTTCTGCTGAGTCTTCACTAAATGTACTTTCACTTCTGTCAATGCCAGCTGCAGTCTCATCGGCCTGGTTACCTGCTCCCCATCCCTTGTTAAACAGCCGGTTGTTGTTATGCCTCTTGATCTTGTTTCTGGCAGGCTGCCTCACCCCGCTGCTCTCATTGGACCGTACTGTGTTGTCTGATGAATCTGACCTACATGTCAGGAAAAAGTGGATTAGTAATGCTCTGCTGTAACAAACACTTGACTTAACTGCTTATGTAGTCTAATAGTATAGTAGGATGAAAATACAAGATAGTAAAAAATGCAAATATTACATATTTGTATACACACACATGTATATATATATATATATATATATATATATATATATATATATATATATATATATGTGTGTGTGTGTGTGTGTGTGTGTGTGTATATACACACACACACACACACACACACACACACACACACACACACACACACAAACGCACGCACACATGCAAACGCACATACATTAATCTTCAGCAGATCTATACCTTAAAGATATCACCATGTGCTGTTAAATCTTGAACTGAAACCTGGAAGGTATGGATTGCACTTTATTCAAAAGAAAATTGATATTTTTATTTGTTACTTCCTCTCATTACTTTTCATTTCAATGTAAAAATCTATTTTCTAATCTTTGCTTTTCTGCAGCTGATCTATGGTAGAATGGCATCTCTTTCCTGGTTAAGTATAGTGTAATTGCCCTCAGAATCTTGGAATTAAAAGGGAATTATCTGGGCTCAGACCTACATTTCTAATATGATGAGCCCTTCCAGCTCATACTTTAACTGACATCCATTTAACAATGGAAGACACAACTTCATGTGAGCTAAGAGTGTCCTGAGTAGCCAATGCCTCACAAATTTGATATCCATGCTTGTGTTCCAGTTAAGTGTCTAAGTATTTAGCAATGATGTCAAGAGTACTTTCTAGAATCAGCATGACTTTAATGACAAATGTGTTTCCTGGAGAACTGCATCATTGGTATTTACTACAGTTGCAGTATTTATCCCCAGATTGTTGAAGGCTACCCACAAAGAACTCAAAATTATAAACCTGTCAGAGAATGCATGCCGAAGATTCTGTTTAGCCTTTCCAGTAATATAATTTCCCTTGTCAGTACTTCCTGCTACTGGAACATTCTGTGATGTCATTTTTTCATGCCTTTTGATCACTTATTTTTGACCATGTATGTGTACACAACAAACTTCCGGTTGCTGCATTGACATATGGTTGCCAGTTTGATGCATCAAGCAAATCTCATTACTGCTGAATGATTTCCAGTCATGACTGTAAATGTACAGCCAAGATCATATCCTTGACATTAGGAAAGAGAAACGAACAACTGGAGTTTATGCTTTTGGCAACCCTTCTTTATACTGTGTTTTTTACCACAAGAGACGGAAAAAAATTGCTGTACATGCATTTCCACAAACAAAGATTGCTAAATCACAAATTTACAGCTGTCTCATTTGAACTTTCATACTGTATTTTTAAAGAATATTAACCTTAACTGCCAAAAGTTGTTGGTGTGCTAATACTTTGTTTTTCCTCAATGGCTCCTGTATAACATTCCAAATTCAATACACCCTTTCCTAGCAAACTTTTGTCAGGAGAGTACCACATGACATGTGAACCTTGTTTTCAAATAGTGCAAAGTTTACGAGGTGTACAGGTGTAACTCACCTGCAATTATCAAGCTGACTGGAACATGATTTTACAAGCTGGCTTGAAATACAAGGTAGTCAAATAGTACGAGTGTAGGACAGTCCTTTCATTTAATCTGGGGGATTTTTACAAGGAGCAATAGCTGAATACTGTGATTAGCCTATTTGTGCAGCTCCAGCATTATCAACATTGTCCTTTTCACTAAATAATACAAGTGATCTCAACATGATGCTAAAAAACATATAAAAATCCCTTGATTTCCCCATCTGCTTTATATGTAATATCATGGGACAGGTGCTCTTTATTGCTTTTGCCAAATGCTACCAATCGCACTAGTCTGGCTCCAACTATTGCACAACACTGCAAACCACTTGCACAGTATTAATAAGTGCCTACCTATCGGAAGTGTGAACTATGCCCGTGGTATTAATATATAGCTACCTATCAGAAGTGAGAACCATGCCCGCGGTATTAATAAATAATGCAAGTGTGAACCATATCCATGGTATTAATAAATTGCTACCTATCAGACATGGAACCATCTCCATGGTATTAATAAATAACTACCAATCAGACATATGAACCATGAACCATAAAATGTCTCACAGTCTAAACAAAAACCCAACATAAATAACTCCTGTGGAAGCACAGGTTGCCTGAACTTTTAATTTAAGCTTTTTGTCATTGTGTAACCCTAACAGTATCATCTTCCCAAATGTATTTACACTGACTACACATTCCACATTTTTTATGACTCTGGGTGTGAGGCATTATTATTTGTTGACTTTGTAACCCAAGACATATTCTGTTCAAATTTATTCTTCAAATTCTGGGCTCTTTTATTTACAAAGTTGGGAGTATCATCTACAAGTAGAAGCTTTAAAAATAGCCCAATTATTCTCCACCACTCTTGAAATTTGTAACATTTTTACTGTAACAGAGCACCAACTCTTTCAAAATGTCTCATAGATTCCTTGAACAAGTTCTGGGGTTGAAAACTTTTATTAGTCCCTTAAAGGGACTTGAACTTAATTGTTCTCCCCTTAAAAAACCTAAGAAATGAATTGATCTGTTTTTTTATATTTGATTATGATTGGTTGGTTGTAAATAATTATTCACCAACTGTTGGTACAAATACTTATATTAATGTTTTTTTTTTTTTTTACTTTAGTTCATATGAAATCCTGTATTTGTGAATAAAAGTGCTTATCTAAAGTGAATTAAACAGAGGTTCTTTATTTGGTCTTGGTCTTTCTGAATTTCAGGAAAAAACAGATCCTTATTTAAATCTGTTTCTAATGTTTTTCTCTCAGATCGCAATCACTGCAAGGGAATACCTAGGGATTTTGGTCTCATGGCAAATATGGTTCTCATGATACTCCTGGCAAAACTCCACAAGAGAAAGATACAGTGATATCTGAAATCTCTTTGGTCCCTGCATCAACACCCTTAATCTTTTCAAATCTCAGTGCTGAGGTTGGTCAGAAAATAAATCTTTTAGTGGGGACCACACATATCCTTAAATCCAGGTCTCCCTTTCTCCCTTATTGCCCATAGCATTTAGTCACCACAGACACTTTGGACTTTGTTTCAGGAGCAGTTTTACAAGGGATAAAAGTGCAGGGGTGTGGGATACCAAGGACAGATGCAAGCACATAAATATCTAGGAGATGCTTGCCCTGATTGAGGTAGTCAACTCTCTGAACCATCTTTGGCCCCAGGGTCCTCTTCAAAGTAGTTTCATACAATACCACAATCCTGTGGCACACCAAGAAGCAAGGAAGAACCAAGTAGCACCCATTTTGTAGCCTAGTCATGTTATCTTGTTATATAGACACACAACACAATCTCACTCTACAGACATCCTACATTCCTTCATATCAAAACTGTTTGGCAGACAAGCTGAGCAGGACCAGGGCAAAACCTTATGAATGGAAACTAGATCTGGACTCTTCCAACATTTCATTCATCTGTGGGGAGTTCCTCAAGTAGACGTTTTTGCCTCCTCTTTGAAAAACAACTAGCAAGATTCTGTACCAGGACTCTATACAAGAAGGAGTGGAAGACATATACCTTTTCTTTTCTTTGGATAGGAATGTTCCTGTATGGTTTTCCACCCTTTCCACAAATATCCAGGGTACTTCTGAAGATTCAGAAGGAATTCCCCAAGATCAATGTGGTGGCTCCCTTCTAACCTAGGCAACTGTGGTTCTTCCTTCTTTCTTAAATGGCCATGAGTAATTACCACAAGCTTCCTCAAGGACTGGATCTACTCACACAAGAACAAGGATGTTTGATACACTCCACTATCAATCATTTCAAACTGACTGCCTGGATGATAAGGTCTTAATTCCTTTTAGGCACCTGTTTACTGAGGATGTGCAATAGGTACTAACAGAGGCAAGAAAGCCTGCTACTAGAAAATCATATATTAGCAAACGGGAAAGGTTTTATAGTTGGTGCCAACAACATAACCTGCACCTATTCAGGCTAGTTGTTTAATAAAAAGAAAATTATCCTGCTTTTTTTCTGTTGTTCCATTGCACTTCTGTTGACCATAGTATAGACTGGATTCAAATCGGCTGAATTCAGTTCTGTTTGTAGAATGAGTACAAAAAATCAGGATTTTTTTTTTTTGAGAAGCCCCCTGTACCCTAGTGGCAGGAGCATATAGTAGGACTAATTGAAGGTTACTGGTGCAGGGCTTATTCTGAGCTATTTTTTTGGTGCACTGCTCATTTTGAGCTTTTTCATTGGTTTCCTTGTATTAGCTGTTTTGCTCTTGCTTGAGTGTAGTGCATTATCGCATACCAACATGAAGAGGGGCTAACTTTTGGTGGTTATAGACACAAAAGCACCAGTAGAAGTATGTCCCCTTAGAAGTGGCTGCTATCTAGCAGAGTAGGTCTTGAATAGCTCCCAGCTGTTCAGCAAACCATCCAGCAGAGATTTTACCTCTTACCGATCAACATCAGACCTACAGATCCCCTCTTTTACAGACCTCCTACTGTACACCCCACAGGTTTGTCACCCTAAAATAGTTCCCTGCCTGATACCCCCATCTTTTTCTCCTTATCTGCTGATACCAGGTCAGTTTCTCTCTGTTTCTCCTGCCAGGCTGGTGGACATGGGTTTTTTGAGGCAGTGTGGCAATGTACTCTGACAGCCCCTTACTCCTAAATCACTCAAGTACAATTTGTGAAAGATGCTCCTACACTAAGAATCTGGAATCACTGCTCTCTCACAACCAGAATAGCAACACTAAACAGGTTGTCAGCTCACACACCATGACTCCTATTCGTAATATGCACCCAACACATAAACCTTCATATGTAGAGGTGCTCTCCAGAAACCTACCTAAACACCAGAGACCTCCAAAACATAAACATGCTACACCTAACACAACACCCAAAACACCTAATGCACAAAATACACTAGCATCTGGGTCTCAACAAATAAACTCAAGGTAATGCACAACTATTCCAAATGTTTTAGTTATAGATGATTCTATAGTGAGACATACAGACATCCCACTCACCAGGCTGAACAAGGAAAAGGTTACAGTCAGCTGCCTGTCTGGTGCAAGGATTAACCAGATCACACATGCACTCAAGTCTCTCAACAAGAAGTACCATTATGACTTCATCATAGTTCACATTGGTGTGAATGACTTGAGACATACCTCTCTGGACTATATGAAGAGCTCTCTGAATATGTGTCCCAGGTGGGTATGTCCCCAGCTCTGAGCAGCATTTTACCCTTGCCTAGGATGATACCACAGTATAAATAGAAAATGACTGACTTCAACAAATGGCTTAGTTTCTGGTGTCATTCTAAGGGGATCCAGTTCCTGTCAGCCTTGAATGACAGGGTGGACAGACCACGATGCTATGCCAGAGATGGTCTTCATTTGGCACCTCTAGGCTTTTGGTTACTGAGTAAGACACTTGCCTTCCCCATAATGCCTTTTTAGGCAAGGTCACAACAACAAAATTTCCTATGGGAATATATCAAATGCAAAGAAACTAAGGGTCATGCTGCTAAATGCTAGCAGTTTAAATCAGAAATTGCACTCTTTGGAAGCACTCCTCTCCCTGGAAGATGTTGACATCTGTGCAGTCAAGGAAAACCTGGTTCAAGGCTGCAGAAAGTACTCCAGCTTTGCAATGCTACAATGTCATCCACACTTTCAGACCGCAAATTGAAGGTATGATAACCAAAGGAGGAGGAGCATCTTTCTTCATTAAAGATAATTCACCTCTAGACTGGTTAGACAAAATAACTCTATGGAGCTACTCCAAGTCCAAATTACTCTGCATAAGTCCTCCCCCTTCAGGTCATCATCAGTTATAGGCCATAAACCAAGATGCCCACACAGCTTATTTAGACCTACTTGGGACAATTAAGGTACAACCCAACACCCTAGTCATGGGTGACTTCAACTAGCCTTTTATTAATTGGGAAACTTACTGTATATGAGCCCGAACTCAGTACCACAAAGGTTCCTGAACTTTGTTAACTCAAATGCCTTGGAACAAATAGTCCACAGGTATCTCCAATATTCTAGACCTGGCCCTCATCAACAGGGGCGACCAATGCAATGCCATAAGTGTAGGGCCCACACTGGTTAATTCAAATCAGTCATTGTTGAAGTAGCAATAGCACCAGAACTCCCCAAAAGAGAAATCAGGCTAAAAAACTTCACCAAAGCTAACTACACCCCTCTAAGAGAAGGTATAATCGACTTCCAAGCTCCAGTTTCCACAGATGGCATTGACGGCTAATACGAAACTATACACTGATGCCCTGTATAAACATTTACACAAATGTATAAAAATAGCCATGTTGGATAGGATTAAAGCAAGATCCTCAAGAAAAAACAAACCATCCTGGTGGATGTCTAGCATTAATAAATTAAAAAATAAGCAAAAAAAGCTTCTGTCTAAAAATACAAAATTAAGATCCCACAACAAGAACAGCACCCTCCTCAGCCTAAACAAGCAAATAAGACAGCTCATAAAATCTTCAAAGAGCAACTAAGAGAAAAATTTAGCAACCATAGCCAGGGATAACCATTAGCCTTTCATCAGCTAAGTCTGCAGCCTAAAAGGTAGGACTCGGATGTATGCTGAACTAACTGTGGATGGCATCACACACTGACCCTGCAGAAACTGCAAATCTGCTATTAGACATGTTTGACAAAGATTTCAACCCCAGCATACCACAAACAATGTCTTCATCATCTCCTCCTCCCTGCATCTTCAAAGAGCAAGTCATCAATGCTCTCTCCAAGGCTAAGAACACATCCACCATGAGACTAGATGGCATTCTGGGCTGCGTTTTTAATGTTCTTAAACAACAGCTAGCTACTCCATTAGGCTCTCTGTTCAACCACAGCCTGAGTACTGGCTTTGCCCCACTGAGTGGAAAACAGTGACTGTTATCCTCCTCCATAAGGGAGGCTTGGCAACAGACCTGGATAACTATAGACCCATAAGTTTAACCAACCTCATCTGTAAGGCAATGGAATGAATCATCACGGACCTCATAAATAAGGATATAGGTGACCTCCAAAATCTGGATCCATCCCAGTTCAGTTTTGTCAAGGGCAGGTCATGACTGCTAAGCCTGGTGGACTTCTTTGAAAAAGTGACCACAGCCATAGATGAGAGCAAAGCCATGCATACAGCCTATTTTGACTTGACCAAGGCCTTCAACACTATCCCACATTTAGGCATCATTGACAAACTAACCCAGTTGAATATCAACCCCTATGTTGTCAGGTGGGTTGCAAACTGGCTGACAGATCAACAACACTCAGTAAATGTGGGAGACTTTACCTCTACATCGCTCACCTGATTAGCAAAGGCATCACCTCAAGAGTAAAAGAGGTTATAACTCCCATGTACTCGCCCCTCATCAGGCTTGTTATTGGATATAATGCTCCCTTTGGTATGTACCATACCAAATACCTGCAGCGATGCCAAATACCTGCAGCGACTCAAAAGACCTTAGAGATTTCTAACTAAGAAAATTCAGGGTCTCCAGCACATGCCTTATGCAGACAAACTGTCACTGTACTCAGTATTGTACAGACTACTTCGAGGCAACTTATGCCTGGTTTGCAGGGCTATCTCTGACCTAAACCTAATGGAAGTGCTACACATCTGTAAGTCAAATGGGACTCGAATCACCCATTTCAGGGACCTCAATCTAGCCTGTGACATAAAAAGGACCTGCTGGAGAGACAGCCATATCTCTCAGAGGTTGCCACTACTCTGGAACAAGCTTGCAATCCATATCAAGCAAAGCACCTCCATGACCCTAATAAGTGCAACCTGGACGACTGGATGGAAAACCGTAACTTTCTACTGGGGGTTGCACCAGCTTCTCTCCTGGACATGGGTAGTTCCTGCTAGAAAAACCTTGGGCATAGATGATATCTCTCATCTAGTATTGGGATTTAACAGCTACGCTTGTAAAGACCCTTGGGTTACTAGCCTAGTAACATCCTATGAACCTAATAGTTTTACAATATTTGCAAGTTACTATCCTATGGCCTTTCTTATTCCTCCATCAAGGTTTATTTATTAGCCATTTCAACATGTTTGCTCATACAGCTTCCTCTTTCAATGCAGTCTAATGTCAAAATGTTCTTGAAAGGAGTTTTGCATAAGAGGCTGCAAAGAAGCTGGTGGCCCCTCCTTGGAATCTTAACTTTATGTTATATAAGCTAACACTCGCTCCATTTGAACCAACTAATCTGGCTGACATGAGGTTCTTGATATGGAAAACTGTTTTACTGATTGCTATGACTTCTCAGGAAGGGTATATGAGTTGCAAGTTCTTATGGTGAGTCAACCCTATCTCATTTTCCACAGAGAGAAGGTTTCTTTGAGAACTAATCCTTCTTTTATACCTTAAGAGGTATCCAAGTTTATTTTAAAACAGATTATCTCTCTCCCTATTTTCTTTACTGAATCAAAAAATGAGGGAGAAAGGATACTGCATACCTTGGATGTCCACAGATAACTCAGGTACTATCTTGATAGAACTATAGTTCTCAGATCTTCGGATCAATTGCTTATTTCTTGTGAAAGTAAGAAGGGTCAGCCTATTTCCAAATGGTTGTCGAATGCTGTTATCTTTTGTTATACTCACCACAACAAAGCTATTCCAGACTTCATCTATGACTTTTTGGAAAGAGTTAGTTTCTGGAAATGTTCCAGCAGCTGCTTCTTGGTCCTCTGTACATAGTTTTAAAAAGCAATATAAACTTGATTCCTTCTCTAAGTGCACATCAAGCTTTGCTAGGATCATTCTCCAGGGGCTCCTGAATTCTTCTCCTTCCATCTCCCAAAAGTAGTAAGCTAGGGTAATCTAGACATATATAGGCTACTGCAGCAGTGATCAATATGAACACTATATTACAGTTGTGCAAGTTGAATTTACCATAACCGTAGATGTTCAAATGATCACTGCTGCAGTAGACACTCCCTCCCTCCCTCTGTCCCCATTGTTTTTTTATGTATTTTTATGCTATGCCCTGGGCATTTAGATTTTGTTGCTCTTACCACAGTCCTTTCATGGCTCATCTTTCCTCTTTCTGCTGGCAGGAAAGCTCTGAAGGGCTTTGCGACCAAATTATTAGTTTTAGCAAGGTCAGCTCAGCTCAAGCTGCTTGACAGTTTGGCCATGTGGAAGGTGCCCTGAAGCTTTGGAAGCTGGCTGGCCATTATATCCTTGGCAGGATATAGCACATATAGCAAAGGCTACTACAGCAGGGATCGTTTGAATATCTACTGTTATGGTAAGATTACTTACACAACTGTACTTTGTCCTGCCTCAGCTCTGAATTATTTTGTGCCACTTTATCAGTGCAGCATCTAAAATTCTGAATTCCTTGAACAAGACATTTCTTTCTTTCATGGTATAGCTATGTATCAAAAATTGCAATGCATTTAATACTGGTGAAAAAAGCATTGAAACTCTAAAAAAACACTGAGCTGATACACTGTTTCAGAAACATTTTCTTAGCAACCTTTCATATATGAAGTTAAGTGAGCCTACTTTTCAACCACCTTACCCTGAAAGCTTTACAAGTAAAACAATTTCCAGTCTCTAAACCTTTCTTCTCAGTAACCTAGAAAGATTGATATTTACATTATTTGAGGAGCAGACCTGCTGTGAGCGCAACTCTACATAATTTCTAAAACTTGCAGATGTGAGACTGAAATATGAGTCACAGGAATCATAGGAAATTCAAGGCTACTATGTTTTGCGAAAATTATACATTGTTAATTCCTACCCTAAACTCTACCTCCCCTCTCAATGCTAGTCAAGCATGTAGATAACCACCGTAAATATTTATTACTGTCACATTGTGAGAAGTCACATTATAAAAAGTGTGAATGCAGGTAACCATAAATATGAGATGACAAGTCATATTCCTACAATAGAATGTACACAAATATTTATGAACAAGACTAGCATTTCCAGCAGTGATAATTCAGCTCTTACATATGCTTGTCTTAGTTTCATCATTTTAGGTACTGCAAATTTTAAATAAATCCATGATGAAGCATGCTAATATCCCATAAGATAACCAGTAGAATACTGAACTACCACCAATATAATAAAAAAAAAATAGATGGTGGAGTTTCAAAACAATGCTGCCTGTCAATATTCTGCTTTTTTAGTTGCAAAGTAAATCATTCCACTTTAGACAAAATAATATGACTAGGATTATTATTAAATTTGCTCCATACTATCAACATCCTGGCAAAACATTTCAATTCACCAACCATTTCTCACGGGAAGCTAAGGCTGGTATTTCTAAGCAATAGAAGGGAATCATTGCTCTTGTTTTTACCTTAACCTTACCTTACATATACGACAAGAAACCTTACCTTACATATCTGACAAGAAACCTTACCTTACATAACCGACAAGAAACCTTACCTTACATATCCAACAAGAAACCTTACCTTACATATCCGACAAGAAACCTTACCTTACAAAGCTGATAAGAAACCTTACCTTACATATCCGACAAGAAACCCTACCTTACATATCCAACAAGAAACCTTACCTTACATATCTGACAAGGAAACCTTACCTTACAAATCCGACAAGAAACCTTACCTTACATATCTGATAAGAAACCTTACCTCACATATCCGACAAGAAACCTTACCTTACATATCCGACAAGAAACCTTACCTTACATATCTGATAAGAAACCTTACCTTACATATCTGACAAGAAACCCTACCTTACATATCCAACAAGAAACCTTACCTTACATATCTGACAAGAAACCTTACCTTACATATCTGACAAGGAAACCTTACCTTACATATCCGACAAGAAACCTTATCTTACATATCCGACAAGAAACCTTACCTTACATATCCGACAAGAAACCTTACCTTACATATCCGACAAGAAACCTTACCTTACATATCCGACAAGAAACCTTACCTTACATATCCGACAAGTTAAGGGTAAACAAAGGACTGTATGAATGAATGCACAGCTTAGTTTAGTTTTGCCAGTGGTTTCTTCAAGGAACTTACTGCAACATTGAGAAATCTATTTGCTCTTGTTTTTATTTATTTATTATTTTTCTTCTACCATTGTCACTCCAATCCCCTCAATGCCATATCTCCCACATCAGATTTAAACCAGTGGACTTGGATCTGTGAATACCTTCCCCCTTTCCACCACCCACCATAGAAGTTTGATTTAGTTAGTAGGACTGTGAGGGGGAGATGAAAAGGAGACACCAGTGCCTTCACTGCTGCGATCAAGACGATAGATCCTACCATTTCCCTTAAGTGCTAGGAGTGTTTCTTGTTAAACGGCATGCAAGCAACACCACAAAGGTAGTAATATTGGACAGCTGTCCTGCCCCACTGCAGACTGCAGACACCTTTAATCACTGCCACTAACCTTCTCCAGAGCCATGATAACACACGTACTCTAGTGTGCCTCTGGGCTCTCACCGTCACAGAGCTGAACAGGCAAATTCATCTTCATTGCTCTCCCACCCACATGGTCTCCTCCAACTCTAGAGCCATTAATTACACTCAGAATGAGGGGTTCATACTTAGGGTTTACTCCCTCTGTGCTGCAGAGCTAACTTAGTATTTTTATGTTTGTGAATAGCTGCTTGCCTGTGTATGCACCCATGTGTTACATATAAAGGTCTGAACTCTAAAAACCTTAAAAAGAATAAAAAGAATATGCAGCTGTGATGAAAAGGAATTTATTGATGTATGGGGCATATGCAAATATACATTAGGATTTCAACTGGGGGAACAAAGTTTTGGCTTGTATAAAAAAAGCTGGATCATTCAGTGGGACAAGCTGGCTGCAGAGAACTACAATCCCACTTTTTAGAAGCTATTGTCTGCTACCATGGAAATGGTCATCAAATGGTGCTTGAAGCTTTATCACTATCACATTCTGAGATGTCACTTTATAAAAAGTGTGAATGCAGGTAACCATAAATATGAGATGACAAGTAATATTCCTCTAATAGAGGAAAACAGAGGTCACAGGTACAAAGTGGTGGAGGCCAGGGTAATGTATTTTGCATTAAATCAGTTTAGGACCGAGGCTATTTTTATAATTTTACATAACTGTTTGAAAATGTGCTAGGTACAATGATCCCTGTAGTACCCTTTTAAGCCAAACAAAGGTCACAAGGCACAAGACTGGAGTTAAAAAGACGAGAATCTTACATACTTAACAGTTGTATCAATAATATCTCAGCTTTTTGACAAAGCATGCAGCAGTTTTAACAGCTGGAGGAAATAATGCTCTGTATCAGTTGATCTAAACTTCTGCACAGCATCCATTAAGATGTAACAATTATAGTACCTAACATGTCATACCAGTTACATCTAAGCCCTATGCCACAGCCACAGTGAATGTTACAAGCTGCAGTATGGCATAAACTAAAGACAACACAGTGCAGATATTCCAGACTGGAGGTCGTCTGCCTTAAGCATTCATAATTGTCCTCATTCATAAAGAACCCCATTAGATTGTTACAAAAGACAGCGATATAAGAGAAACTTCTACATATAGGGTCTAATGATAGGAAGGCATGCACTCCAATTTAAGCCTGGTCACAGGTCAAAGCAGACTAACTGTATGCATAGTTCTGGACATCAGCTTATAAGAATGGTCTGTTACTGACATTTGGTTAGCAGCACAGGACAAAAACCTGTGTAAAGAAGCCTGAAAACACAGAGGCAAACAACCAGGTCAGCTTTGTAATATGGAGTTAAAGAGCTATTTCTCTAGTCACACTCATACACACACACACACACACACACACACACACACACACACACACACACACACACACACACACACACACACACACACACTGACTGGTCCACATCAAGAGCAGAAGGATTATTTCTGAGAGAAGCACAGCTAATAATAGGAAGGCTGGACACCAGACGCTCTGCAAAAACCCTTTTTCACTTCATAGTTCTGGTGTTAAAGACTCCAGAACCTTGAGACATTGTCGCACGTTAACCTATTTTTTGATTTTACCACCTAAGAGATACACATGATAGTTGAAATTAAGGCATTAACCTGCTATTATATGGACACTCTTATCTACCAGTAAAGTAAAATTAATGTTTACCGAAGACACCTACAGGCAATCAAATATGAACCAAATGCAGTAAGCATAAAAGTCTCTCCAGAACTGGTGCATGGGTACATAACAAAAGAGAAAACTGCTTACTACACTAACTTTCAATTCTGGAAGATAGAAATTTAAGTGAGGAATTTGAACATGTAAAACTCCAGTTCAGTTTAAAAAAGTGTTATGCATCTAATAACTAATATAAAATATAATATAAAATAACTAATATAAAAGATGCCCTGAATCCCCTTCCATTACAAATAAACATCTTAACAAACGGCTGACTAAATATATTATTTCCAAAGTCACCCTATCTTGGAATAATGAGAACACTTGCTTTTGCACTAAATCACGCTTTACTGTAAGGAAAAGTGACTTTCGAGTCAGTGTATTTAATTAACAAATAGTGAGCCACATATGAGGAGGTGCAGGGGAAAAAACCCGTTTCGAAATCCAAATTTTATTAGTTAACTTTATTAATAGTTCAATAGCGTTAACAATGTTTCCTTTTTATTTTTCCTTTTTCAGGGAAGTAAATAGTGTGGGAAGAAATAGCCAGGGAATTGTTATGGCTAGGCTTGTATAGGCCCTAGTAGCCTAGTACCAGCCTATGAACCTATGAACCTTACTTTCCACGATACAATAAAATGTTTCATTGAAGCGTTACTTCACTGGTACTTTTCTGTCTTTATATGCACTGTGTATATACATAGTGTTTAGTAAACAGTATACTCAAATAAAAATATGCTGTATATAGCATTTCCAATTATATTAAAATATACAGTACTAGCTGGTGATCAAACAGCTCTGTCTGGACATAAAATCTATCTTTTGATTAATATCACAAAAGAAAGTAAGTTCACCACACCCAAAAGAAGTGTAACGTTTGTATTACTCTACACCATACATACAGTAACCATTTAAAATGTTAGGACTTGCAATGCTGAGTCCCGAAGAGGTGAGACCGAATGACTGCAAATCCAGACTCGTGTATATTAAGTCCAAGATTGCCATTTCCCAGAACTCATCATTTTCCAATGTACGGCATTCTCAGAATTGGCATATATAAGTTTGAGAGCTTTCCCCCATGTAAAAGCAATTAATGTCAACAGGGATGTTTTATATTTGCACTTCACCTGTATCTTCGGTCTTTGTTTCAATGTTTCGGTGTTTTGGTCCTGACATTTCAATGAGCAACCTTTGTACAAACTATACTATAGTGCATATTATACAATTGTAACTGTGGCCAGTAGCCTCACTACAGCTTTAAGCAGCTTGATATATAAAGAAATAATACTTAACATAATAAGAATGAAAGCTGAGCATCCAACGATAAATCTACACTTAAACTTTTACTGTATATTAAAGCACAGTAACTGAGGTTATTTTCTTGTAGGTTTACTGATACTGTTGGTATTCAAGGATGGTCTTGACATTTTGGGATTCAAAGTCTCATTTATTGATACTTTAAGGTGCAAAGTAATATATATATATCGCAATACTAAGTAGTTGTATGGGGTGTCATGGCTGTGGGGGCATGCATACCTAGCTACATGTATAGTGAGGATGAGCATTCATAAAGTCTTGCTGGTGGATATCCCCCAAAATGCTTTTATAATGTTTCAGTAAACAAAATGTTATCACTATACACAAACTCTTAAGGAAGAACAAATAATTCATATGTTATACATTAAGACAATAAGGCTAATCCTTGCTCAGTGGAATCAATAAATCTTACTGTTCATTTGAAAGGAAAGGTAGAGTTTATTTATGGATACAATGACTAGCAAACAAATTGCTACTGCTGTGATACTAATTTCAAAGCCCAATGTGGGTCACGCGGTTGGGTAATACACATTATCTGGACCATTAAGCCATATTTGTGTTAGTAGATTGATGTTTTTGATTCTAAAAGCTTTTTCAACATGTATTATTTGTACTGGTCCGGAATGATTTAGTGTTATTACTCTGTTGTAAAAAACATGGCTGCCCACATACCTGATAACCTTAGGCCTTGTCAGGCTTACATTCAGAAAACTAATAAATATTGGAGAGAAGCAATTGACTAACCACTGATCTCAACCTTATAACAAAAGCACTTAGGTGGAAATCCTGACTGACCTATACAAAGGAGAAGGTTCTCCTCATATTGGGTGGAAATCCTGACTGACCTCTTCAAAGGAAGAGGTTTCCCTCATACTGAATCCCAGCATCTCCTTTATAGTCAGGCTGTCCTTCTCCTACCAACATTACTTTATCTTCCATTAGTTTACAGCACAGAAACAAGTTTCCTAGATACCTTGCCACTTAGGTCATCCAGGCACAGCTAGTCTTTATACAAAGTGCCTAAAGGCCTGCAGCACATTTATTGCCATCCCTTTGTGCCATACTGTAATTTTATCACAGATTACATGATACATAACTCTGGAATTATTTTATTGTTTTCCTTGATCCTAAATCAGCCACACAGGGCTCCCCATCCAGCTTGTGTCATAACACTATATTTCTCACAATAGGTAAGCTGCTAGAGAAAGTTGTTACCACTCAGCACATCTGACACCTCACTTCCCATTTCCTCCTTCATCACTCCCAGCATGACTTCAAACAGGGTCACAATACCCTCAAAACCATTGTATTTTTGACCAGCATCATCTACAGCTCTATGGAAAAAGATTCTCTTTCTGGGAATACATTTGCCAACCATGGCAAGGCATTTGTCTCTATATTCAATTTCCCTATGTTACAAGACATCAAAGCACATTGCTCTTCTGTTTCATGCCAGGCTAAATCTACACTGTCTCAGCCTTTTTAGGCAGCTTTTGTTCCCTCACCTCTCTTCACTCAAATAATATTCTATAACTAAAACTATAAAAGTTAACTTAAGGTAGGCCATCTTCCATTCTATTTCTCCTTTCTCTTCTTCTACACTTACTTATATTCCACACTCAAAATGCTTCCTACCTACCTTATTCTTCTCTTCTTTTTCCCTCCTTTCCAGCTCTCTATCATGCTCTCTTCTTTCCCTAATCTTTCCCACTCTACTTCCTTTCTGTTTCCCAAATCCACTTACCATAACTCTTCTAGCTACTAGACGTTTCTCTCCATTCCAGTTCTCTTTACACTATCTGGCTATTATCTGAGGACTACCCTCTAGTGCTCCTTTTATGCTCCGAACTACATTGCAACTACTATCGCTACTGTGCTCTGTTAATCTGATATGACTTTATATAAATCTGTCTGACTTCTAGAACTGACCTGCTATGAATCTACTTTGTATATGTAACTGTGAAAAATTAACAATGCCATTAAAAATCTGAAGGATTAAATCCTACATCTGCTATTGTTTGCTAATAAGCTTATTCTAGTATGTTATCCATCTAGAAATAATTTGTATTTTTTTTCTTTTTAGTGCACTTTATGTTTTTCATATTGATATTTGGAATTTTTCTCTCCAGGTCTCTGCTGAAAACAGGTTTGGTTTGCTAACCCAGTCAGATTATCCCAGTAAACAAACAAACATAAATAAATAAATAAATAAATAAATAAATAAATAAATAAATAAATAACTATAACCTTCTGTCTTCAAATGGTTTTCCATTTATTTAGACAATTAGTCAGTAATGGTATAAACATACACTTTGTGCATGTCTTTTTAACCGTTCAGGGTACTTTGGTAGAGATTAGTTCTTTGTCCTTTACTTTACTTTCCATTTGTAAACAGAGGTCTTATGCACAGTTCTTGGATGAATATAACACTGTTTGTGTGCAACACATGGTTATACATTAGTGTGTTCACTCTTCTGGCATAATAAAATCAAGATACATAAATATCTGTTGTCTTTCATTTCCTGGTTGGAAACCATGTAGTTAGCTATTAATACTAAAAAAGGGGCATGCTATCTGGAATACCTTCTAGAACCTCCTTTGTGGTTCTAGACTATATTACCAAGTTCACCAAAACAGGTTCAGTCAGAGGCAAATCTCAAGTTTCTACTTTTGCTTACTAGTTGGTTGTTTAATAAATTCTTATCCATGGTTTCTGAGTTCCTACTTTTGTTAACCATATTACAAGGTTCCTCTCGGGCACTGTGCTTCATGATGCAAGACCTCAGTGTGAAACACCACTGCTAAATCATGTCTGAAGTAAGGTGTCTGTCTATTGTATGTAGAAGCACCTTCACTCTATCCACATTAATTTGCAAATTCCACACATTTCAACACTGTCCATCACTTAGAGCCCCCTTTCTGTTCACCTTCCTTCTTAAATCAATAATCTCATATATTTTATGTGCCCCAAGCTTCTCACTTCATTGTCAAAAATACTGGGAACAATATTCTTCACTGTTATTCTTCCCCTTTCCAAGCACTCAGCCTTACAATGGAGCCGAGGAGTTATTTATTCACAGTCCACAGCTATTTAGACCACTGCCAAGTCATATAATCTCATTCTTGCCTTCTCTTTATTTCACTTTTGGTCCACATTGTTTGTTTTCTAGTCATTCTAAAATTATTCTAAGCCAGCCTTATAGGTAAGTACTAGGCTAGCTGCCCTTGTGGGTCATTCTAAGTCTGCCTAATTTCCCCTCAAAGGTAAAAATCAAACCCTGTACCTTGTGGCTGTGAGGTAAACAGCTTAACCATTATACCAACCCACTTCCTGCTTCTTGGGTCTAACTGAACTGTTGCCAACTAAAGTTATTTTTCTACCTACTCCATTACTCAAATGGTGACCTTTCCGTTACTTTGGTCCTAGGTATAACAGAGAGTTTTGGTTCTGGCTGCACAGCACCTGCTACATTTTGTAGTATAATGTTTGTGATTTTGAGGTACCACAGTGGAATCATGTTCAGTGTTACTGCCTCAGTGCACTTGGTTCACTACATAGATTCTGCACATTTTCCTGTCAGTTCATAACATAAATTCTGCACATTTTTCCTATGTCCAATTGCTCTAGTTTATTTATTTATTTATTTATTTATTTATTTCCAGTTTGATAACCGGGGAAGTCCACTGGGCCGAAGCCCATTTTCAGTGGAGGCCGGGAGAAAACTCCACAAAATACATTACACACAAAACACTCTGTGTTCTAACAGATTAACACTTTAACAATTTCCAAAATGTAGTACATTTGGCAGTATACTTCAGAAATTAATATAATTATGAAACTGTATTGTTAGTGAAGTAGAGAGAGATAAAAGGAAATTATATATAGATCTTGAATGCAAGAGCAGTAAAACAGATGAGAAGTGAAGAAGATGCAAAGAATTTAAAGGAGAAGAGGTGACAGGAGGAAGATGAAAAGTATGGATAGACCAATATTCATGTTGTGTTCGAGTCAAAAGTATACCTTATGACAAAGGCAAAAGATTCAAATGTGAGACTAGACCTGCAAGTGGGCAGAGAGGAGGAGAATGCTTAAAAGGAATAAATACAGGGTTTAATCAGGAAGAGAGTGGTGATAAAGAAGTAGGGAGGGGTGCCAAGGTGAGCAATCTAGGTAGGAAGTATACAATTACATTTCCAGTTTTGGGAGAGGTGAGAATGGAGAAGAGCTTGAAGTGTTCATAGCTTGTAGTGACTCTTAGAAGGAAGGAAGCAAGTTCCATTTTTAGCTGTAATATAGGAAAGTAGAAGTTGGCCAGGGGGTTTTGGGTTTGTATACTGAAATACGATTCTGGTGGCTGGATCTTAGGGGCCTGTGAAGGGTATATAAGGGCAAGATGTTAGATAATGCAGGGCAAGCAGTAGGTTTAAAAATTAGTTTGTGTGCAGTAGTAAGTTGGAGGTAATTGAGGAGATTAGGGAGTTCTAGCCATTGGAGACTACGGAGGCAGATGCAATGGTGTGTAGAATGAGTGGAGTTAGTAGCGAATTTGGCGATTTTGTAGTAGCAACTTTCAAGTTTTGAGGAGATAGAAGAGGAGAGATTGGTTAGAAGAGGAGCACCATACAGTAGTGAAGGAAGAAGGTAGGTAGTGGCGAGAGTTTGTCTTGTAGATGGAGTAAGAAAGATGGCATTTCTATAAAGCATACCAAGCTTCTGATGTGTTTTTTTATGTTTAGTTGAATATGAGTATTAAATTTCAGGTGTTCATCAATGGTAACTCCGAGTAATTTTGCACAACTAACATCATCTACTGGGGACTGGGAGAGGCTGGAAATTTTGAAGGATGACTTATCAAGAGTCAGAGCTTTTGAGGAGGAGAAGAGAATGATATGGGATTTATTGGCATTGAGGAAAGATGGTTACTAAGCATCCAATTTTCTGTCGTTGTGAAGGCCAATTGTTTGGCTTGAAGCTCGGAAGGCTAGGGCAGAGCAGATAACAGTGGAGTCTGCATATTGTACTATTTGAGACTGAGGAATTGATGAGTGGTGATCATTGATAACGATATTAAAGAGCAGTCGGCCGAGAATAGAGCCTTGAGGGACTCCGGTAGGTAGGTAAGAATCTGAGGTACCAGTCTTCCATTTCACAGCTTGGGATCTATCTGAGAGATAACTTTTGAACAAAGGGAGTTGTGGGAGAGATTGAGGTTAGAAAGGTGGTTGAGAAGGAGTGTGTGGGATATTGTGTGAATGCCTTGGAAAGGTCAAGTAGAACAGTGGAGACAATATTTCAGAATCAGAATCGGCATGGTTGATAATGTCTAGGAAGGAAGGAGAGGAGAGCAGTTATGGTACTGTGGCCAGGCCGAAACCCATGTTGAGTAGGAGAGAGGAGATGGTTATTGAGGAGGTGAGGCATGAGTTGCTGGTGGATACATTTTCAAGGACTTTTGAAATAGGGAAAGAATGGCTATTGGGCGAAAGTTAGAAATGTTATTATTTTGCCTCTTTATGGAGGGGCAGAATGTGGGCAGCTCGCCAAAGTTTGGGAACATAAGATTCTTGGATGGATCTATTGATGAGAATGCTGATAGGTATGGCGATCCCGTCTGCTGCAAGCTTGAGAAAGGGTGATGGGATGTTATCGGGGGCATTGGAGCATGGTTTGAGTTTGGAAAGAAGTTGTTTGATACTGGTGGTAGATACGGGTTGTAGAATAAAGGTGGGAGGGTGGTTATGAGAGCTGGAGTGAGGGATGGGGGAGGAATTGGAGAAGGATTTAGTCAGTTCTGCTATGGAGCTGGTAAAAAAGGAGTTGAAGAGTGTTGCAATTTCTGTGTCAGTCTTACTGTTGTCTGGACAGGGATTGGATTTAGTACCTGGGTGCAAGAGGGAATTGATGGAATTCCAGAACTTTTTGGGATTATTTGTGAGAGTAGACTGAAGTTTGTTGTAGTATGATTTTTTATCTTTTATAATAAGTTTTTTTGCAAGATTGCGGAGTTGCTTATATTGAAGTAAAGAAGCTGTGTTTTATTTTTATTGTATTGTTTCCAAATTTTGTCCCTTTGTAGCATTATCGTTTTAGTGTCCTTGGTTAGCCAAGGGGCAGAGTTGAACTTTATTCGTTTTGTTCGAGGAGGGGCTTGGGAGTTTAGGATTTTAAGGAAGGTAGTATTGAAGACTTCTAGGGCTTCATCTAGGGGAAGAGTGTTTAGTGATTCCCAGTTTGTTAGTTTAAGGGTTTCAGAGAATACTGAAGGGTTAAAATTAGTTAGGTTACGGGAGTGGGCATATTGATGTTGGTGTGGGAGCTGTTGGGTATGTCTCTGTTTTCACCCATATCAGAAAGTACATGGACTGTTACTCGTAAAAAATGTGTGTGTGTTTGTGTGTGTGTGTGTGTGTGTGTGTGTGTGTGTGTGTGTGTGTGTGTGTGTGTGTGTGTGTGTGTGTGTGTCTATGTCTCTGTTTGAGACAGCACACATTTCTGTGTCAGTAAATGGGTACATATGCATCTTGCTGTGGGCAACTACCCTATCTGTGATAAAATTCACAACGAGTGCCAGGACAGACTTCAGGGTCCCTGTAACAATGAACTAGATTAAATAGGCTATAATAAACTGAATGATTTAATGTTTGCATTCTCTGTAGTTGACTTGTTGTCCTATGCTTGATCTTTATTTATCATAGCTAATAATTGCTAGTGTAGTGACAACACACAAACACACACACGTATAAATATATATATATATATATATATATATATATATATATATATATATATATATGCATATATATAATATGCAATAACAACCTAGCCACTGTGGATGCACAAGCCAGTGCATTTCTTCGTGCCAGTCCCAAGCCCGGATAAATGGGGAGGGTAATGTCAGGAAGGGCATCCGATGTAAAACCTCTGACAAATAACATATGTGGACAACAATACAGATTTCCGCACCAGATCGGTCAAGGCCCAGGTTAACAATGACCACCACCAGTACTGTTAGCCAACAGGGTGCTGGAGGAAATTGGGCTACTGTTGGCCAAAGGAAAAGCAGAGGGGGAAGACATGCCCAAAAGCAGAAATAGAGGAGGAAGGTTAGGAGTGTAGTAGTGAGGGTAGGAACTTTGAATGTTGGCAGCATGACTGGTATAGGGAGAGAGCTAGCTGATATGATGGAGAGAAGGAAGGTTGATATATTGTGCGTGCAAGAGACCAGATGGAAGGGGAGTAAGGCCAGGTGTATAGGAGGCAGGTTCAAATTGTTCTATCTTGGTGTGAATGAGAGGAGAAAAGGGGTAGGGGTTACCCTGAAGGAATAGTATGCCAAGAATGCTTTGGAGGTGAAAAGAGTGTCAGATAGAGTGATGTTTATGAAGCTGGAAATTGATGGTGTAATGATGAATGTTGTTGAATGTTGTTCATGCATACGCTCCACAAGTTGGGTGTGAGATGGATGAGAAAGAAAAATTTGGGAGTGAGTTGGATGAAGTGGTGGTGAGTGTACCCAAGGGTGAGAGACTGGTAATTGGATCAGATTTCAGTGGGCACATTGGTGAAGGGAACAGAGGGGATGAGAAAGTGATGGGCAGGTATGATGTTAAAGAGAGGAATGCAGAAGGTCAGATAGTAGTGGATTTTGCGAAAAGGATGGACATGGCTGTGGTGAATATGTATTTTAAGAAGAGGGAGGAGCATAGGGTGACGTACAAGAGTAGAGGAAGATGCACACAGGTGGATTATATCCTATGCAGGAGGGCCAGTCTGAAGGAGATTGTAGACTGTAAAGTGGTGACAGGGGAAAGTGTAGTTAGGCAGCATAGAAGGTGGTATGTAGGATGACGTTGGTGATCAAGAAGAGAAGGAGGAGTGTGAGAGCAGTGCCAAGGATCAAATGGTGGAAGTTGAAAAAGGGTGACTGTAAGGTGGAGTTCAGGGAAGAGTTAAAACAGGCACCGAATAGCTGGGTAACTACAGCAGAGATGGTAAGGGAGACAGCTAGAAAGGTGCTTGGTGTGACATCTACACACAGGAAGGAGGACAAGGAGACCTGGTGGTGGAATGAGGAAGTACAGGAGAGTATACAGAGGAAGAAGCTGGCAAAGAAGTAGTGGTATTGTCAGAGAGATGAAGAAAATAGACAGGAGTATAAGGAGATGAGGAGCATGGCAAAGAGAGAGGTGGCAAAGGCTAAGGATAAGGCATATGGAGAGTTGTATGAAAGGTTGGACACTAAATAGAAAAAGACCTCTACCAATTGGCTAGACACAAGGATTGATCTGGGAAAGATGTGCAGCAGGTAAGGGTGATAAAGGATGGTGAGGGAAATGTATTCATAAGTGAAGAGAGTGTGTTGAGCAGATGGAAGGAGTACTTTGAGGGGCTGATGAATGAAGAGAATGAGAGAGAGAGAGAGAGAAGGTTGGATGATGTGGGGATAGTGAATCAGGAAGTGAAACAGATTAGTAAGGAGGAAGTATGGACAGCTATGAAGAGGTTGAAGAATAGAAAGGCTGCTGGTCTAGATGACATACCAGTGGAAGCAGGGAGGTGCTTAGGAGAAATGGCAGTGGAGTTTTTAACCAGATTGTTTAATGAAATCTTGGAAAGTCAAAGGATGCCCGAGGAGTGGAGAAAAAGGGTTTTGTTACCTATTTTTAAGAATAAGGGTGATGTGCAGAGCTGTAGTAACTATAGAGGGATAAAACTGATCAGTCACAGCTTGAAGTTAGGGGAAAGAGTAGTGGAAGCTAGGTTAAGAAGAGAGGTGATGATTAGTGATCAGCAGTATGGCTTCATGCAGGGAAAGAGCAATACAGATGCAATGTTTGCTCTGAGAGTGTTGATGGAGAAATATAGAGAAGGTCAGAAGGAGTTGCATTGTGTCCTTGTGGACTTGGAGAAAGCGTATGATAGGGTGTCTAGAGAGGAGTTGTAGTATTGTATGAGGAAGTCAGGAGTGGCAGGGAAGTATGTAAGAGTGGTACAGGATATGTACGAGGGTAGCGTCACAGTGGTAAAATCTGCAGTGGGAGTGACAGATGTGTTTAAGGTGGAGGTGGGATTACACCAAGGATCAGCTCTGAGCCCTTTCTTATTTGCAATGGTGCTGGACAGGTTGACAGACGAGATCAGGCAGGTGGCCCCATGGACAATGATGTTTGCACATGACATTGTGATCTGTAGTGAGAGTAGGGCCAGGTTAAGGAGACCCTTGAAAGGTGGAGATATGCTCTAGAGAGGAGAGGAATGAAGGTCAGCAGGACTAAGACAGAATATGTGTGTGTGAATGAGAGGGAGGATAGAGGAATGGTGAGGATGCAGGGAGCAGAGTTGGTGAAGGTGGATGAGTTTAAGTACTTGGGATCAACAGTTCAGAGTAATGGTGAGTGTGGAAGAGAGTTAAAGAAGAGAGTACAGGCAGGGTGAAATGGGTGGAGAAGAGCATCAGAATTGAATTGTGACAGACAGGTGCCAGTAAGAGTGAGACGGAAGGTCTATAAGATGGTAGTAAGACCAGCTATGTTGTATGGGTTGGAAACAATGGCATTGACAAAAAGGCAGGAGTCAGAGCTGGAAGTGGCAAAGTTAAAGATGTTAAGCTTTGCCTTGGGTGTGACAAGGATGGACAGCATTAGGAATCAGTATATTAGAGGCTCAGCTCAGGCTGGATGGTTTGGAAACAAAGTCAGATTGCGCTTGTTTGGACATGTGCTGAGGAGAGATGCTGGGTATATTGGGAAAAGGATGCTAAGAATGGAGCTGCCAGGTAAGAGGAAAAGGGGAAGGACTAAGATAAGGTTTATGGATGTGGTGAGAGAGGACATGCAGGTGGTTGGTGTGACAGAGCAAGATGCAGAGGACAGGAAGAAATGGAAACAGATGATCCGCTGTGGTGACCCCTAATGGAAACAGCCGAAAGAGAAGAAGACATATAATATGCAATAGCAACGATTCAAAGTTTTTGAGCTGTCCTTTTTTATTCTGCATGATTGTACTACTATGGAAGCAAGGTGGTGTGGGGGAGGGCAAAAGGGGGCATGACCCATCAAAAAACACTTTTGTCTTCTTTTCCTTCAGTTGAAGCTTAGACCAGTTGGTTTTATCTCACTGAAGCTTCCAATGCTTGTCTCTCAACAAATCATATGAGAAACATTTTTTCCCATTTCTTTGTTTTATTACATTATATTGGTTTATTGTATCCATATTGTGGCTGCAGATGGGCCCAAGAGGTCCACTCCATCTTCCTGCTCAATATAAAATAAGCATGATTTAAGTGACTGGTCTGGTAGTACATCTTTGTGTGATGCTTTTGTGTTACATCATAAGAAGCTGAGAAGTACGGACTGTTACAGTGTTGATATTCATACCAGTGGCAAGACTTCCATCGGGAATAACACCCATGTACTTTATGTCAATTGCAGTTTTCGTGGCCCTTCCATTCACAGATGTCAGTAAAATCACCACAATTCTCTCCTGGGGAAGTATTATGTTTTCCAGGATCATTAGCTTGGCTATCAAATGATTCAGGAGTAGACTGTCTAATCAGAGAGATTTCTAAAGCAATTAAAAGTATAGTTTATAATGCACATGTTTACAAATTAGAATTCATGTGCAAGACCACTATAAAATCAAAAATAAACATTCCACTAGGATAGTTGTAAGACAATGTAACCACTCCTAAAATGTCACTCGGATGCAATATTTGAGAGATACATATCATGTAATACCTCCTAACCAAGTATGTTTTATTGCTTAAAACTCTCTCATTTTAAAACTCAATTTCTTTTGGCTGAGTTATACAGAAAGGTCATGCCTCTCAACTGTCCCTGATTTTGACTCAAATTTTAACTCTGTCCCTCTTAATTCCTCCTAAAACTAGTGACTTTTGGAGGAAAGGTGGTAAATTACACAAAGAATTATGACAATAATTAAGAGTTATAAACTTATTTTACTTCAGAAAATGTGTATTAGTTCATATGCTCTGATTCTGTCAATGTTTCAAGTTAATAGCACTAATATTTTAAAAGTGTCCCTGATTGTCCCTGATTTTTTCCTGACTTGTCCCTGATTCTGTTGAAATTTGTCCCCAATTGGTTGAGACGTCTGAGAAAGGTTCAAATGTGAGACATTTAATCAGCAGCATTGTGTGTGACATTCAAGTTACCTAGCCTCAGCCAGATGCATTAGCCAGAGCTGCACCTGAGTTCTACACATGTGAAATGCACACTGCATGACTCCTAATAAGCAAATCAGGTCATTTAGCTAGACAAAGGTTTCTATGTTATTCTCATAAAATGTGCCCAGTAGGTCAGATCTAGGTTAAAAGATTAATAGCAAATAAATGCAAACAGAAAATATTTTTCTAGTTACAAAATGTGCTCATAATCTGGTTTGAAAGATGTTGCAGTCTGGTTTGAAAGAATAAAAATATTGTTCTCCACTGACAGACTTTGTTCTCCTTATTCATCTTGGTTCGTCTTTATAGCTATACAGCCTTGATACAGTGGCTATTCCAAATGTCATACATATAGCAATCCAGCTGCCTAATAACTGACAGGTACAGATCTGTGAAAATTAACATCTCCCTTTACCAAGAAAATGAAAATTTGTACAAAAACTAATTGGTCTTAAGCTAAGCCACTGCATGCACTGCATGTCTTCTGTAGAGCACCATCTAATACAGAAACAGAGAACCATATCCACAAGTTAAAGGACATTGTATCTTTTTAGACCAGTGCTGCAACACATCACGCAAGGACAAATTCTCCTTTTGTTTTTACCCATTAATCAACTATTTAGAAGGACCACACAAAATTTACAAAAACAACCAAATAATAAATAAATATGTTTACCAGCACAATAGAGACATGGTCCTCTTGGTCCACCAGTAGCTTGAATGTTACTAGTGCCTCTTCACATTCTGAATAACAATGACAGTGAAGCCAAGCAGACTGTCTGTAGCAATCACTAGGTGTGGACTCCAAGTGACAAATGGAGTCACCAAGTATCAAGTTTTAAGAAACACCCAAGCAATTATAAGCTTTTGGATGTTGTATCATCTTCTTGGAGTATTTCATGTGCTTCTTCAAGCTGTTGCAATAAATTTTGATTTGGCTAAAGAACAGCACATATGAAACTGGTTCTGTAATTTTTGCTTTCTCTGTAAAGCTGAGTTTCCTTAAGTAAGAAATGTTATATAGATTTCAAGGTACGAGGACTTTTGTTTGAAAACCTGCTATAATGAATAAGAATAGCTGTGAGCTTATATTGCTCAAGAATGACAACATAACAAGACAATAAACTAAATGCATGGAAAAGAATTGCATAAACAAAACAAGAGGACTTATGGGTAAAACAGGTGTGCTGCTTTAAAGAAATGTGTGCACTTGAGGCAGCTTCTCTGTCACAACAGAAATTCCACACTGGAACACTTATGATGTCTGACATCATGGCTACACATTTACCTGGCTTTTATGAAGGCAGAAACCAGGGAACATTACTACAGGTAGTCAGGTAATGCTCATCAAAAAAAATCTTTTCACTATACACTTATCTGTAGATGTGAACGACTGTGACTCTAACTGGTTGGTTGGCTAGTAAAAAGCTTAAAAAACTCAAAACTTATGCCAGGGCTGCTTTATCTTCCTCCCCAAACTAAGTAAATGATAATATTGCTGCAAATGTGCTTCTCATTCAATACTGCAATGCCTTTCTCAGAAGGAATTTTAATTTTTATGGAGACCCAAAGCAGCAATGAACTGCTGTTTCATAGTGATGTGAATTTTCCATCTCACAGTTAGTATTAGAACCTAGCATGCCCGATCGACTCACTGGTAAACAGACTGCAGCGGGTAATTAACACACTACCAAAAACACCTATTTTCAGTGAAGAATGCAGTGCATATGCCATCTGTACTGCAAATGCAAATCATGTTCAGGAAATAACTACTAGGCACTGGGCAATTAAGCAAGATCAGCAAACACAACTGTACAGTTTCCTAGCTAGAAATGACTGGCCCTATAAAGTCAAGCAAAACAACTGTTATAGGTTCATAGGTTCATACTAGGATATCTGCCCAAGGGTATTTATAAGCCTAGCCCATAGTTATGTGGCTTTCGCCACCCCTTTAGTTTGAATAAAACTATGCCTATTATTTTGCTGTGCCTCTGTCAAGCAGTGACACTGAAGTAATCTCTGGGGTATATCTGCGATCTCCCATCCATTGGTCAAGATTCCTCTTGAACAAGGCCAGCGAGGTGCTCTGCCTCACATGTACCGGGATTTTGTTCCACAGCATAGGGAGTCTCTGGGTGATGAATTTGTCCCTCCAGCACGTTCTATTAATAACCGTGTCAAGGTTTAAGTCTCCCGCCTTGTGGTTCTGAGGGATCTAGATTTTTGAGGTGAAGCATATTCATCAAATCTGGGTTTGACATGGCCTTATATGTCAGGCACAGGTCACCTCTGAGCAAGCGGTATGAGACTGAATAGAGCTGGAGTTCTTTCAGTTGGGCAGCATAAGACATATTTTTGAGACCCTTTATCCTTTTGGTGAGGAACTTTTGGGGCCTTTCCAGCTGCTGCAGGTGTCGGGTCAGATACATTCGAATGGGGCATTGTACTCAATCATAGGTCTAATGAGTGATGAGTACAGGGGACGATGACCTCCCTTGATCTAGATGTGAATCCTTCATGATCAGGTGGGCAATGTAGAAGGTTTTCCTAACTACTTCAGCAACATGAGTGTCAAACGAAGGCTACTGTCAACCTGGGTCCCCAGATCCCTGATGACTTCTTCTGTGCTCAGTAGATTGCCACCTATATGGTAGCTAGGGGTAACCTTGTTTCTCCCGAAGGGTATGACTATGCATTTCTTGGCGTTTAACTTTAGGCCATGGCTCTGGCACCAGTTATCCATTTCTGTGAGGCCCTTCTGAAGGATATCTGGGTCAGATGTGTTTTCGACTGGCCCAGTTTGCAGTCATCTGCAAACTTTGTCAGCCATAACCCTCCTGTGTTTGCTTGTACTTCAGAAAAGTAGATGCCGAACAAGAGTGACCCAGGACTGAGCCCTGTGGGACACCACTTGTGACAGGCTTTGAGTCTGACATGGCTCCAGCAACTCTGACTCTGTGGGTTCTGTCACTTAGCCAGTTTGCAACCCATCTTGTGATGTATGGGTTTAAATTCAAGCTGATGAGTTTTTCGATGATACCTGAGTGGGGTATTGTGTCGAAGGCCTTTGCCAGGTCGAGGTAGGCTGTATGGACTGCCTTTCCCTCATCAATGGCCTTGGTGACTTTCTCGAAAAAGTCAACCAAGTTTAAAAGGCATGATCTGCCTTTGACAAAGCCAAACTGGGTTGGATCCAAAGTCTGCAAGTTCCCTATGTCTTTATTTATGAGTTCCATTATGATCCTCTCCATGGCTTTGCAGATAAGGCTTGTCAAGCTAATGGGGACGGTAATTACCAGGGTCGGTGGAGGCACCGCCTTGTGAAGGGACCACAGTCGCCGTGCGCCACTCCTTGGTATCCTGAGGTGAGGCTAAGATTAAACAGCTGTCCTAACTGCGGGTTTAATTCCTCATTGAGTTTCGTGGAGCACACAGCCGGGGACACCATCTGGTCCCATGGATGCTGTGTTTTTGCCTTGAGAGGCAGTTCTCACCTGGGCGTTGGAGATGTTTGGGGGCTACAATCCTCTGGTATAGATATCTCTCCTTTTGGGGGAGAAGTTTACACTGAACCTGTCAGCCAGTATGTTGACAATGTGTGTAGGTTCAGTAATCTTCACATCATTTTGAACTAATTCTGAGCATATCTGGGAGTTTCCTCCTAGGTTTCTAACATAGCTAAAGAAGGCCTTATGATTGTCTTTTGAGTCCTTGGCAATTTTTCTCTCAAAATTTGCCTTGGATGATTTTATGAGAGCTCTTAGTTTTTTACTTATAATGATCAAAGGTGTCTTACCTTTCAGGGATTTTGCTCTATCTTGTAGTAGCTTCCTCCTTTTGTTGTAGAGCTTGTTTATGGCTGGGGTCCACCAGACTGGACGCTTGCCTTTGGTACAAAGAGTCTTAGTTTTGTTTGGGATTGCCTGAACCATGCAGTCCTGTAGGTGCTGGTAGAAGGCATTTGTAAGTGATTCAGCGGTTTGAGTAATGTTTACCACTGGCTCAGGGGCCTTAAAGGAGACCACGCTAGTTTTTAGAAGTGTGAAGTCGGCTTTTATGGTATCAGAATTCTTCCTAAACATTCTGCTGTTGCTTCAAAGTACAATTTAGCTATTTAAAACAAAATGAACAAAAGCAACTCCTCTTACCAAACACCTGAAATTAAAAGAACCATTGAAATGTACAGATGTGGTTGGCAAAACTATGAATATTGCAATTTTTGCAGCTTTGCACATTTATCAGGTTTTCCAAAGTCAGGAGATCAGATGATAAACCAGGAGGAAGATAAAAGAGATCATCTGACAGGACAAGAGGAAGTGATAAGACTGACAAACAGATCTCTTTTTTAGGAAACAGCAGGGATTTATAAATGGTAAAACCAACATATCATCATCATCTCCTTTTTTCCCCCCTCAGTTTCTACATGGCGTTGGGATGTTGTGCTAACTGTCACCATTTCTCTTGAGTCAATGCCACTTTCCTACCTTCTCCAAAAGTCATGCCTGACTGTCACAGGTCATCTCTCACAAAATCCCTCCATCTCCTTGCTGGATGCTTTCATTTTCTCTTGCCTTATTCCTGTCTGTCCCAAATCTTCTTCACCAAATTGTCTTCTGCTTTTCTGCACGTGTCTTAACCACTGTAATCTGTTCTCTTCGACTTTCTCTACAAATGAAGCTACATTGGTTTCTGCTCTGATGTACTCATTTCTTTGTTTGTTCCACAGTGTATATCCTCACATCAATCTCAGGCACTTCATCTCAATCACCTTTAGCTTCCTTAACTGCTCTGCCTTTACTGCCCAGGCTTCTGTACTGTACATTAGTTCTTGTTACATCAGTATTCTGTACACCTTACTTTGGCATTCTTCTGTTATGCACTACCCAAAACACTCTGTGCCAGTTGGCTGCAGCCCCTCTGATTCTAGCTTTGACCTCCTCATTCAGACTTTCCTTCTCCACAACAACCCCTCCCAAATACTTAAAGCTGTTAACCACTTGCACTGTTTTCCCTTCTATCTCAGTTCTCAGCTTCTTCTGATTTCTCCCATTTGCTGCCATTACAACTGTCTTCTCTGTACTCATTTTCATCCCATGTGCTTTCTGTTTTGCATACCATTCTCCTATCCTTTGCTGAAGTTCTTGCACAGAGTCTGTCTGTAATGCCACATCATCTGCATATAGCAACTCTGTTGATCTGTCCCCTCCATCCTTTTTGTTAACCTAGACCAACACCAGTATGGACAACAGTGGGCTCACAGATGAACCCTGATGCACACCTTCTCCCACTGGGGTACCCCTCAGTGAGGCTGAACACTGTTTGTACTTGAGTCATTGGGCACTTGTGCACAGCCAGCACTAATTCTAACAATGTTTATGGGACTGTGAACAACTGCAAGACTGCCGAAATCAGCTTTCATGGGACCTTGTTATAGTCTAGAAATGCCAAGTTAGACTCTTTCCTCATTTCTAGCTTCTTCCCAAGTATCTGTCTCACTGTAAACATCGGGTCACTCGTGCTGCATCCTGAACTGCATATCTCCCATCTTACTTTCTGCATATATATTTATCAATCAGCCTCTCCAGAACTTTCATGCAGTGTGACAAAAGTCTGATAACTCTGTACTGCTCACAGTTGTAAATATCCCCTTTGTTCTTGTGTACTGGCACTAGTATGCTTATTCTCAAGTCATCTGGGATACTCCTTTCTCTCCATACTGCTATGAGTACTCTCAGGAGCCACTTCTCCCCATCTAACCCAACATATTGATCATATCTAACGTGGCCTCGTCTGAACCTGCTGCATTCCATGACTTTGTTTTCCTTAGTGATGTTTTTTCTTCTTCTAGGGAGGGCTCTTCCTATTCTTTCATTGCAGATAAATAGATAGATAGATAGATAGATAGATAGATAGATAGATAGATAGATAGATAGATAGACAGATAGATAGATAGACAGATCAACAGACAGATCGATAGCTAGATAGATTGATAGATAAGATAGCTAGATAGCTAGATAGCTAGATAGCTAGATAGATAGATAGATAGATAGATAGATAGATAGATAGATTGATAGACAGATCGATAGCTAGACAGATAGATAGACAGACAGATAGATAACTAGGCAGACAGACATATAGATAGACAGATAGGTGGAACATACTACTGCACGAATGAAAATTGCAGATAATGGCATTCATCTGCTAAGCAGACTAACTCATTTCCCAATTACCTAGTCAATCTGCAGGAAGATTTGTTAAAAGCACATCAGATTTCACAACAGATGTTTACTTTTCAGAGGAATCAATATTCAAAATAAATACATCTGACAAATATCAATGTTCTATCAAACAGGTGTCAATGCCTTATGCTCAAAGTTTCTCTGAGCCAATGCCCACTGATAGCTGAACAAATACAACAAATGTCAGTCTCTTTTTCTCTCCTCCTCCCCCTACCCCACCTTCTTTGCTCTCTACCTGTAGAGTATTTCTAAAATGTTGGAAAATAACAAATCTATTAACACTCCCTATACAAACACCCCAAATGAATTTGGAATCTTTAATTTTGCTTCCCTTCGAGGGCGGCCATGGTGGTGCAGTGGTTAGCATTGCCACCTCACAGCAAGAGGTTGTATGGTTTGATCCTTGGCTGGTGTGCCTTCTGTGCGGAGTCTGCATGTCCTCCCTGTGGTCACGTGAGTTTCCTCCGGGTGCTCCGGTTTCCTCCCAAAGACATGATGTATGTAGATTGGACACTCTAAATTGTCCCTAGGCATGAGTGCATGCATGTGTGTGCCTTCTGTGGAAGGTTGGGTACCAGGTTGGCAACTCAACACCATAAATCTCCACTGCCAATCATGAGTGGACAGGTGATCCACTGTGGTGACCCCTAACTGGGAAAAGCCAAAAGAAGAAGAATTTTGCTGCCCTCTCCTCTGTCCACAGTACTGCAGAAGGTGTCGGTATCACAGCTTAAATTCCCACACTAAAGGATACTGCCTTTTAGTGACCAATAACAGAAGTATGAAGGGTCATAGTGTCATGACTTCATTAAGTTTACCAGTTCCATTCTCAGGAACAAGGATCATGATGGAATAACAAATCAGTATACCATTAACAAGGGCCTTTGACTCCATAAATAGTACAGTTTTGTACCTACCATAAATGTAGATTTTCGAGTGTTCACACTGCTACAGTCATTACACTTGGGTTATCCTGCAGTCAGGCGGTCCGGCAGTCGGCCAGAGTTCCAAAGTCTTGGTCCGGAGTCGGTTGCTGTCGCTTCTTCCGTGACGTCAGTGCGCCAGGGGTATATAAGATGCATCCGACGCCATTTTCTTCAGTTTTTCTTGCCCCAGATGTCAGGTGCCCCCAAGTAAGTAGGCAATACATATTGCTAATAAAAAATATACATACAAAATAAAAACAATACCTTCAGTTGCAAGCAAATATACCACAAAGGTTGTATAGGATAGAAAGGTATAGATAAGTCCAGCTTGTTCAGAGGGGATGGAGGGAGGGTAACCTGGACTGCAGCAGTGTGAACACTCGAACATCTACATTTATGGTAGGTACAAAACTGTACTATGTTCATCATGTTACACTGCTGCAGTCATCACACTTGGGTGGAATCCCAAAGCTAAGGTTGGGTGGCTGGTCTATAAAGAGTTAGGATTGGCTATGAGGCCCTGCAGAACTGCAGTGGCAAATCCTGCTCTGGATTTAGAGTAAAGAGGCAAGTGGTAATGCTTGGTAAAGGTGTGCACTGAACTCCAAGTTGCAGCCTCCAAAATTTCCTTGGTAGGTACTCCTCTGAGAAAGGCTGTTGAAGTGGCTGTTGCCCTGGTGGAATGTGGCCTAATGTTATTAGGGACTGATTTTCCATGCTGTGTGTAGCAGTAACGAATGCAGTGTCCTATCCATTTGGATATAGTCTGCTTTGAGATAGCCTTGCCCTGTGATCCTGCAGCATATGCTACAAACAGTTGCTCAGTTTTCCTGAAAGCTTTTGTTTTGTCCAAGTAGAAGTGTAGCTGCCTGTGTATCTCCAAAGAGTGCAGAAGTTTCTCCCCTTTATTCTGGGGGTTTGGATAAAAATTTGGCAAATGGATGGTTTTGTTAAGAGCCACACTAGATACCACCTTTGGCATAAAGGTAGGGTTTGTCCTTAAAGAAACCCTGTCCCGATGAAAAATTATAAAAGGTTCCACTGCCATTAATGCCTGTAGCTCTGAGACTCTTCGTGCTGAAGTTACTGCCAGGAGCAGAGCTGTTTTCCATGATAAACATTTTAGATCGGCTGCATTGGCTGGCTCAAAAGGTGGCAGGGTCAGTTTTTCCAAAATGAAATTGAGGTCCCAAGTTGGTGTTGGTGCTCTCCGGGGCAGTCTTATGTTTTTAGCCCCTCTGAGGTACTGCTTTAGCAAGGGATGAGAGAATAAAGGAGGATCCGTGTTGTAATGTGCTGAAATGGCAGAGGCGTGGATCTTAATTGATGAGAAGGATAGGCCTTTGTCCAGCATCTCAGTTAAGTATTGTAAAATCTGAGGAATGTTTGGGACAAGAGGGTCAAGGCTTTGAGCCTGGTTCCAGGCGCAGAATCTCTTCCATTTTTCTGAGTAACCTTTCCTGGTGCTAGGCCTCCTGGCCTCCAAAATGACATCCATAACAGCTTTAGAGAGAGGTGTTGCCTGTTTGACTAATGAATCTGCCATGCAGCTAGGTTTAGGGTTTTGAGCTGACAGTGCAGGATCTGATTGTTTTGTTGAGTCAGAAGGTGTGGAATTTTAGGCAAAATCCATGGTGGGCCTTGAGCTAAGTTCTTTAAGATTGGGTACCAGTGCTGGCGTGGCCAGTCTGGAGCAATCAGGATCATCTGTGTTTTTTCTTGTCTGATTTTAGGAGTACCTTTGAAAGGAGATGCAGTGGTGGGAAGGCATAAACTTTTAGACTTTTCCAGCTGAACGAGAGAGCATCCACTTTCCATGCTTGTGTGTGATAAGTCCTTGTGCAGAATTTTGGTAGTTGGCAATTCAATGGGGAGGCAAAAAGATCTATGTTTGGGCATCCCCATTTTTGCGTTACCATGCTGAAGATTTGTTGGCTCAATTTCCATTCATGAGGGTCCATGATATTTCTGCTTAGATCGTCTGCCAGAGTATTTTTCTTTCCTGGCAGGAATTGTGCTTGCAGATGAATTTGATACGTTAGAGTTGTGTTCCACAAGGATGGCTTGCCTGCATAGGGGATAAGAATTAGTGCCCCCATGCTTGTTTATGTACCACATTACTGTGGTGTTGTCTGTCTTTAATAATAATTGTCCTGGATGCAGAAGGTCCTTGAAAGCTGTTAAGGCATTCTGAACAGCCAACATCTCTTTTTGATTGATGTGAAGATGCATCTGGTCTGTGGTCCACTTGCCCTGAATGCATTTTCCTGCCATGTGTGCTCCCCAGGTGTAATCCGAAGCATCTGTTGTTAGAGTCTGCCTGGCAGTGGGTAGGGTAAAAGGCTGACCCTTGTTTAGGTGACATGCCTGTGCCCACCATTGAAACTCCTGTTCTAGGCAGGGAATCATTGGTATTACTGCTTCTAAACTGTGGGAGTGTTGAGTCCAAACACTTTTTAGGTACCATTGTAATTTCCTCATATGCAGTCTGGCATATGGTATTAGTAGTATGCAGGGTACCATGAATCCCAGGGCCTGCAGAATTTTTCTTGCAGGGAGATGGGACTTTTTTGGCAGTAATTGAAAATATTGAGTTAATTGAATTTGTTTGTCTGGCATGAGATAAGCCATCTGGGCCGTTGTATTTAAGCTGGCACCCAGGAATGTAACTTGTTGTGAGGGCACTAGTTTTGACTTCTTTTCATTTACTGTGTACCCTAGAGAAATTAGCAACCTTTTTACAAATGCCAGATGCTGTAGAATGTCCTTTGTCTCTGCTTGAATGAGGCAGTCGTCCAGGTATGGGTATATTTGAATTCCTTTTTGTCTGCAAAATGCAATTACTGGTGTCAGGCACTTTGTAAAGACCCTGGGCACAGTAGATAAGCCAAAGGGCAGTGCAGAGAATTGATAGTGCATTGTACCAGCTTTGAATATGAGGCATCTTCTGCAATTTTGTCTGATAGGGACATGCAGGTATGCCCCTTTGAGGTCCAGAGTAACAAGTCAAGCCTTCTTGCCCAGCATGGGTAGAAGCTGCTGTAATGTCAACATTTTGAATTTCGGAATATCCAGCTAAGTATTTAGAATTGAAAGGTCTAGTATGGGCCTCCAGGCCTTGTCCTTTCTGGGGACCAGAAAGAGTCTTGAGTAAAATCCTTGTACTTGTTCCTGTTGTGGCACTTTTTGAATAGCTCTCATGTCCATGAGGGCTGAAATTTGTTTTGTGCCTCTGCCCATTGATTCTGTGGCAGGTCTGGCATTCCTTTTAGCCTTGGTAGAGTGTGAAAGTGGAACCTGTAACCTTGAGACACAATATTCAGAACCCATTTGTCTTGGGTGATTGATTGCCAGTTTTGAGAAAAAAGTGCTAGTGTTCCCCCTAAGGGGGCTGCCAAAAGGGAAGTGCTAGGCATACGAAGGGGGAAGTCATTGGGACTGTTTCCTGTAAGGTTGAGACTTGTCCTCACCTCCTTTTGGGGTTGAGATGCCCCACTGTCATTGTCTGTTAGAGCCTCGGGGTTGAGATCTGCCTCTTGGGTGTCTGTATCTGCCTCTCTGTGGCCTGTCTGACACTGGAAAGGACCAATTCTTTGTTGGCCAATTTCTGCAAAATCGAGGTGGCTGTACCTGTAAGAAATCCTTGACTGTTTGAATAGATTTAGCTTTATCCTCCATTTTCTTTAACACCTCTTCTGCCTTAACACCAAACAAGGTATCATGCTGTAAAGGAGTATCCAATAATTTTGCCTTAACATGATCAGGTAAACTCTGTTCTTTTAACCAAGCATGTCTTCGAATCACAGAGCCTGTAACTGCGGCCGTACAAGAGGCCTCTAAAGAATCAAAACCACATTGCAGAGTATGTTTTCCCACCTGTTCAACTGCATGCAATAAATCCTGCATTTCTTTACAGTCAGGAGCTTCTGAGCTTGCAAGCATTTTTTGTTTTAACTGAGCCATTAAATATTGTTGGTACTTAAGCATGTGAAACTGGCAATTTAAAGCCCTTACTGCTAAAGTTTCAGAAGTGTAAACTTTCTTCCCCCATCTATCCAAAGCTCTGGAATCTCTGTCAGAGGGTACTGGATTTTTTGCAATGGAAGCCTTAACCCCTTTTGGACCCTGGGAAATAGTTTCTGGATCAGCAGAAGGGTTTTTATAAAGAAACTTGTGAGAGTCAGGGACTCCAATACCTATCTGGCTTGGCTGGTGCAGGGGGCAAAGAATCAGGAGATAAGCTGGATTCAGAGAACACATCATCCACAATATCTAGCACAGGCAGAATAGCCAGGGGCCTGTGTTGAGGCAATAAAAGGAAATCCCTGAGCCTTTTCTTGGATTCTGAATAATCCTGACTTTCCCAATGGAAATGTTCCCTCATGGTATGTAAAGTTTCCCCAAAAGAATAATCCTCAGGAGGAGAGGCTGAAGGGATAGATTCTTCAGCATCAGAGTCCTCATAGGGGGGTAGAGAGTATCCCTGATCTGAAGATGAATCAGAGGAAATGGAAACCTGATCAGAGGAATCATAGTCTGCATCCTGCCTAGGCCTTTTCTCAGGAGGGGGATGGGAACCCCTGATTAGAGTAATGAGGTCTTCGGCCATTTTAAGCATCTGTTTCTTAGGCATGGAGGACTGTCCAGGAGAATGCTGTACTTGCTTCTTTGTCTTTAATGGTACTTTGTCTTGTCTGAAAACACCCTCAGAAGCCGATGCCTGCTCAGCGGCTCCGGACCCATCTGAAGGATTAGTTTCCGTAGGCCCAATACCTTGAGTTTCCAGAGGCCTAGTTGTCTCCACGTGGGAGTCGGAGGCGGCCTGTGGTTCTGAGGTAGCAGGTGTCAGGGGCTGCGAAAGCGCCTCACTGAGAACCGGTGAACCGGTGACTGTCCTAGAAGGGGTCTACTTTAAAAGACCGAAACGACGATTCCCTGACACGCGGAAAATGAAGACCAAACGACCGACAGGTAAGTTTATCGAAAGGGTGATTTGCCGACAGCAGAAAGACCGACAAGGGTAATGTGTGATCGCGACTCGATAAGTGTGCGACAGTGACGGAGTTAGGAGCGGTCAGGTAAGTGTGCGATATTGTGGGATTTTGGGTTAGGCTGTGGGAAAGGTGAGTGTGTGTTAGTGTCGGAGTTAGGGTTCGGGTAAGGTAAGTGTGTGATAGTGAGGGACTGTAGTTTAGGGACGGGTTAAGTGAGTTAGGTTTAGAGTGCGGGTAGGGTGTGTGTGAGATAGTGACGGCTTTATGTTTTGGGTGGGTTAAGTGAGTTAGGGTTAGGGTGCAGGTAGGTGAAGTGTGCGATAGTGTCGGACCTTGGGGTTAGGGGTGGGTTAAGTGAGTTAGGGTTAGGGTGCAGGTAGGTGAAGTGTGCAACAGTGTCGGACCTTGGGGTTAGGGGTGGGTTAAGTGAGTTAGGGTTAGGGTGCAGGTAGGGTGAGTGTGCGATAGTGTCGGACCTTAGGGTTAGGGCTTGGGTTAGGGCTAGTGGCTATGCTATGTAGTGTAATGTGTTGTTTACGTTCGGTGTGTCGGTGTAATGGTGTTCGGTGTTTTGCGTTGTCGGTTTTGTGTGTGGTCGGTTATCTGGTCTCGGTGATTTGTGTGTCGGCGAACTGGCATGTCGGTCTTTCAAAGTAGACCCCCTAGAAGAGGTTTCGTCATCGGTTTTGGACCTCGGATGCCTGTCTTTATCCTTGTCTTTGCATTTTTTCAGAATTGCAGTCGTCAGTTGATCCGACGGCATAGTATAATTGAACCTTCGGCCAAAGTAGTGCAAAGCAAAATCAAAACGTCTTTTTATAGTGCGTTTGTTAAATCTAGCACAAAACCGACAACTAGTGACGTCGTTATCAGGGCCTAGGCATGGAATACAGTAAGAGTGGAAGCCCTTATGAGGTATTTGCTTCCCACAAGAAATACAATTATTAACTTTTTCTGACATCGGTCTGAGGCAAGAAAAAAGTTTCCCCAATGGGGTACTTAGCTTTATTGAAGACTTTGGATCTGAAATTCAACTTCAAAAATCTCAGGAGTCGTCCGACCGGCACTTGCGAAATGCTTCTGCTTCGGGCACCGCGCGGCAAGAAATACTGAAGAAAATGGTGTTGGATGCATCTTATATACCCCTGGCACACTGACATCAGGGAAGAAGTGACAGCAACCGACACCAGACCAAGACTTTGGAACTCTGGCCGACTGCGGGACCGCTTGATGGCAGGATAACCCAAGTGTGATGACTTCAGCAGTGTAACACAATGAACATCTTAAACCGGTGAGCTTTAAGTCAACCAGTATTAAAAAGGTCCACAAGCTACTGCAAAAATAGGTCCTTGTGAATAACTACCAGTCATATAAAAACACTCTCATACCCAAATGAAAAATGGTTGAGTTCTTTGACCTCAACCTTCACTCTACTTAAATTCACTCTCATTCCATCCAGATCATACTAATGAAATATAGTAAGTAGATGATATGGTCATATGAATTTGACACAAAATACATACCAGCATGTATAAGTACAGTTGCAAACAACTAGGACAGCCATGTGAGTGGTTACAGCAAACAGAACTACAGGCTAATATTTCTAAAGCTCAAACCCTGCATTTTGTCACAAAAAATTACCCAACGTGTTGAAAAGAAGGTAGAGCATTGCATAACCTGAAGGTATCACTCTTGGAATCCAAGCTTATATTTACAGATACTTTGAAGTATGGCTAGAATATATACTAAGCTTCTCAAGCAATACTCAGTAATCAATAACAATTGGCAGAAACACTGTCACCAGCCACTCTGCATCAAACCTTGTCACAAAAGACATTGCACCTGCATTAGCAAAAGGCTGTCTTAATTCTTATACTGAGTACTCCTGCCAGCTGTAGTAAAAACCACAGAAAATTACAAACTGCCTGCAGTAAATACAATAGCATTTCTAGATTCATCAAGGCTTCAGCCAGCCTCAACAAAGCATGCTGCCTTGTGCAAAACTCCTAAATTATACTTTAAACTGTAAATTGGACAACCCTGAGCAGTGCAAGTCATTGCACAAACTCTTTAGATTCAAATCATTTTCCAGAACACTAAGGTCTAGGGTACCTTTGCAAAAATTCTGGATATTGTCTATCAGTCTCCTTCAGGATCTGCAAATGTGAAATGCTCTTCCTAGCAAACTAAAAGCATTAAGGACATTATGATCATTCTCTGAGGAATTCAAAAGGCTGCCATATGAGAAAGGGTCATGCAGCTACTTAAAGTATAGGGGATTTCATTGCTAGATATGGCAGTGGTCATAATCAAATAATTTCTAACCAGTCAGTATTAAAATGTGGTTCACTTGTATTGAGCAGGGGTCAGAAGGGAATAATTTCTAACCAGGCAGTATTAAAATAAACTAAGTGTTGTTCAGTTACTTGTATTAAGCAGGGCAGGGTCAGAAGGGAATAATTTCCAACCAGGCAGTATTAAAATAAACTAAGTGTTGTTCAGTTACTTGTATTAAGCAGGGGTCAGAAGGGAATAATTTCTAACCAGGCAGTATTAAAATAAACTAAGTGTTGTTCAGTTACTTGTATGAAGCTAAGTTCATAATGTTTTGTTACTTTAACTTTATTAATGATTTCCTTTGTACAGTAACTTTCTTGTATCTGAAAACAGCTATAGTCAGCTAGTTCACTTAACTGTAATATTCTTACATTCATAAATCAGTTAATAAAATATAGACATAAAAAAACTTGTGCATAAGAGTCTAAGAACTCTAAGAAAAGCTGTAAAAGATTTGGATTATTTTCACCAACAAATGGAAGGCTGAATATCTGACCATGTTTAAGTGGGTTGTACCTCCATATTAAAGCAGTTCTGTAGTCAATATTTACATCTGAGAGATCATTGGCATTAATACAGAAGTATTTGCCTTTTTCAGCTTCTAACAAAAAGTAAGCCCACTGGCATTTCAAATTTCAGAGACTCATTTAGCAGATACGTTTTGTTGAAGTCTTCAGGAAAATTACATTAACAGGTATAATGATATAATAATCCTAGTTATGCTCTGATAAATTCATGTATTCTTATTTTAACTGGGTGAAGTACTCTGGTCCAGAGACCCTTCTTAGCCATAACCCAGGCAACAAAACAAAGGCAATAACAGACAAATATTGCATGTACAATATGTTGTTGAGGTGTGACACTGAATAAGTAAAACATAAAACAAAATTTATAAAAATGCATGCATTATCAATACTTAAATATACAATGTAAGCTTCACTATAAATACACAACTGAATGTAGGTATATTGCATATCTCAACAGCTCTATAAAATATTATTACAGTGTGATAGATTATGAGTCAACAACTGAGTGCTGCATGGCTATACAAAAAAGGGTCAGGAGGTTAATTATATTTTCATCCAGCTTGCTGACCTAAGGTGATTAACAAAATGCACTAAACCTGCACATTTTGGAATGGAAGCACCAGTACACAGTGGAGCCTAAGAGTTAGTGTACCATTGTGTTTTCCCATGTCTCTAAAGCACTTGCATTTACTTTCTTTAAATAGATGGTCCCCAAGTCTTTTTTAAAAGCCAGGAGCTGCTCTATGTTCCTTATATTCTAAGGGAGGTTATTCTAAATGGCTGGAATTATCTTCAAGAAAGATGCTTCAGACATATCAGGTATGAATGGGGCCTGTATAACTGAATACCACCACTAATTCTAATAATATAGAATTGGTTTGTAAAAGATAGCCTGTTGAGGAATGGTGAACAGTAGCCATCACTTAATATTTTGTAGAGGAGTTCACTGAGCAATAAAAACAGTTCTAGCTGGTCTCTGGGTGTCAGGCTTCTGGCAAAGTCTCCTGCCGCCTGTATAGTGCCTTTTTTAGGAAAAGTGATGAGGTTAAAACTACCAACATAAAAATTTCAACAAAACGCAAATTAAAGGTCAGGCTGCTAAATGCTAGGAATCTAAACATGAAAATGCACTAATTGCAAGCATTCTTAACACAGGAAAATGTTAACATCTATGCAGTCACAGAAACCTGAGCTGCAGAGAGCACCCCAGCCTTACCTGGTTACTCATCCTATCATACATTCCGACCCCAAACTGTGGGCAGTAAAGTCAAAGGAGGTGGAGTTTCAATATACATTAAAGACATACACACATCCAGGCTGGTCAAACAGTATGAAGCACAGGAGACACTCTAGGTGCAGTTAACCATTGACAAAACCCCTATTCAAATCATAGCTAGCTACCGTCCCCCAAATCTGACTCAAGATGCCCAATCCACCTTTTTGCACCTGTTTGAATCTATCAAGATTCAACCCTTTACCCTAATCCTGGGTGACTTTAACTTCCCAAACATAGACTGGAAGAACTACTCATGCCAGAACACAAATGCCCAGAGATTTCTTGATTTTGTCAATGCAAATGCCTTGGAACAGCTAATCAATACCCCCACAAGGGGTGATAATATCTTGGGCTTGGTATTAACCAACATAAGTAACCACTGCAGCATCCCTATAGTATCATCCTCCCTGATAAGATCTGACCACAAAGTGGTCACATTCGAAGTCACCATCTCCCCCAACCCCCCCCCCCCCCCCCAGCTAGGATCAGACATAAAAATTTCTCCAAAGCTGATTACAGCCTCCTGAGGGATGGTATAAACAGCTTCACAGCCCCCACCTCTCTGTAGGAACTGGCACCAATATCCAAAATTACACCAAAGCACTATACGAGCATTTATATAGATGCATGGAATCAGGAATACCCAACAGGACTAAGTCATCCTCCGCAATGAAGAGTAAACCTGTCTGGTGGACATCTGCAATAAATAATCTCTATAACAAAAGGACAAAATTGCTGTCCAAGACCAAGAAGGAACAGGTGCACAATTGGAAGCAATGTCTCCTTAGCCTGACCAAGCAAATAAGAGCACTTGTGAAATCCTACAAAGCAAACTTTAAGTCCAAATTGGCCACATCTACTAGTGACAGTCATAAGGCCTTCTTCACATATGTCCGCAACCTCAAAGGACGCACCCAGATCTGTTCAGAGCTGGTGGTCAAGGACACCACGTATACAAATGCTGTACATACAGCAAACTTGCTGGCTGACAGATTCAGTGAAAACTTTACCCCTCTGTCCCCCAATCAGTAAATCAGAACATCCCCAGTACCTGCCCCCTTCCCCTTATACCTAGGGAACTGGTCATCACTGCTCTCTCAAAGGCAAAAAATACAGCCTCCATGGGACCCAATAACATCCCAAGCTCCATCCTACATGAACTCAGGTAGGAACCTGCAGCACCATTAGGCACCATATTCAACCAAAGCCTGAGTACTGGCTTCATCCCAGCCTAGTGGAAAACAGCCACTGTCATCCCTTTACACAAAGGTGGAGCATCCACCGATATGGGAAATTACAGACCCATCAGCCTAACTAGCCTGATCTGCAAGGCCATGGTATGCATTATCATGGACCTCATTAACAAGGACATTGGCAACCTCCAAACACTTGATCCCACACAGTTTGACTTCATCAAGGGAAGGTCTTGTCTGTTAAATTTGGCCGACTTCTTTGAGACAGTCACCAAAGCCATGGATGAGGGGAAGACGGTGCACACTGGCTACTTTGACCTGGCCAAAGCCTTTGACACTATTCCCCAGTCAGGCATAATAGATAAACTCTATCAACTAAGCATCAATCCATATGTTACCAGATGGGTAGCAAACTGCCTCACTGATAGAACCCATGTAGTCAAAATAGGGGAAGCCTCCTCAAGAAGTAGACCCGTAACAAGTGGCATATCCCAGGGTTCGGTCTTGGGGCCTGTTATTTTGGATATACTTTTCTGAGGTGCAGGCCAAAACTAGTGGGCTATGGCAGACCAGGTTTGCAGATGACTGCAAGCTGGGTGCTGTCATCAGTTCCCCTAGTGATGTGGACATCCTCCAAGAGGGTCTCACTCAGACCAATGACTGGTGCCAGAAACATGGCCTCAAGCTGAATACCAAAAAATGCATCATCATCCCCTTTGGGGAAAGTGACGTTCCCACAAATTATCACATTAATAACAATGTCCTAAGCACGCAATCAGTCGTGAGGGATTTGGGCCCCCAGGTTGATAGCAACCTGACTTCTGACCGCCATATTGCTTCAGTGGTATGGAAAGCCTTCTAGATGGCCCACCTCATAAGTAAGGGTATCTCATCAAGGGACAAGGTTGTCATAACATCCCAGTATTCTTCCCTTATAAGGCCCATTATTGAGTACAACGCACATTTCGGCATGTACCTCGCAAAGCACATGCAGCAGCTGGAGAGACCACAGAGGTTCCTCACCAGAAGAATTCAGGGCCAAAAACATCTACCATACACAGACAGGCTAAAAACCCTATCCCTCTACTCAGTTTCATACAGACTCCTCAGAGGTGACCTCTGTCTGGCATACAAGGTGATCATGTACTCCATCTTGATGGGAATGCTACAAATCCGCAAGTCAAGCTCCACTCGAGTAACCCGCACGCACGGCCTCAACCTGGTCTGTGACATCAACAAGACTTGTTGGTGGGACAGATTTGTGTCCCAGAGACTCCATCATCTTTGGAATAGACTCCCTCTCCACATTAAGCAGAGTACCTCTTTACCCCTTTTTAAGCACAACCTGGATAACTGGATGGGAAACAGAAAATATACCCCTGGGGTTCCACTCATGTCTCTGCTGGACAAGGGCACTGGGTGCTGATTTGTCTAAACATGGGCTAAACTCTTGGCTAGGCTTATAATGGCCTCAGGGCCAATAGCCTAGTAACCTCCTATGATCCTATGATCTTATGAGCTATAACAAGTAGACAGCTTTTGGGATTTACAGCACTGCAGTGATGCTTGTGATTGTGCAGAACTGCCACAGAGATACCAACATAAAGGCTGATCCTGTCTACTCAATCAGGACAACTTCCTTCAGATGGCTATCAGCAGCACGGACAATAGCAGTTCAATCCACACTGCCTATGTGGACCTGACAAAGCCTCATACAAGATCAGGTATTATTGACAAGCTCGTCCATCTTAATATTAATGCTTACATTGCCTGTTGGGTAGCCAACCTGCTCACTGTCAGAACCACATAGTAATAGTTGAGGTGGCTCTTCCACACACACAAAAACATACTATCAGTGCACCTCAGTGCTCATTCATACTCCCTCTTCTTTATCATTTACTTTTCTGACACTGAGGTAAATGAAAGGTCTATGTTTAACCAGGTCTGTTGACTGAATACTAGGTGCTATCGGAAGCTTCTCTGTTGATTCTCAGATGCTTGACTGTACCAATATCTGGTCTTCTTACACCTGGCTTACACCCAAAAATGTAGTGCGGTTTATCTGGAAAGTAAAATATACGTTCACACCATATTATGGACATCATCATTAGAGCTCTAGGTACATTAAAAGATTTAAACAAAAATGAGCACTCACAGAAAAAAGTAAAGCAATAACCATAAAACATGGGAGAACATGGCATTTGCTAAAGAAAAACAACTGGGTCCAGCAGCCAACCATAGATGACGCATGCTTTGACCACCATATTAATATCAGAGGTAGGGAATCATTCTAACTGGCACAGTTAATTTCCAAATGTATGCCCTCCAGAACCAAGGAAATTTTAAGTCTGCTCTACACATCCCTTATTAGGCTTAACATGGAATACACTAACTCCTTCGGCATGCTCCTCTGCAAACACCTTATCCAGCTAGAAAGGACAAAAAGACTTCTAAATTTAAACTATACTTAAATTAAGTCTCAAATAGGCTTATATGTGATGCTTGTTGCTTAGCCTTCTGTGCAAAAAAAGATAACACCCAAATCTATCTCTTTCACCTTTGGAAGAACTACTAAAAACACCCACACAAAAAATATTAATCTTCAATGGCACATAAACAAGACATTTTATGAGATGGCTACCTAATCCAAAGTATGCCCAACCTATGGAACAGATCCCCCTACATGTCAAACCAAGCCACATAGATGTCACCTTTAAAACCCGTCTCAGTGATTAGATAGGTATTCATAAAGTCACCCTTGGGATAAGAAGCGTCGACCTCCCTGGTTAGAACAGCTAACACATTTACATCTTTATTGGACTTACTCTGGCTATGCTTCTCAATGATCAGCAAGACAGCACACTTAGTAAATACCAACAAACACAGAAGCCCAAGGAACAGGCATCTTCAGGGAGTCACAGTGGGGACCTTAATCACTAACATGGAAATAATCACTCCATATCCTATCTCATTCAACAGTCACCCCAAGGGTCTTCAAAGTAGGCAATGTATGGGTCATTAGAGCAGTCAGGGTACAGTATCAGATGATCAGCAGAATAATGGGATATTAAGGAAAGAAAATGCTCGATTCATATATATTAGTACTGCAGAGAATTAATTAAAATATCTTTTAGCAGTTTCAGGGCAGCATTTCCTTTATATTTCGATTTTCTGTTTTATTTTTTTCTAATTATTTTGTCTTGTTTCTTTACTGTTTTATTGCTGCATACACCTGGCTTCTTTACATTATTTATCGTACTATTACATGTGTTACATTATAATAATTATTATGTTAAATTATTTCTTTCACTAATGCATTTCTGGTTATCTTGCATCCCAGACTGAGACTGGATACCGTTAAACAAACTGATCACGATTCCCTCACTGAGATTTACCTAAATACATTAAAAATGGTGTTCACGTGGTTGTTCTTCAGTCTGTAGAAAGATTCACATCTTGAAAATGCATTAGATTTGAATTCCTCAGTCTCTTTTTTCTGCACTATTTGTCTCCAACAGCCAAATGAACTATATATCTGTCTCAGGTCTTATGCCTTCATTAATGAAGTCATCTTGTCAAAAAAAGTGTTACTCTCCCCATCCTCTCTCCTTCCATAGTATTTTTTTTCCTAAATGTATTTTTAATTTCTTTATTAACTTTTGTAACAGGAATGGCATAATCTAAACTTGTGTCCTGTCTTCTGTGATGGCGTAAGATCTGTCAAACAGCCACAAATAACGCAATACTGCCAAATGACCAATTCATTGAAATATAAAAATCAGTATAAACAAAACACTACTAGGAATAATTCTACACATTTCCTATCATTTTAGTGCCCTTATATATACATACTTACATAAATATAATCTTTAAATATATATATATATATATGGATCCCTATCAGATGATAGAAACTTCATTTGACTAAATCCCATTTGACTGAGACCATAAGACTGAAATTTCAAACTACTGAAAAATCACTTGACTGAAACCCATAATACTGAACAATGCTAAATTTCAACACACTGAATTGTAAAGTGGACGATATAAAACCACCACCCCCCCCCCAACCATATATACTAACTCCAGGATCACACTACAGTGGGGAAAAGGTATATGCCCTTTTCCCCACTGTAGTGTGATCCTGGAGTTAGTAGTTTTCCACACTGTAGCGCAATCCTGGAGTTAGTATATATAGTTAGTGGGGGTGTGGGGGGCACAGCCCCCATCTATTCTGGTTTTATATTGTCCACTTTACAATTCAGTGTGTTGAAATTTAGCATTGTAAGATTTCAGTATTATAGGTTTCAGTCAAGTGATTTTTCAGTACTTTGAAATTTCAGTCTTATGGTCTCAGTCAAATAAGTTTCAGTCATATGCAGTTTCTATCATCTGACAGGGATCTATATATATATATATATATATATATATATATATATATATATATTACACACACACACACACACACACACACACACACACACACACACACACACACACACACACACATATATATATATATATATATATATATATATATATATATATGTATGTATGTACATATAAACACAAACTTATTTCTCTCACTCTCTGTATATAGTGTAGCGTGCATATGTACATATATATATATACACACACTTACACACACACGTTATACATATATAGTGATAGCCAATGCTGCATCAACATTTGCATTTGTCAACAAGGAAAACAGCATCCACAATATATTGAAAATGTGACTGTAAACGCAGCTCTACGTATGTGCCAAGAAACAGCCTCGATGCATGCAAAACTAAAATAAAAACATAAATAGCAATGGTGTTTGCAGGGAATAAGCCTCCTTGCACCTTCATACCCCCTGCTAATTATATATACCAACCCAGAGATCGCACAAAATTGGGGAAAGGGAATATCCCCTAACCCCTGTAGAATAGTTCTAGCTCACAAACCTGTTGACCATCTGTTTAGTCATCCAAAAGTAGATGAATAAACAGATGTCAACAAAACATGCAAACATACTTTGACCTAACCATTTGCAACTATATATTTATATATACATACACACACACACATACATATACACACACACACAGGCACACATACCTACATATATATATATATATATATATATATATATATATATATATATATATATATATACACACACACATATATATATATATATAGAGAGAGAGAGAGAGAGAGATATATCTACATATATATATATATATATATATATATATATATATATATATATATATACAAATAAATATATATATATATATATATATATATATATATATATATATATATATATATGGGTCCCCTACACATGGTCGACATTTCACAATGTCGAAGACCATATGGCCAAGACCATATGATCAACATTTGAAATGCCAACCATGCGGAACCAGCATCTCTGTACAGTCCGGAATGGAAAGATTTCCATTTCCACACTGTAGTGCGATCTTGGAGTTTGTATATTTAAGTTAGGGGGGTGTTGTGGGTGTAGGGGGGCATAGCAGTTAAAAAGTAAGTTTATGTTGTGTGTTTTATTTTTTTTTGACATATTCGAAATTTCAGGAGTGAAACATATGGTCTCGGCCCACAAATATATATATATATATATATATATATATATATATATATATATATATATATATAGGGAGAGAGAGAGAGAGGGGATATAGTTAAAATCTGTTGCACTTAACACGCACCTAATCTCGTACTCGAGACTGTGGCGTTCATCTCCCTCTTACTACCACTACAGGTATGCTGCACCCACCACAATACAAACGGAGGAAAGTATGATATGAAACAGCTGCTATACTGCTATAGTGCCAATAAGACGAAGAAGTCAAAGACTCCCAAAAGCTCTGCTTCAGGGATTGTTTCATGCTGCATAACCCAGTTAAATTTAAGTACCTAATGTGTCAGCTCTACTTTCTGTTTTACTTCTGGTTGAGACTATGAGTAAGAATGAAGCATCTTCATGAATACATCATCACAGCAAATTAAACATGATATTCAGCTTGCTAAATATGATCAGAATGATCATTTAAGATTATATTGACCTTGTTTTGACAATGACTTCTCTATCAAGGGGTTCAGCCACAACAGTATGACAGCAAGATAAATAATCAGCTTTCTAATGGATAGCTGGCAGTTGTGGGGGTAGTGCAGGATGAGCATCCAGTGAGTGCAGTGCTTATCTCAAATTAAGTCTAGGGAAACAATAGTCAGGCCCAGCTTCCTCAGATTAATTCAGCCCAAGTGGTAACCTAGGCTCACATGCATGTAAATAGTTATACACTGTGTTACAATGTACGGCATAAGAGGCTAACATGGATTACCAGGACAGTACGCAATATTTCCACAAAACTTTCAGCCCTGTATAACAGCCATCTATATTCCACCAAATTCCACTAATAAGGGACTCAGTGACTGAAACATGTAAAGGGGAGAGGTACTAAGGTTAGGAGATTTCGTAAAAGATGCAATGGCCCCTAGATGCAAGAAGAAACTGTTAAAAGAAACAGATATAATCAAAGTATTTTGGTTCATTTATTTCTACAATCAATGTTTACAGATTAACTTACAAATCCAAACAAAAGACTATAGTATACACACACTAGAAGCCAGTTGCAATGAACTCTTCAGCAGTCTCAATCTGTTTCTGTTTAATTATTATTAAACTGCTCATTACAACCACAATTAAGTGTAACCTGCCCCGTTGTTCCATCGCCTCTTCTGTTGTCCTATGGGAATGCAGTTACTCCATATTTCCACAGGACTTCCACCAGATAAACAACTACTAAGTCTGCCTTCAAGACAAAATACATTGTGTGTTTTATTTTTTTTTACATGTTCGAAATTTCAGGAGTCGAACATATGGTCTCGGCCATATGGGTTTCGGCTTTCTGAAATTTCGAACATGTATAGTAGACCCATATATTTCTTCAGAAAAGCCGCTGTGTCATGGCACTCAAGCTAAGTCAGAAATGAAAAGGCATGCTGACACAAAGAGAATGCTTATACCACTTGGCATAAAATGGAAGCATTTCTGTGCTAGATAAACAACTAAGGCAATATAAATGTCACTCCCTATTTTAGACACCACCTTACACAGTCACAAACTCAAAGACACAATAGATGTCACACAAGGTGAACACAGTCTTTCATGTAATGCTTCATATTGCAGAAAGGCTGCTGGAACTGACTTTATTGCTAATGGCTTCAGGTATGAAGATCTTGCTGTCCCTGAACCTTTTAAATGGACTGTAATGTGTAGAGATGTTTATCCGTTTATCTCTGAACCACAGCAAGCGTTCAGCATGACTAAAAAATTACAATTATTACCAAAACACATAGGTTCATAGGTTCATACTAGGCTATCTGCCCTAGGGCATTTATAAGCTTAGCCAGAGTGTGTTTGGCTTTTGCCACTCATTTTAAATTAATTTTGCTATGCCCTTTTTCGAAGTTAGTATACTGTGCCTCTGTCTAACAGTGACACAGAAGTGATACCCGGGGTAAACCTACGATCTCCCATCCACTCATCAAGAGTCCTCTTGAAGAGAGTCAATGAGGGACTCTGCCTAACCTGGACTGGGATTTTATTCCAGAGTGAAGGGAGCCTCTGGGTTATGAATCTGTCCCTCCAGCATGTCCTATTTATTTCAGTGCTGAGGTTCAAGTCTCTTGAGTGCGTAGCTCGATGGGATTTGGATTTTCTAAGGTGCAGCATGTCCATTAATTTCGGGTTGGACATGACTTTATACGTCAGGCACAGATCGCCTCTGAGCAGGCCGTATGCCACTGAGTAGAGCTGGAGTTTCTTTAACTGGGCAGCACATGGCATCTGTTTAAGCCCTTTGATCCTCTTGGTGAGGTACTTTTGGGGTCTTTCCAGTTGCTGCAGGTGTCTGGCAATGTACATCCCAAAAGGGGCATTGTACTCAATTATGGGCCTGATGAGGGATGAGTAAAGAGGCACGATGACCTCCCCTGATCTAGATGTGAATCCCTTCATGATTAGGTGGGCTATATAAAATGTTTTTCTAACCACTTTGGCCACGTGGTTGTCAAATGAGAGATTGCTATCAACTTGGGTCCCCATGTCCCTAATTACTTCTTTGGTACTTAATGGATTACCACCTATGTGGTAATTTGTGGGCACTTTGTTTTTGCCAAAGGGGATGACTATACCCTTTTTGGCGTTTAGCTTGAGGCCATGGCTCTGGCACCAGTTGTCTGTTTCTATGAGGCCTTTTTGGAGGATGCTTGTGCCGGCTGGAGAGTCGATTATGGTACCCAGTTTGCAGTCATCTGCGAACTTGGTCAGCCACAGTCCTTCCGTGTTGGCCTGTACCTCCGAGAAATATATACCGAACAAGAGAGGTTCCAGGACTGAGCCTTGTGGGACGCCACTTGTAACTGGTGTGGAGTCTGACATGGCTCCAGCAATTCTAACCATGTGAGTTCTGTCCTTGAGCCAGTTTGCAACCCATCTAGTGATATAGGGGTTTATATTTAAGCTGGTGAGCTTATCTATAATGCCCGAGTGGGGTATTGTATCGAAAGCTTTTGCGAGGTCCAGGTAGGCTGTGTGGACCACCTTCCCCTCGTCAATGGCCTTGGTGACTGTTTCAAAGAAATCAACCAGGTTTAAGAGGCAGGACCTGCCCTTAACAAAGCCGAACTGGGTAGGATCCAGTGTCTGTAGGTCCCTAATATCTTTATTTATGAGGACCATGATGATCCTTTCCATAGCTTTGCAGACCAAGCTAGTCAGGCTTATGGGGTGATAGTTTCCAGGATCCGTTGAGGCACCACCTTTGTGGAGAGGGACCACTGTTGCTGTACGCCACTCTTTGGGTACATATCCTGTAGTAAGACTGAGATTGAACAGTAGTTTTATGTTTGGGTTTAGCTCTTCTTGGAGTTCATGTAGAATGCAGCCTGGGACACCATCTGGTCCCATTGATGCTGTGTTTTTTGCTTTGGAGAGGGCAGCTCTTACCTGAGCATCTGAGATGTCAGGGGGGCAGCACTCTGCTGGGATAGATGTTTGCCCTTTTGGTGGGCTGGTTTGCGCTGAACCTGTCAGCTAGGATGTTGGCAATGTCTGTGGGTTCGGTGTATTTTTTGTCATTTTGGACTAATTCTGAGCATATCTGGGAATTCCCACCCAGGTTCCTAACATAACTAAAGAAAGCCTTGTGATTATCCTCAGTGTCCTGTGCAATTTTTCTCTCGAAGCTGGCCTTAGACGATTTTATGAGTTCCGGTAGTTTTTTGCTAATACTGATCAGAGATGCCTTCCCTTTTTGGGATTTTGCTCTGTCATGTAGTAGCTTCCTCCTTCTATTGTATAGTTTGTTTATGGCTGGGGTCCACCAGACAGGACATCTGCCTTTGGAGGATTGGGTCTTGGTTTTATTTGGGATTGCAAGATCCATGCATTCCTGAAGGTGTTCATAGAATGCATTTATAAAGGATTCTGCAGTCTGGGCCATATTTTCCACAGGCCCGGGGGCTTTGAAGGATTCCACCTCAGTTTTGAGGAGTGTGAAATTTGCTTTAGAGAAGTTTTTCACTGTGGTTTTCAGGGCAGGGGGTGGAGTCGGGATGTGAATATCCAGTGAGATTAGTTTATGGTCTGATCTTACCAGTGAGGGATACACTTCTGGTCTGGAACATAGAGTCCCCATGTTGGTGATGATCAGGTCCAGTATGTTTTCCCCTCTTGTGGGAGTGGTAACAAGTTGTTCCATAGCATTTGAGTTTATAAATTCTAGGAACCTTTAGGCTAGGGTGTTGGAGCTAGAGTAATGCTCCCAGTCTATGTTTGGGTAGTTGAAGTCGCCCAATATAATGGTGTTTGGAGAGACCTTCATATTTTCCAGTGTTCTCAGGAAGGCTGAGTGGGGTTCCTGGGTTTGGGAGGGTGGTCTGTAGCAGGCTATAAACTGGAAGGCAGTTTTACCCACTGTTAGTTGCACATGAATAGTCTCTGATGCTTCGTGCTGTGCCACCAACCTGGAGGTGTTGGTATCTTTGACTAATATTGATACTCCCCCTCCTTTTGTGGTTTGGTCCAAGTTTTGAGGCCAAAAAGCATGGTATGAGGTATAACCTGGTAGTGCTGGGGTGCTCTCGGGAGCCTTGAACCAGGTTTCTGTTACTGCATAGATATCAATGTTCTCCATGCTAAGGAGAGTTTCGAGTGCATGCATCTTGAGGTTTAGACTTCTGACGTTGAGTAGCATTACTCTTAGTTTCTTATCCCTTGTGATACCTATGGAGGTGGGTTTGTCTTTTGAGCCTTGCCTAAAAAAGGCACTATGGGGGTAGCAAGAGCCTTTGCCAATATCTGAAAGCCCAGGGGTGACAGGTGCAAGCCGTCCCTAGCGAAGCATCGTGGCTTGTCGAGCATGTCATCCCAGGCTGACAGGCATTGGATCCCCTTTGAATGACACCAATACTTAAGCCAATTGTTGAAATTGATCATCTTGTCTTCATATTGTGGCATCATTCTTGGTGAGGGTAAGATGCTACTCAAGGTCAGGGTCATACTGGCCTGGGCTACATGCTCAGAGAGCTCCTCTATGTCTCTTTTCATGTAGTCCAGGGAGGTACGTCTCAGGTCATTCACACCAGCATGGACAATGACTGAGTCATATTTGTACTTGCCTTGGAGTGACCTGAGTGCTTGTGTTATGTGGCGGATCCTAATGCCCGACAGGCAGCTCACCGTGACCTTCCCCTTGTTCAGCCTGGTGAGCGGGATGTCAGTGTGCCTGACGATAGAGTCACCTATTACAAGTGTATCAGGTGTGTTGTTTAGCGTTAAGGGCTGTGACTGTTCGGCACACTGGCTTTGTGAGCTATGTGTTGCACGTGTTTTGTTTTGGGGTAGCGGTTAATTGGGTGTCTGCTTTGGAGGTCTCTGCTGCTTAGGCAGATTTTTATTTAGAGCCTCCGAGTATGTTTTTGTGTGTTTATGTGTTTGGTTTGCTGTCATGGTAGGTCTATGTGAGACTGGAATTGTAGTGAGTGTGGTTTCCTTCTCCTCCTGATTGGTTTCGCCAGTACTGAGTTGAGAGAGCTTAGCCTCCAGTATGGCTATATGGTTGCATCTCTCACATGTGTTGGAATTTGTTGGGAGGAGGAGAGGGTTGTCTGTGTACATGAGGCAATTGTAACATTGCCTCAAAATTCCCAGATTCACCAGCTGGACCGGAGAGGAGATTGACAACTGACCTTTGGACATGGTAGAATAGTACTGGGAATTCCTTTATAATTGAAAAAAAGGGCCAATGGGGAACGAGGTACTCAAGGGGAGTTTGTAACAATATTTAAATGTATAACATTGAGGATTTATGTTATGTGAGTAGAAAAATGTAAACATTAATGTTATACATTTAAACACTGAAAATACTTATAGTCATGCTGGCATTTAATTGTTAATTGACCATAGTGTTAATATGCTAACACACACTGTAAAGTATATTAGAAAACCTTTAATCTAAATAAACACCAGAACCTAGCTTAGACATTTCAGTCAGGATTGCAGCCTACCTACTGGTCTATATAACATCACTGAATAAACCAATCATAGATTCTATACATACTCATGCGCAATTACTCCATGTCTTCTGTTACTGGTGCAGATGTATACCAACTGGACAGAAGACATTTTTTATGGTAGCAAGTATATCAACTTATGATCTGAAATTTGGAACTTAAGTTTTCAAATTGTGTCAGTTTTTGCTTTGCAGCTAAGTTCCAGTATATGCACAGATGTGCTATCAGCAACATTAGAGATTTAAAAAAAATCTCGTGTCCCATTTCTTAATTTATACAGTCACACAAAAAAGAAGAAATAGATACATTTTGGAGAAGTATTTATGAAGATGCTGTGGAACCTAACAAAGATGCTAAATGGACAGAAGAAGTAAAAGAAAGAATAAGAAGTTTAAAGGTGCAGGATATGAAATGGGATGAAGTAACAGCCAGAGAGATTGAAACAAAGTTAAGAAAAGCCTCTAATTGGAAAACCCCAGGCCCAGATGCAGTACCTAACTTCTGGTTAAAAGTATTAACACCTTTGCACGAAGATTTGTTCCGGAGTAAGAACTATTTATACACACACACCAAACAGACACCAACCTAGCTAACAACAGGAAAAATAATGCTCCTACTTAAGAGCGAACCTGCAAGCTACCCTAAAAATTATAGACCAGTAACTTGCATATGACATATAATATTGCATAATGACATATAAACTGTACACAGGAATTTATGCCGACAGAATTTACAGTCATTTAGAAGAAAACTAAATTATAGCAGTAGAACAAAATTACAATAAAAGAAAGTCATACGGAACAAAGGATCATTTTTTCTTAAATAAAATCACAGTGGAGAACTACAGAAAAGGGAAGAATCTAAGTATGACATAGATTGACTACAAAAAGCATTTGATAGTATCCTACATTCATGGATGAAAGAGTGCTTAAAAATTGACTACATTACAGTGACCATGAAACAGTGGCAGACCACTTTGCAGTTAAGCCATGATAAAGGACAAATTATTATTCCAGGGATAAACATTCAAAGGGGGATATTCCAGGGTGACTCTCTGTCACCGCTGCTATTCTGCCTTGCCCTTAACCCATTAAGCTGTCTACTTAACAGATTAGGTCATAGCTATAATTAGGCTCCTAGAAAACAACAACATATAAAGACTTCTCATCTTCTTTTTGTCAATGATTTAAAACTGTATAGCTCATCACAGGAGGAACTGAAAGCACAATTGCAAGTTGTCAAAACTTTTTCAGATAATCAGTATACAGTCCTTTTGCCATTAATATGTCACAACCAGCAACGAGGTGTGTGACTGTTTCCATTTCGGTTTTAAAAAAATCTACATTTGTCTGTTTCTCCCACATGTGCAGTGGACTTTATAAACCAGCGTGTACATAGCCCACTATCTTGAGCTGCCAGTATTAACCACCTCGTTGCTGGTTGTGACATATTAATGGCAAAAGGGCTGTATACTGAAAGCCATAATAATGTGGAAAGACTGTTGCACTGGGGATTGTGCAAACATTATGCTACTGAAGCGGCTGAAAAATACTAGAAACATGAACCACAATGCATCATAGAAATGATGAAGTTTACATCACATGGGACAACCATTACCAACACTTCAAAAGATAGATGCTAGAAAACCAGATACAGTGGTCCATGAAAAGAAGACAAAAGTAGCATTCATCACTGAAATCACCATACCCAGTGACTACAGTGTCTTGTGTACAGAGACAAAGTCAAAAATATCAGGATCTGCAATCAGAAAGGAGAGTAACGTCGAAGAAAGATCCCCAGACAGTTTCAATAGTAGTAGGAGCAACGGGTCTTATAAAAAAGAATCTACAATTGTATTTGGATATGTTACCAATACATGTAACCCCATATGAACTGCAGAAGGAGTCATTAATGGGCACATTGCAGGTGCTCTTTAGAGCACTTTTGGCTGACATCAAAGATTAAACAATACTAATTTCATGAACTTTAATCGTACTTTGACTTAGGAATGGGGTCCATTCCCATCATGGTGTTAGAAACCCAAAAGATTTGGAGAAATTAAAAAGGATTGAAATCATATTTGCTAATTTATACAAATCATGTTTAAACAACTAAAATACAGTAAGTTTAGGTACATGTAATTTTATTTTTGTGATGCCTGAGGGCGTGCATTTTGATATACTGAAATTCGTAATGTTGTACATTCTTCCTACCATCCATCATGGTACACCTAAGTATTCAATGTGTCTTTAACATATAATTTCTCTTTAGTCTTCCCTCCAATGAGCAGATATTCAGTTTTCTCAAAAAACTTCTAACCCAACCTCTCTTTTTTTCAGCTACCTGTTTCATTGCCATCCTTTGCATAATTTTGTTATATTAATCCCAATTTTTCTAAATGCCCTCCAAGATGGGTTGCAGTAGTCTTAAGTGTGGCCTTATCAATACCTCATATAACATGTTTACTGCTTCATGCTTCAAGTCACCACTCCTATTGCGACGTACCCCATTGTCTAAATGACCTTCATTACAGCCATCTCATCTCTGTTTAATTTTGGAGTAATTATTAATCCCATATCTTTATTTTTCTGCACTCTGAAGTAATGTGCAATCTAAACTATATTTGCCTTTTTTATAACAGGATTCAAAATTCATCACTTTAAAAGTCTTTGTATTATGTTTCAGCTTATACCAGTCAACCTCTTCCACTATGGCACACACTCCACCTGTGAGTAGCCATTTAGATATACCAGGTGCGTATATAGTGAATAATGCTGAGAGCAGGTCTGATCCCTGTGGATCCCAGCTCCTGAACTACCCATCTCTTCTCATACATGTCTCATAAGTTTGTAATACAGTGTCCAGGCCCAAAAGCAGTCAAGGAAAACTGTCTCATCAAACTGAACATTATAAACATCACTTCCCATCTTAAAGATCAAAATTAGTTTTAAGAGAGACACTGCTGGGAGACATCCTTATATCAAATGGCAATCAGTTCCATAACTTTGGAATAACATACATTATATATTTATTCATAACTGATGTTCTACATTTCAAACTAAAAAAAATTAACTTATCAAATCTAGGAGCTAGAAAATTCGAAAATTAGGAAATGTTGTAGATTTCTTGTAACAATTCATTGTGATAAACGTGAGCATTAATAGCTTCTTGTGTTCCTGAAATGCAAAGAATATAAACTAAAAACACATAAATTTTCATTGTAAATCAAGCACTGAACAGTGGGAATTCTCTTAGTGAATTTCCTCTGTACAAATTCAAGTAATACAAGAGAAGTCTAATTATAGATACAGAAAGGGATGTTATATTCCAAGATCAATCGGGTGACTGTACATTTTGTATAAGAGTACTAAGTTGTACTCATCTCTTAACAAGTCCCATTAGATAAAGAGCACTCTTCATAAAATTATTGACATTGACATATGAGAGCAGTATTCCCAAAACTTTATAGCAGCTGGTTTCAGATAAAGCAACATCATAAGATAAAAACTGGTTTAAAAATTGGTCTTCCAAAATACATAACTTTACATTTACTATAACTGAATTTCAAATGAACACTTTCTGCCTAACCAGAAAATTGTTGAAGTAGTCCAATGATTATTGAATAGTCCCCATTACAATCTAATAAAAACCATGTCCCACAGTCATCTGCATACTTAGCTTGCCAAGAATATTTATGTTTACTTGTAGATAGAACAAGATTGAATAGAAAAGAACCTAACACTGATCTCCGAGGGACTCCAGTCAACACTTGTAAGTAATATGAAAATTGGCCTTTAATTGGTACACATTGAATTCATCAGTTATTCTGCTACTAATCCAATGAATAATAAATGGGTTGCAATTATAATAACCTTATAAGAAAAAAAGTGAAGGCCTTTGCTAAATCCATATTAATTATACCAAATGATAGTCCAACGCTAAAGTCACTTGGTGATAAAACTCGACCAAATTGGTGAGAGGTGGCCTACATGTACTGAAACCATGTTGATATATGTGTGCATATTACCAATATGGGAATCCAGATTTAGTAATAATTTCAACAAAGATCTTTCAAAAAATGTACACAATATAGATATTAAACTAACAGGCTTATGGCTGGATAAGTTTAGTTTATCTTCCGTCTTATAAACTGGTGCAGTAACTGAAATTTTCCAAAGTAAAGATACTATGCTGATAAAGCATGGGCAACAAATCAATCTTTTTCCCATGAATCAAAATTGACAAAATAAAATTAGGACCCATGGTGGTCTTCTTACTAGTTTTTTAAGTGTCATGGAGATCCCATCTAACATTATGATAGGACAATGTAATTACTATAGAAAATAGGTAAAATATAATATTAGTATAGACTTGAGATGATGATTGTGAACAAATGTTAAACCCATTAAGCTATATTTTTGGATCTGATTCAAAATTACCATTAATAAGAACTGAGGTTAAACAAAATGTTAATAGAATACATCTATAAAAATGTTTTTTATTCCCAGTGGAAGATGACAATTACATTTCATAATTTATTTTTTTAAAATCTTAAATTAAACTTAAATGCTTTAGTAATATAGTTCAGCTTAGCTTTATTCTCAAATGAAGGATTACATCTGTACTTATGGATTTTTTCCCTTTTTATACAACTTACACAGCTCTGTACCCCACCAGCACGGTAACTTACTTGATGGTTGAGCCCTATGCTGATATATGTTATCCACAGATTCAGAAATTATCTGTTCTAGTACACAGTAACCACCATCAATTTTCTCCCTACCCTGATGAGACCAGTTCACAGAGTTTATCATCTTGGAAATGTGTTTATAATTTAATTTTTTAAGTCAGATTTTTTAATACTCCTTGATGAATACTGATCAAATAAAGCAAAAAATGAAATAGTAGAATAGTCAGAATTACTCAGAGGAAGACCTATGTTGACAATGCTTACATGAGAAACAAGACTGGTGCCTAGAATATCTAAAATGAAATTTCCTCTTGTTGGAATGCTAACCATTTGAAACATTTGCTATTGAACTAACACAAATTTTGTTCAGGCTTCTTACCAGAAGAATATGCATCCCAATGTATGTTAAGGCATTTCATATCATCAATCAAAATGATGTATATATGTTCAAGATAAGATTACAAAAGTTGAATAAAAGCTTTGTAAAATTTAACATCTATTAATGGTCTGCTGTAAGGACATAGTAGTCTCAGTGTCAAAATGAAAAGGGACATATATAGCTACTAAAATGGTTTCCAAATCAGTATTAGTTGAAAACAGTTGATATGGTAATGTGTTAGACATCAGTAACAACACCACACTCCCATTTATATTTGGCCTAAGATATTCAACTTTATTGTAACCTAGAAATAAAAATTATTATAATGTCAAGCTTTAGTAATAGCAAGAATATGAAACTTCTCATAATGTAAAATGAAAAAAAAAAAACAAATGAAGGTGTTTATTCTCCAAACTCCTACCATTTTAATAATTTCAAAAAGTTATTTATGATATGTTCTGTTTGTATTTATTCATTTATTCTTTGTTGACTTAGTCCCAATAAGGAAGCATCATCTTTTCATGGGAGACCCAAGGTGGTATTTATACTACTAGCAGACAATTGGCCAAAACATAGAGGAATTTCCCCTACTCTTTTTGATATGTGCAGTGGGATCTTTTACATTCACTTGAGCTACCACCAACTCAGGCTGATAAGGTCTTGGTTTAATGTTTCATCTGAAGGATGACACACTCAGGTGTATGGCACCCCTTTTATGCTGTACTGCAGTGTCAGCAATTCATTTACTTGATTTGGGAATAAAATCCACAGCCTTCTGCACCAAAGGTGAACATGCAACCTCTTGCACCACTCATATTGCCAACTTGTTCAGTCAGTTGTGAAAAAGCCAAAAATAATTTGTTAATCTAGTTACAAGTACCCTATGAATGAAACCGGAAGAGTAATGTTTTAAATGTAGTTCATTCTTTGGAAACAAAGAATGATCATGAATAAAGTCTTCCCAATATGCAATGCATTTTATGTTGTAAGTAACACACAGACAGCTTAACCAATTATAAGGCATGGCCTTGGAATAAAAACAGTCATTCCATTTCATGCTTGAAATTATTTATCTTACTACCACTTGGATGTTAATAGTTTTAAGTATATGTAAAGATGCAAGAACAGCATTGTTCATATGATTTTTAAGGAATGTTCCTCAAGTCTTTAATAGCAAAGTGAATGAATAATGTAGACTAATTTGTCTTGCCCACCCGAGTAAGGCAAATCTATTAACATTAACCTTAATAAGCAAGAACAGATATATAACTGGGACTAATATTACTAACACTTTTCAACACAGAATCTGATAAAAACAATATTTATTCCCTCTTCACTATGCCTTGATTCCAATGATGATCATTCAATAACATTTTTTTCATATAAAGCTGCAGAATCAACACAGATGTTTATATGAGGAGTCGGTATAAATAGATTTCACTCTTATTTTTAATTTTTTGTAAAAAAATTATTTAATCTGAGCTTGAAAGTTGTCATCTGTGCTCATCATTGTCACCACTGTGCATGATAATTACAGGATAAAGTATAGGAGTAGGAATAACATTTGAGCCAGTAGAACCCCCATAAAAGTAATTTGGAGCCAAGAGGCTCCATGGAAAAATTGGACCCAAAAGTATCCTCTTGTTAGGTCTTAGACCTCCACAGGGGCCCAAAGTCCACTACATTATAGGCAACTTTTGTTGTTTGGGGTTTGATGTTTAACATTAAATCCTTCAATTAGATATGTATTAACAAGAGAGTGCTATTGCCATCACCTTGTTGTTTGGAGACTGATTTGTTAGAGCTAGCAATTACATTATTCAAATTCTTATCAGTTGCATCAGGACAAGAATCAGCGTTTAGTGAAGTGTTATCAATTTTTTTTTGGTTCTAAAACAGTTGATAAACAAATCAGTTATAAAACAAACAATTATTTACATAAGCCCACAGCTTATCAATACATCAAAGTTATACATATCAACAGCAATTAATATTTTCAAGCAAGTCTTTAAGTGCAAGACAAGGTTTATATGAATGTGTAATATTATCTCATCTTTATAGTATGCCATTTATTACTGCATACAATTTTTGCCGTACTAATAAATTCAACACTAGAGGGGATATAACTTTACTCTACCAATTTTTAGTAATTACTTTTCCGGCTATAGCAAGAATCAACCAAAGTAGATGCACTTGGGTTTTTGGAATTATCTCGGGAATCAGAGCATTAAATAAAACTAAAGATTTAGAAATATTACATCTATTTGAACATAGATCTTGAATGAAGTTTTGAATTTCTTTCAAAAAAGGGGAGATGACTTCACATTTATATACCATATGTGTCCAATCAGCTATTATTTTCATAATCATATCTCCAGCAATTAACTCTATTTGATTTACACATAATTGTAATTTTGTTAGGAGTGACAAAAGCTCTGTGTAAGAATTTTCATGTGAAAATTTTCCAATATAATGAAGATGTAGTTTTACCTCCAGATTTTAATATCATTTTCTTGTATTATTCAGAAAAGGCTTCATTACTAATTATTGAGGAAAAGTTCCAATAGGAATTGTCTAAATTTGTAAAATCTAACAAAATAATTTTGTAAATTTGGGAAAAATATGGTTTATTTTTCATTGGATTATTATTCATATTTATTAAAAATTCCAGTACTTTGGTGAATGAATTCTTATCTAGGATACATATCTTATGTATCTCTGTGTTCACAAAGTTTCTAAATATTTGTAAAATTAACCAGTTCTCAGAATCTTCATTGTATTTGGGCCTTAAATTTTTTAACAGTATATATATATCAGTACCATTTAAGAAATGATGCCAATAAATCAAGCTACTTTGTTGTTTCAATGCTAGCATTATGTTGAAGATGTAAGTTTGCAAGCAGTCATTTGTATATGCATTTGGAAACATAGAAATATTAAGTCTTTAATACAATGGTTAGAATATGTGAACTTTTGGAAAGAGGAAATTATGTTATTTGAATAGAGAATTTTAGAAGAGGGTACAATTTCATTTACGCAAAAATCTTTTAACAACCAGATAAAACTATTAGGGACTATTTCTTTAGGACTGGTTGTGATATATTTATGATTTACTAATATTTCTTGATGTATTTGTTTCCATTTTGAATCATAAAATGAATTTATCCATAGCACTATAACTTTTACAATTATTGAAGTAGTATGCATTTGAATATCAGGGAATCTTATTCCATTACCCCAACCTTTTCTGTGCCAGTCAAAGAGAACTCTAGGTTTATTAGGATGACAAAAAAATTAAGTAGAATATTATTTATCTTCTTCATCATTTTTTTTTGTTGGAGATAGTACTAAAGATTGCAAGACAAACAATATTTTAGGGGGAATTGCCATCTTAATAAGCATTAATCGTTCTTCTATGACAAAGATGAATTTGTCCTAATTTGTGACTAAACTTAAAATTTTATAATATTTTCAACAACCTATTAAAAGTTTGCCTGTATCATTTCTTTACTATTAGACATAATAGTTATACCTAGGTATTTCATTTGCTTGCTATTCCAATTGAAGTTAGAATATTTTTGTATGTTTTTTTATTAATTAATAATGTACTTGTTTTATTATGATTACATTTTAAAGCTTGAGATTTCTTCAAACTGACTTGTAGAACTAATTATATGTTCCAATGGATTTTCTATATCTCCTATTGTTAGTAAAATATCATCAGCAAAAAGTTCGAAATCTTCTTTTATTTTGATACCATTAATGTTTTTTTAGAGCTAATACTATTACCAATGAGTTCAAGAGCTAATCCAAATAGTAAAGGCTTTAATGGACAGTCTTGTTTTGTGTCTTTTTGTAATTTAAAGGAATTAGAAATAAATGAACCTATGTTAAGATAAGCACAAGAGATTTGTATAACTTAGAAATTAATGCAATTAGCTGCTCAGGTGAGAAATTATACACTCTGTGTTTTAAACAGGTACAACCAATTTACTAAGTCAAACGCCTTATCTAAATCAAGACTAATGACAGAAGATTATTTTTTATTTATTATCAAATGTTCTAGTAGACACTTTCTTTTCTTTTGAGTTATTACTATTGAGGAATTTTGCTTCTTCTTTTATTCTTCCCTTTATTTGCCTTAAAGTTCTTTTTCAGCTGTTGCAGTTTACCTTGTCCTGTCACAGAGAAAACTAATTTAGTTTAGACTACAAGTTTAGTATTGCTCCCTTTTAAATTTTGCCATCTCTTAAAATATGTGAAACAAATAGCTAAACAGCTAGACAATGCTTCAGAATAGCTACTTTTTAATCATAATAAAGTTTTATTATGCAACTTACCAACCAAATAGTACAGTTGTGTACCTACCATAAATGTAGATGTTCGAGTGTATTCACTGTTGCAGTCATTACTCTTGGGTTATCCTGCTGGCTACCCACAGCCTGAATTCCAAAGTCCTGGTCCGGCATCGGTTGCTGTTGCCTCTTCCCTGACGTCAATGTGTCAGGGGTATAAAAGATGCAGCCGACGCCATTTTCTTCAGTTTTTCTTGCCCCAGATGTCAGGTGCCCCCAAAAGGGTAGGCTAAATATATTATGCCAATAAACATACATGCAGTAAAGAAACATTTCCTTCATCTACAAGCAAATACAACACATAGGTTGTATAGAATAGAGAGGTACAGATCAATCCCAGCAAAAGAAAGGGAGACGGTGGGAGGGTAACCTGGACTGCAACAGTGAATACACTCGAACATCTACATTTATGGTAGGTACACAACTGTAGTATGTTCATCGTGTTTTACTGTTGCAGTCATTACTCTTGGGTTGAATCCCAAAGCTGAGGATGGGTGGCTGAGCTAAATAGGATTAGGAGAGGCTATGAGGCCCTGCAGAACTGCAGTGGCAAAGCCTGCTCTGGATTTAGAGTAAAGAGGTAAGTGGTAGTGCTTTGTAAAAGTGTGCACTGAATTCCAAGTTGCAGCCTCTAAGATGTCTTTGGTTGGTACTCCTCTGAGGAAGGCTGCTGAAGTGGCTGCTGCTCTGGTTGAATGGGGCCTAATGCCCTTAGGCACTGATTTGCCATGCTGAGAATAGCAGAAATGGATGCAGTGACCTATCCATTTAGAAATAGTCTGCTTTGAGATAGCCTTTCCTTGTGATCCTGCAGCAGATGACACTAAAAGTTGCTCAGTCTTTCTGAAAGTTTTAGTTCTGTCCAAGTAGAAGCATAGCTGCCTGTGTATGTCCAAAGAATGCAGAATTTTCACACCCTTGTTCTGTGGGTTTGGATAAAAGGTAGGCAAGTGGATGGTTTAGTTGAGGGCCACACTGGATACCACCTTAGGCATAAATGTTAGGTTTGTCCTTAGAGAAACCCTGTCTGGATGAAATCTTGACCAATGGATGGGAGATCGCAGATATACCCCAGGGATTACCTCAGTGTCACTGCTCAACAGAGGCACAGCAAAATAATGGGTATAGTTCCCCATACTAAAGGGGTGGCGCCAAAACTAAAAAATGCTAGGCTTGCCTTGTAAATGGCAGATAGCCTAGTATGAACCTATGAACCTATGAACCTATGAAAAATGATAAAAGGTTCCACAGCCATGAGTGCTTGTAACTCTGAGACTCGTCTTGCAGAGGTTATTGCTAGGAGTAGAGCTGTTTTCCAGGATAAGAATTTTATATCAGCTGTTGAGGCTGGCTCAAAAGGAGGCAGTGCAAGTTTTTCCAAGACATAATTGAGGTCCCATGCCGGAATTGGTGCTCTCCTTGGAGGCCTGATGTTTTTGGCCCCTCTGAGGTACTGCCTTATTAAAGGATGAGAAAAGATAGGTGGTTCCATATTGTAATGGGCTGAAATGTCAGAGGCATGAATCTTAATTGATGAAAAAGAAAGGCCTTTGTCCAGCATCTCAGTTAGGTATTGTAAAATCTGAGGAATATTTGGTACATACGTGTCAATGCCTTGTTCCTAGTTCCAAGCACAGAATCTCTTCCATTTTTCTACATAAGATTTTCTGGTACTGGGCCTCCTGGCCTCCAAGATAACATCCATAACAGCTTTTGAAAGAGGAGTGTTCTGTATGGCTACATTATCCGCCATGCTGCCAGATTTAAGGTCCTGAGTTGGCTGTGCAGGATCTGATTGTTTTGTTGGGTCAGCAAGTGAGAAGTTTGAGGCAATATCCATGCTGGACCTTGAGACAAGCTCTTTAGGATTGGGTACCAGTGCTGCCCTAGCCAGTCTGGTGCAATCAGTATCATTTTTGGCTTCTCTTGTCTGACCTTTAGGAGTACCTTGGGAAGGAGAGGTAGTGGAGGAAAGGCATATACTGTTAGGTTTTTCCAGCTGAAAGATAGGGCGTCCACTCTCCATGCTTGTTTGTGATAAATCCTTGTGCAAAATCTCTGTAATTGGCAGTTGTGAGGGGAGGCAAATAGGTCTATGTCTGGGCATCCCCATTTCCTTGTTATCATGCTGAAGACTTGTGGATCCAGTTTCCACTCGTGGGGATCCATGAGGTTTCTGCTTAGTTCATCTGCCAGAGTATTTGTTTTTCCTGGCAGGAATTGTGCTTGCAGGTGAACTTGATAAGCCAATGCTGTGTCCCACAAGGTCATTGCTTGTCTGCAGAGGGGGTAGGAATGTGTGCCTCCCTGCTTGTTTATGTACCACATGACCATAGTATTGTCCGTCTTTATCAGTAGCTGTCCTGGATGAAGTACATCCTTGAAAGCTGTCAGGGCATTCTGAACAGCTAGCATCTCTTTTTGATTGATATGAAGATGCATCTGGCTTGCAGGCCATGTGCCCTGAATACATTTTCCTGCCATATGGGCCCCTCAGGCATAATCTGATGCATCCATTGTCAGTGACTGTCTGGCTGTGGATAAAGTGAATGGCAGACCCTTGTTGTGGTGACAGGCCTGTGCCCACCATCGAAACTCCTGCTGCAGGCAGGGAATGAGGGTAATTACTGTCTCCAGGCTGTGGCAATGCTGAGTCCAAACACTTTTTAGGTACCATTGAAGTTTCCTCATATGCAGTCTGGCATATGGAATTAGCAGAATGCAGGATGCCATGAAACCCAAGGCCTGCAGGATTTTTCTTGCAGATAACTGGGTCTTTGTTGCCATGCTTTTGAAGTAAGAAGTCAGTTGCCTTTGTTTATCTAGCGTGAGATAAGCCATCTGGGCAGTTGTATTTAAGCTTGCACCCAGGAATATTATCTCTTGAGAGGGTACTAGGTTTTGATTTCTTTTTCGTTTACTGTGTACTCTAGGCAAATTAGTAATCTTTTTACAAACGCCAGATGCTTTAGAAGAATGTCTTTGTTCTCTGCTTGAATAAGGCAGTTGTCCAAGTAGGGATATATTTGAATTCCTCTTTGTTTGCAAAATGCAATTACTGGTGCCAGGCATTTTGTGAAGACCCTGGGCACAGTAGATAAGCCAAAGGGCAGTGCAGAGAATTGGTAGTGCATTGAGCCAGCTATGAATCTGAGGTATCTTCTGCAAGATTGTCTGATTGGGACATGCAGGTATGCCTCTTTTAGGTCCAAAGTTACGAGCCAAGCCTTCTTGCCCAGCATGGGCAGTAGCTGCTGTAGAGTCAACATCTTGAATTTTGGAACTTCCAGAAATGGGTTTAGTATAGACAGGTACAGTATTGGTCTCCAGGTTTTGTCCTTTCTGGGCACCAAGAAAAGTCTCGAGTAAAATCCTTGCCCCTGCTCTTGTTGTGGTACTTGTTGAATGGCCCTCATGTCCATGAGGGCTGTAATTTGTTTTTGTGCCTCTGCCCATTGATTGTGTGGCAGGTCTGGCATACCTTTTGCCCTTGGTAGGGTGTGAAAATGGAACCTGTAGCCCTGGGACACTATGTTCAAGACCCATTTGTCTTGGGTAATCATTTGCCAATTTGGTGAAAAAAGTGCTAGTTTTCCCCCTAAGGAGGCTGCCAAAAGAAAAGTGCTTGGATCTGGAAGAGGAAAGTCATTGGGACTGTTTCCTGTAAGGTTGTGATTTGTCTTCTCCGCTTTTGGAGGTAGGAGCACCCCATTGTTTAGGCCTGTATGAGCCTTGGGGCTGAGATCTGCCTCTGGGACATCTGTATCTGCCTCTTTGTGGCCTGTCTGACATTGTAAAGGACCAATTTTTTGAAGGCCAGTTCCTGCTAAATCTGGGTGGCTGTACCTGTAAAAAATCCTTAACTGTCTGCATGGATTTCACTTTATCCTCTATTTTCTTTAACACCTCTTCTGCTTTAGCACCAAACAAGGTATCATGCTGTAATGGAGCATCTAATAATTTTGCTTTAACATGATCAGGCAAATTCTGTTCCTTTAACCAAGCATGACTTCTAATAACAGAGCCTGTAACAGTGGCCATGCAAGAGGCCTCCAGTGAATGATAACCACATTGCAAAGTATGCTTTCCCACTTGTTCAGCTGCATGCAATAAATCCTGCATTTCCTTGTTCTCTGAACATTCAGAATTTGTCAACATTTTCTGTTTAAGCAGTGACACTAAGTATTGCTGATATTTAAGCATATGAAACTGACAATTTAAAGCCCTTACAGCCAAGGTAGGAGAAGTGTAAACTTTTTTCCCCCATCTGTCCAGAACCCTAGAATCCCTATCAGAGGGGACAGGATTTTTTGCAGTGGAAGCTTTGACCCCTTTGGGACCCTGAGATACAGTTTCTGGGTCAGCAGCGGGGTTTTTATATAGGAATTTATGAGAATCTGGGACCCTGTAATATCTGTCTGGCTTAGCAGGTGCAGGGGGTAAAGAGTCAGGGGACAGGCCGGACTCTGAAAATACATCACCTACAATGTCTTGAACAGGTGGAATAGCAAGGGGCCGGTGCTGAGGTAGAAGCAGAAAGTCTCTGAGCCTTTTCTTAGAGTCTGAGTAATCTTGGCTCTCCCAGTGGAAATGCTCCCTCATGGTATGTAGGGTTTCCCCAAAAGAATAATCCTCAGGAGGAGAGGCTAAAGGAATGGATTCTTCAGCATCAGAATCCTCATAGGGAGGGATAGAATAACCCTGTTCAGAAGAGGAATCAGAGGAAATAGAAACCTGATCAGAAGAATCATATTCTGTCTCTTGCCTAGGCCTCTTATCAGGAGGGGATGGGACCCCCTGATTAAAGTAATTAGGTCTTCGGCCATTTTAAGCATCTGTTTTTTAGGCATGGAAATCTGAGTAGGAGAATGCTGTACTTGTTTCTTTGTCTTTAGAGCTGCTTTAGTCTTTGTCTTAGAAGCTGAAGATGGTTTAACATATAACTGTGTAGGTCTGAAGACACCCTCAGAAGCCGATGCCTGCTCAGCGGCTCCAGAGCCATCTGAGGGAATGATTTCCAAGTGTCCAATACCTTGAGTATTCAGATGCACAGTCGGCTCCACGTGGGAGTTGGAAGCAGCCTGTGGCTCTGAGGTAGCGGGCACCAGGGGCTGCAAAAGTGCCTCACTGAGAACCGGTGAACCGGCGACTGGCCTAACGGAGGCCTCATCGTCGTTTTTGTACCTCAGATGCCTATCCTTTTCCTTGTCCTGGCGTTTTTTGTAAACTCCGGTGGTCAGCTTTTCTGACGGCATTATATAATTAAACCTTCGGCCAAAGTAATGAAATGCAAAATCGAACTGACGCTTAATAGTGCGTTGGTTAAATCTAGCACAAAACTGACAGCTAGCAACGTCGTGGTCAGGGCCTAGGCAAGGAATACAGTAAGAGTGAAAATCCTTATAAGGTATTTGCTTCCCACAAGAAATACAATTGTTAACTTTTTCTGACATCGGTCTGGAGCAAGAAAAAATTTCCCCATTGGGGTACTTAGCTTTAATGAAGACTTCAGTTCTGAAATTCGGATTTGAAAATCTCAGGGGTCGGCCGACCGGCACTTGTGAACTGCTTTTGCTTCAGGCACCGCGCGGCAAGAAAGACTGAAGAAAATGGCATCAGCTGCATCTTTTATACCCCTGGCGCACTGACGTCAGGGAAGAGGCGACAGCAACCGACGCCGGACCAGGACTTTGGAATTCAGGCCGACTGCGGGTAGCCTGCCAGCAGGATAACCCAAGAGTAATGACTGCAACAGTGAAACACGATGAACATCTAGTAAATCTTCTTTCTTTCAGGAATCTACAAAGCTACTAATGGAATTAAGAAAACTTTCAAGTTTTTATGAGTCAATTTAAAACTAGCATGGATTTTATGTCTAACATTGTTGATAGTTCACTAACTTTTTCACAGTTGAAACATCTACTTCTAGTACTTTTGAGTGTATTTAAGAAGTAGACTTCACAAGTTATACATTCTACTATAAAGTTATGCCTTCAGAAGTCATTAAGGGCATATTAATTAAAGGTATCCATGCTATTTGAATCAAAGCAGTGCATTCATTGATATCAGTAGAAAATAATCTTGCAGAATAACTAAAACAATAGGATTAGAAGTACCCAAAATGTAATTACAATAAGATTTCTAAATGGTAACTAAATTAAAAGTGAGGAATAAGTGCAATAACATCAAATCCTAAAGTTATCTACCAATTTTAAAATAACTGACAGTATGAGAAGCTTACAAATAAAACCTAATATTACAATGATTTGTGGCAATTCCCAAATCCCAAATTTACAAAATCACTAAATCATGCAATGACACACAAAGCACATCTTTGTTTTTTTTGTGACAGTGTGAGAAGTGTCACTCTACTTGCGTCTGTTAATAGGAGTGTTCTTTTCAAAGGCTGTAACTCGATAAGTAATTGGTTGAACCCTCTTCCAATGGACTGTCCAATACAATCAGAAAGAAAACAACAACTACTATGTGCTCCCCACATCTTTAAAATATGGGAAAAGTGCTAAAAGAAAAACAAAAGAAAATGTCCAAGTAAGTGTCACCTTACTGCCCTTAAAAAAACATAAGGTTAGACACAAAATAAGTTAAAAACCGATGACATTCCCAATTAGTTGTAATACAGTCTCTTAATGTTTCTATGTTTACTATCACCTCTGAGTCTAAATCAACAACCAGCATCAAATCAGAACTACAATATTTTGGTTTATGTAGTGCCTTTCAATGGAGATGAATGTCAAAGGTGTTACTGAAGTTCAAGTATATCCTATCCCTTTCCTTCTTGATGCAATAGTAAATCTCACTCAGACTAGTTTGATAGGAACTAATATTTTAAATCCATATTATGTATGATCTATCAATCATTCATTTTCTGTTATATGCTTTACCTTACTCAAGGTCAGGAGAACCGGAGCCTGTCTTAGTAAGCAACAGTCATTAACTAAAAATATAGTCTTAGATGGGGTACAAATCTATTGCGCACTATACCCAGACAGAGAAGCACACACAAACACACACACACACACACACACACACACACACACACACACACACACACACACACACACACACACACACACACACACACACACACATGCACAAACATAGCTATCAACAATTTACAAGCCCACCCATCTACCTAGAGGAATGACTTTATAGGTTCATAGCTGTTCACTAAGCTAATAATCACAAGGGCCTTTTTAAGCCTAGCTGTGCATCCTAAATCTCTGACAATTCTGGTACCCTTGATAAGTGTAAGCAGGGGCTTAGAAGATGAAATATTTACAAGCAGGTGCCAGGGAGATGAACATTTGCAGGCTGCCTGTATCCACTAGAGACACAAGCACCAAACCAGGGATGAATTTCCTGTTCCTCACCCAAGTGTCCAAGTTACACTTGAATTGGGTTAGGGAGGAAATCTGCTTCACATGGATGGGGAGCTTGCTCTAGAGAAGGGGTAGTCTCTGGGATACATACCCATCTCTCCAGCTTGTCCTATTTATATAACAGGCAAAGTTTAAGTCTTTAGAACAGGTAATTCTTTCTAGTGCATTTTGTTTTGTGGATATGCAGGAGGTCTATCAGAGTGGTGTCTGACAATGCCTTGTATTCCAGACATAGATCTCCCCTCAACAGCCTATAGGAGACAGAACAGGAATAGGGACTTGAGTTGATCTGCATAGGATATGCTATTTACACCATATATTCCTTTAGTGAGAAACCTCTGTGGACATTCCAATTGTTGGATGTCCCTGGTTTGGTACATAACAAAAGGGTCATTGTACTCCATGATAGGTCTGATCAATGCCAAATCAGTAGAATAATGACTTCCATGGACCTAGATGCCATCATTTTATTTATAAGTTGCACAACATAGAATGATTTCATCAATACTGTAGACACGTGATGGTCAAAGCCTAGATTACTGTCTATGTATGCTCCTAAGTCCCTGACTAGAGATGAATTCTTTGGGGTGTGTTGTCAATATGATAGTTTCCACAGGAGGATGACTTCCCAAAGGATACTATTATGCATTTCTTGGCATTTACTTTTAGTCCATGGCTCTGACACCAGCTGTTTGTTTTTGTCAGCTCTTCCTGAAGAACATTTGTGTAGGGTGACATAAGGGTTTGTTCCTAACCGCTTGAACCTATCAACAATGCCCAGGTCAAGATAGGCAGTGTGAACTACTTTACTCTCATCCATTGGTTTGGTGACCTTCTCAAAGAAATCCACCAGGTTGAATATGCATGACCTGCTCTTGACGAAACAAATTGGGTTGAGTCCAGTGTCTGAAGATTTCCTAGGTCATTATTGATCATTTCCATGGCAATTCTTTCCATGGTTTCGCATAACAGATTTGTGAGAGTTAAAGGTCAAGTAGTTTCCAGGGTCTGTGGTTAGCCCACCTTTGTGCAGAGGAATGTTTGTTACTTTTCCCCATTCATGAGGCATGAAGCCTATTTGCAGACTACAGTTAAATTGCTATTTAGAAGGCATCCTGGAATATTGCCTGGGCCCACTGATGCAGTGTTTTTGGCCATAGAGAGAACATTAAGGACCTGTTCCCTAGTGATAGCAGGGGGTGTTATATTTGATGGTATTTCCTGAGGGAAGGTTGAGGGGGAGAGAGGGGTAAAGTTGGAGTTGAATTTGTCGGCCAAAAGTTTGCTATATATTCTGGCTCTGTATACATGACTCCATTAACAATGAGCTCTGTGCACAATTGTGTATTGCCTTTGAGGCTGCGGACATAACTATAGAATGTCTTGTGGTAGTCCTTGGCATAGGAGGTCAAATTTACCTCAGATTTGGCTTTGGTAAACTTTATTTGTCCTCTGAGTTGCTTGTTTAGTTTGATGAGAGTTCTTTTATCCTGCTGGGTTCCGCACCTCCTAAATGTTGCCTCAGTTTTCTTCCTTCTGTTATACAGCCTACTAATGTTGTGATTCCACCAGGGTTGCTTGTTTTTTGAGTTTGTTCTGTACTTCTTTCTAGTGAACACAGCTGCCTCTATGCAGCTATTAACATGCTTGTATAGGGTTTCTGTGAACAGTTCTTTGTAGTCAGCAGTGTTCTCAGGGTTTATGGGGGCCTGACATGTTGCCTAGTTATCACTTAATAGTAGAAAGAGTAGTTCCTGAATATTCCAGGGTTAGCTGTGATTCCAGGTTTTATTTTTACTTCAAAGGAGACCATTTTATGGTCTGACCTTACTAGAGAAGATATTACACTAAGGTATACAGCACTCTCCCATATTAGTGAGGACAAGATTTAGTATGGTTGCACCCCTGGACAGTGTACTGACAATCTGATCCAAAGGCATCTCTGCACCTGTATGTTTGGTGTTGTATACAATTCCCAGTTAATTGTGGGGTAATTAAAGTCATCTATGAATATGGTATTGGGTTGGATGGTGAGTGCTTACTTCTTCTTCCGGCTTTTTCCCAGTTAGGGGTCGCCACAGCAGATCACCTGTCCACTCATGGTTGGCAGTGGAGTTTTACAGTGTTGAGTTGCCAGCCCAGTGCCCAACCTTCCACAGAAGGCACACACACACACACACACACACACACACACACACACACACACACACACACACACACACACACACACACACTCACACCTAGGGCCAATTTAGAGTGTCCAATTCACCTACAGCATGTCTTTGGGATGTGGGAGGAAACCAGAGCACCTGGAGGAAACCCACAGGACCACAGGAAGGACATGCAGACTCCGCACAGAAGGCACACCAGCCAAGGGTCAAACCAGAGAACCTCTTGATGTGAGGCAGCAATGCTAACTACTGCACCACTGTGGCCGCCCCTAGGATGGCGAGTGCTTACTATAAGTTTAAATACATGGTATGGGTTTAATGGGTCATAGACGGGGACTTATAGCTTGCAAGGAAGTGGCATTGGATTTTGCCTAAAGTAATTTGAACTTGGAGAAGCTCAAGGGCATTTTCTTGTTTGACCAGCCTTGGGGTATATTTATTTTTGATGTAAATCAAGACACCTCCACCTTTAGACCAACTACTACACAGAGAGGGACTAAATGTGTGGAAGCCATTAAAACCTGGCACTGTAGGTGTGTTCTCTGCAGCTTTAAACCATGTCTCTGTGACCACACAGACATCAGCATTCTTTAGGGTGAAGAGAGCTTCTAGAATGGAGTTTTTTTTGTTTAGACTCCTAGCATTGAGCAGTAACACATTTAGATTTTCTTGGTTTTGATTTGCTATGTCAGAAATACTTTCAGTTTGACATTGTTAAAAAAGGCACTAATGGGAAGGACAATGTCTTAGCTAATATTCAAAAGCCTAGAAAAGAGAGGTGCAAACCATCCCTATCAAAGCAGTGTGGTCTGTTGATCAGCTCCTTCCATGCTGACAAATATTGCATCCCCTTAGAATGACACCAGAAATAAAGCCAATTTACTTATTTTATTTTATTTATTTTACATTTGTTTACCAGAAAAGTCCGACTGGATAAATGTCCTTTTTCAGCGGAGGCCCGAGGAGAAAAACTCCATTACAAAATAGTATAAGAATAAACATAATAGAAATTTAACAAATTATATGGATTTAACATGAACATTAACATACCGATAGCATTTACACAATGCTATTACATGAGGTCCTCAAGTGGAAGCATTATCATAGCAAATGATATTACAGTAAACATGCTTTGAGAGTTACTATGCAAGTAGATTCAAGGATAAGAGTAGGTTAGCAGTAAGTAAGCAGTGGGCAAAGTCAGTCATCTTTTGTTCGTATTGTGGCACCATCCTTGGAGAAGATAAAATGCTGTTCATTGCTAGGCTCATACCAGCCTGGGGGCACATACTCTGAGATCTCCATGATGTCTCTCTTCATGTAGTCTAGGGAGGTATGTCTCAGATCATTTACACCCACATGGACTATGACTGAGTCATACTGGTACTTGTGGTCCAATGACCTGAGTGCATGTGTAATGTGGTGGATTCTGGCCCCTGATAAGCAACTGACTGTGATTTTCTTCTTACTCAGCATGGTGAGAGGGACATCATTGTGTCTCACAATAGAGTCTCCAATGACCAGAATGTCGGATTGTGTGGTGGCTTGCCTTATGGGCTTAGAAGTAGAGGCTCTATGAGATGTGTTTGTATGTGTTGATGTGGGTGTTGTTTTGAAAGAGTGCATTCGGGGCTGCTGAGGGTATTTGTTATGCATACTTTGTCTAGGAGGTCTTGGGGTTTTAGGAAGGCTACATTTAAGTGCCTCAGCATATGTGGATCTATGCTTCTTCTTTGAATTGTGTGTAATGGGTGCAGCGTGCGTACTACTGACAACCTTATTGACATTAGGAGTGCTTTTATGTGAGAGATTTGCCTCCAGTGCCATTGTGTTAATACACTTCTCACATACCATGTCAGTTTGTTTAAGAATTAGCTGGTTGTCAGTAAACATGAGAGCATTTCTAAATTACCTCAGGATGCCCACATCCACCAAGCTGGTAATGAAGATAGAGGGAAAGTTCATATTCATAGCAACAGACCCTTTTTTATTGATTAGATGGAGTGGAACATAAAGTAATGTCAGGAGTATCTGGTTTGCAGCCCTGGGGGCAGTGCTTGTCACTGCAAACTAGTTGTCCTGTGTGCAACTAGGTATTGGTTAAATTTTAATAGTACTTTTACAGGAAAAATGTCAACTCAAGGTGTCTGTGTCTATACAAGGCACTGCCAAACAACTGTGGGGAACTAATAAGTAGATCTTGATGATTTATGTATGACGTATTTAGGCAGATATTCTGAAATTAGAAGCAAATCAAGTAGTACTTACTGAAAAGAAAGCATTAGCTTCTCAAGAATGATGAAAACAGGGGAGTTGCATGAATGGCTAATGCTTGGCTGCTAGTAGTGTTGGTCTCACCAGAGCTTTGTGTTGCTGAGATAAAATGCCCCTTTGCTTTTTCTCTCATGAGAAGCAAAACAGTAGCACCAATCCCAAATTGAAAAGCAGGCCACGGGCTGTTTGGTGATCCACAGTCTTGTTCCAGATGATGCAAGGGTCAAAAGAATTTTTGTAGTCTTTTCCTGGTACATTCCTTGAATAGCAACCAGACCAATCAGGAAGATCAAACACAGACACTCACTGCCCAACCCAAAACAGTCAAGAATAAATGCACTCTGCTAATTCTCTTACCAGGAGCAAAATATAAACACAAATTCCAAGCTGGCACCTATGAAGCAGATATTATGCTTTCTGGTGCTCCGCAGTCTCCAAGAAATGTCCCTGTGCTCTTTCTCTCACCTGCAGCAAAACAGAAGTACTAATCCCAAGATTACTACTGAGAGGCAGAATGTGGGCTTTCCAATAATTGGTGGTCTTTGAGTAGGGGTTGCAGATTTTAAAGGTAAGATGGAAAATGGGTTAATATCCTAACAGCTGCAGTGTGCACTAAGCAGTTAGATATGAAAGAGGGGGTAACTTCAGCTTTAGCTATCTAAGTGAAGAGCAACTAATTTTAAAAGAGCAAGATAGATTGAAAGGGGTTGGCACTTTGTATCCTGGTTCTATGGAATACAGTGGGATGGTCAATAAATGTATATAGTTGAAGGGGAGTGATTTCATTAAATGATAATTTTGTGCTTACTCACAACAGCCAATGAAACAGGAGAGGGAAGGAGATATGTGGTTAAATTAACATAAGGGGCAGGCAAATAGAAAGGCAGTTGAGTTTAAAACACCACCACCACCTGGGTGGGACAGTGGGGAAAACTTAATTTCTGTGTGACTCACAAGATACAAAGCTGTGGTCTCTTTTCTAATTTAAATACGCAATTAAAAGCAAAGTACAGGTAAAACATAGTGTAAAGAAAATAAATCACAATATGCAAAATACAAGAATGCAATGAAACAAAATACAAGAAACCAAAAACAAACTAACTTTTCCCTCACAGCAAATTGTGGCAGAGTCTGGGTGAGCTTTTCCATATATTTATGATATATGAAGTTAAGTTTTTAGAAATTACACTGACTACTTCAAAACTGGTTTGCAATCTTCCTTAGCACTGATTTTAAACTTCCTGATATATAGTTCACAACCTTTTTTCATGTAGCTTCCTTTCAATAAAAGCACTGTATCTCTCATTCTCTATTCTCCCCTGGCATTATCCACTCTTTAAAGATCATTAAACAATCCCACCAAAAACAGCTTGTAGTACAGGAACAGCTGTGATTATGCACTGACATCATGAGAAACATAAATATGCTAAGCACTTGTGTAATGCAAAACTGGATTATAACAGTGCTTAGGAGTGCTTAACATAATGTTGTGACACACCCCTAAGCACTGTTACAGTTGAGTCTTATGCTAGGGACAGGGGCAGCAGATAAATAACAGTGGCAGAAGGTACAGCAGGTTTTAAAAGCTGTTATAACTTCACTGTCACACTTACAAGCAACATGTAGCAGAAAAAGGTTATCAAAGGGCTCTAAACAGCTGTTTTACCTTTTGCCAGAGGGGCATTTAATTTCTGCCTCGTTTTGCTCATATTCCCCTGATTTAGTAGAATGTCCATGATTTTAATCATATTTTTGCCCCGCCCCTCATAAAAATCTTTAATTTCCTGGTAAATCACCAAGGATTACATTCAGTCGACAATGGCACTCATTAGTGTCATACTTTTTATTCTTCAGAAAGAATATGTTCATGGAAAACCTTTTGTTTTATTAACTTATATTTAAAAGTTTTCCATGATTTTCATCCTTTACCCCCCATTACTTTTGTATTTGTCCAGAATTCTTAAGCAAAGATGCTGAAGATATGCTACTGTTTGACAGCACTAAGTGCTTTACTGGCTTTTAAAGCTGGTAAACCATGTTGTTCTGTACTCTCTCTCTCCTCCTCTCCTTTTTCCATAACTGGTACTACATGGAGCCGATAAAGCTCCATGCACTACAAAGAATTATGATTGGATCTCTGACCATCTTGACATGGATGCCAAGATTCACCTCTTATGATTTGTTCTCAAGGTGAATTTCGTGGCATCCATGCTTCAAACACAGTATAAGCAGGTTATGATCACTCCTACAATCACAATCTACTGTATCACATTAGCCAATATGATTCTGCATCCAAAGCTCCATACTTAAAGAATTAATAATATGCTGAATGCGTACAGTTTTCTGAAAAAGTGTTTACTTGGAATAAAAGTTGGACAATACCGAACAGATTAATACATAGTTCCAGCTTTTTGTAATACAAGTCAATTGTTAAGTAAATAAAGCTAAAGAAACATAATAATCAATAAAGTTGAAAAGTTATAACCATTTTGGAAGAGCATTCTATCAGCTTATTGTAGGAAACACCTACCAAATTTGAAAAATATGTAAAAACCCTGACATAGAACATGAAAACAGCATAAGTCATACATAATATGAATTAAACTGTTAAAGAATGGCATGGCATGTTCTTCAAAAACAGCAGAGAAACAAAGAAGGTATTTCATTGCTTACTAAAACAGGTTTAAAAGTAGTAATGGCTTTATGCAATTACCCATCTTTAACATTAAACTTATTCATAATCCCCAAAAAATGTCAGATGTTAAGCAAGAAAACATGACATTTACAACTGTAAACTGCAAAACTTCCCAAACATACTGAGGTCACCCAATGGAAGTTTTAGTGAGCTGTTATTCCAACTGTTGTGACAGATTTCCAATACTACTGTCCCTATTCTGTTCACATGCTCTGTTCTAAAACATTATGTTAATACAGTGAATGCTAGCTAGCATCAGACATGTGCAGTGCTAACACACACATTTTATTCACACTAGTTACAGTGTAGGAAAAAGAAAAATGTACAGTAAACCCCAAATGACATGCTGTTATTGAAGTGTTGTAGTCCTGTAACTGCATGCCTGACCAGGCTAAATGATCAACATTTACAGTACAAAAAAATTACACTGCACTGTTCAGAGGTGCTAAAAAAGGGGTTATGGCTACTTTATTGAAGTAACTAGGGAATCATTGCATGTAATTATGCTTAATTTTTCTCCAATTTGTTAATTAAATAAATAATGCGATTTTTTTGGGACTATACCTTAAATAGCTTAGGGGATACAGCACATTTCAAGTTGCGCAAAGCATACACTAGACACATGCAAATTGTTTCTCTTAGCCACAGAATGAAGTCTACCTTGAAATGAAAGCTTTTAATTCCTATACTGTGTAGTAAGTGCGAAGCTGTTCTTAGATTCATTGTTTTTCCTCCCCTTTCAGTTACACTCTACAAGAAAGTTTAAAAATATATGCATTTTCTCGTATGGAGAGGAAATGTCAGAGAATTTAGAAATAACAAACTTTTTCAAACAGGTTGACACAGTATTACTTAGAGGACAGACCAATACCTTTTTCTTGTCCACAGGGGGCCAACATATTTTTAGCTTGGATTTTAAAGGAACTTAAGAAGTTCTGTAACTAACAAGGTGCTGACATACCACTGAATGAAATGATTATCAAATAACATTGCAAGTATTAACATCATCCAGTAATATCAATTTTATTGTAATTTTAAGATGATAAATGTTCACAACTGAGAGGGTTGATAGTGGTGTATAAAGTATGCATAATAAGCACAATTGTTTTTGCATACTTTTAAAAAACACTGTGATTCATAGATCTCTGTCACTGTCTAGCATCATCACTGTCTTCTTTAAGCAGTAAGGTTCGGCACACCACATGCAAATGCAGTACTCCAAATTGGGGGGGGGGGGGGGTATGTTTCTTACCTTCCTTGTGTTCTGCCTACTTATTGTGCTTGCATAGTCTGGTATTCACTGACACCTAAACTATGTAAGTGCAGGCCAGAGTGGGGTCCAAAGATGTTTAGTGTGTACTGAATTCTTGTGGCACACAAATAACTATGCCTTTGAATGGCAGAAATTGGTGCCGAATGGATAAGAGCCTTTTCACCCTGCACAAGCACTAGGTGTCTGAATGGCCCTGACTGTATGTTTGTGTTCAAGCCTTTCTCTTTCCCATAGTCCATTTGAAGTCTGCTTTGTATGAGTCATGCTACACATAAGGAAGCAGTGGTGTATTCCCATGCCATTGTCATTTAATGGATTACTGTCAGTCAGGCACTGCCATCTTATATACCTTCTGGAACAGGACTGCTTCCTTTATTTCTTGAATGGACCTCATTTGTGTATGTGCCTCATGGCTTGGTTTACAGTATACTAAGACGTTATACAGCTGTAACCAAAAAGTAGCTAAATTACAGGCCTTTGTTCAAAGTATCTTTTTGCAGTTTAAAATGAATTGAGAGTCCCCTCACCAACACCTTGGTAAATATGTTGCTACTTTATAATAATTACAAAAAAAATGTTGACTTTTCTCTAAATGTCACAGACATCTTTGACACTACATTTAAGTCATCTTAAAATGTATAAACAACAAACATTTGAAGTGTAAGGCTTAGCATTTCAATACTGTGATGTTACTTATGTAAATTTATTAAATGAGGTGAAAACTGCCTTTGAAACACTGACTGATCTAATTTCTCTGTTTTGCAATGAAAGACATGACAATATTGGAAGCAGCTGTGAATCAGTGTAAATTCTCTTTCTCTCTGCAATAAAGACAGCAGAAAGCAGTTTCACATCTATCTGTCTTTTTACAGCAGCTGCTGAGTTCCTGGCATCAGTAGGACTAATTACCCATATAAGATTGTCAGCAGTACCTGATCACAAATTTCTCTGTGTCTATGGTATGCCATGCAGGTGTAGATAAATTCCTCTGCAAATTATGTGAAAAGTTAAGGTTAAAAAAGTTTGTGGTCTTTCCCTTCCTTTGATTCCAAGGCAAGGAAATGGAACTTTTATAAAGTACAAACAGGTTTCTGATACTCACACAACACTGGAATCATACTATAGGGAGAAAATAAACCTAAGAGTTGAGTTAAACTATAGGAGAAGGTGAGGTTTTCATTTAAGTTTCATAATAACCCTCTTGGGTGGCGAAAGCCAGGGAACCTTGTTGGTTAGGCTTACATAGGCCCTTGGGGCGATAGCCTAGTACCTACCTATGAACCTATGAACCTATGAAAACTTCATGGCAGAGCAGTGCACTCAAGGCAAAGGGCACAAACTGCAGTCCTACTTACAAACTGAAATGTGTACAGGACTCAAGGGCATATGTCTACTTTCTTTTTTTAAACAAACTAAAGGGGCAAGTGTATCTTTTCATGCTATAAGCATGTACTTTGGCAGCCATCCACAAACATTTTTCAGAATCACTTTTTAGCAAACCATGATTAAATAAGAACTTTTAGTGAACCAACACTGTTAATGCCTTTTATAACTTACTACAAGGTTTAATGACCTCAGAATTATTTTAATAAGGAAGTTTGTACAGAGGGTGAAGCCCCCAGCAGGGGATTGGGGCCACTGTGCCTCAAGGTTATCTTTCAAAAAACTTTGTAGCATTCAGCCAGGTTCATCTGATTGTTACTAAAAAGTGACTAAGACTAATGAGACTTATGCCACAATGATCTGCATAAAGACTCCCAACAGTTAAAGCTGTCTTTCCGGACAATGGCACAAACACACAGGTAGCACACTGAAATGTGAAACTGATGGTCATTATTTACCAAAGCAGCTAATTCAACAGCTGACATAAGCTATTACAGAAGTATATCAAAGATAATGCTAAAAGTATAGCATATTAATATGAGCAGGCACACTAGAATAAATATTGCAGTTATTTCCCTTTGGTGGTGTCTCATAATAGGTATCAGATTAATGTCTTTAGAAGTGCTACCTAATGATAATTTAATACTTCTGTAACAAAAGAGAGGTAGCATGATTTTCAAATGCTTTTGGTGTGTTATTTTTTCATTTTTTCTGTTGCTTCATGGCCTGGAGCACTTGTATGCAAAAGTTTTCAACAATTTTTTGAAACAAGTTTTATGGTAGCTGCCAGCATGGAAATGAATGTCTTGAATTTATATTTTGGTTCCTTTCACTAGGTGAACATCAAGCCTCTCCTTTAACCACCCTCAACACCCATCTGTTACTGCTTTTGGTAACATCTCATCTGCCCTCCCTTCCCTGTTAGGGTAGCAGCATTGCTGACACCACTCATTTGTTCATTCGCCTAGGTGAGTGACAGCCCTCTGATCCCTATGTTTCCCTTAGAGTGAGAGCCAGGCTGCTGAGAATGCTGCCACCATACTCTGTAGTGTGAGGGGTTTGTTGTTTCTAATTCCCTCCTCTTGTAGGATCCCACTTCCATGACTGCTGCATAAAGGGGAATAAAAGTAATTCCACATATTCCAAACCCCCTGTCTATGTAGCATGCAACTATGCACTGTTTTCATTACCCCAAATCATACTGCTGCATGCCATAAGCATCATGGATTTGTAAGTGCCAGAACTGTAAATGACAGGATCACCACCCTCCCCCAAGAATGAGTGAACTAACCTAAGCCACTCAATCCCACTATTCCCCTATCTATCCTCCTCCAGCACCTGAACTGTTAGGTGAACACAGGACATCTAGCATGTAGTTCACAGGTACTTACCAGGCTATTGATCCATGAGGATCTTTAGAAGTCTAGCCATACATTCCCATGAAGTTTTAGCCCTTGTATTTTAAGTACAAATAACCCAGTGATGAGAATATTATTTGCATGCTGCTGTTATCCATGAGAAAAAATGGTGTTAAACCAGGGGTGAATTTGCAGTTATCCATCCATTTGTCTAAATTACATTTGAATAATTTAAGAGACATACACAAAGAAGTGGTCCTCTCTGTGATACACATTATCCCTCCAACATGTACTATTTATGTTTCAAAAGAGATTGAGAACTCTTGAGTGGGGGTTTATGCCAAAACTGGACTTGCGAATGTGTAGTAGATCTGACAGGATAGGGTCTGCTGAGACTCTGCATGCAAGGCAAGATCACCCCTCAGTAGCCTGCTTGACACGAAGAGGAAGAACAAAGTTTTGCAAAGGTACTCATAGTGTTTACGATTTAGGTCCCTGATTTTCTGCCACAAGTTTAAAAACTTGTCAATACGTCTGTAATGATTTTCAAAATGGTGTATCACTAAATTTATTTCTCAAGTTCCAAATATGAGCCCATGCATCTTTCAGACTTGCCATCTCAGAGATCTGACATGCCAGATTTTTTCCACACATGTTAAAACAGGAACACTTTTAATAAGCTGCACATCTGCCTAAGTGCCCATTCAAGTCTTACCATGAATTATCACATTGATGGTGGTCCACTGAACACACAAGGTGTTATAAGAGATCTGGGAGCACAGGTTGACAGCAACCTCTCTTTTGATCACTACATTGCCACTGTGGTCAGAAAGTCCTTCTATGTGGCACATCTCATTACTAAGGGTTTTGCATCCAGGAAGAAAGAGGTAATTGTCTCCCTCTACTCTTCCTTCATTAGGCCAATCATAGAGCACAATGCCCCATTTGGCATGTGCTTCACTAGACACCTGCAACAACTGGAGAGGCCGCACAAGTATCTCACAAAGAGGATCCTAGGCCTTAAACACTTGTCCTATATGGACAGACTCAAAAAACTCCAACTATTCTCTGTCTCATATCACCTACTTAGAGGCGATCTCTGCTTGACTTACAAAGCTATGTCTGACGCAGCTTTGTTAGAAATGCTACATCTAAAGAAATCCCACTCCCTCCACACCACACGCTCCAGGAGACCTCAACCTCATTACCACAATTAACAGAACATGCGGGAGGGACAGGTTCATAACCCAGAGACTGCCCATGTTATGGAACAGACTTCCCATACATGCCAAGCAGAGCACCTCACTGACCCTCTTCAAGAGAAATCTTGATGAGTGGATGGGAAACAGAAAATTCACCCCAGGGATAACTCCTGTGGCTCTACTTGACAGAGGCACTGGGAACTACGGTTGGATGGCACTACACCAGGGTAATCCTATGGCTAGGCTTGTAAAGGCCCCATGGCCATTAGCCTAGTACACACATATGAACCTATGAACTTGTTCCTTGTAGTATGTTGGCAGTGTTCCTGCTAAGTGGATGAGAGGTGTACACATTACTATGATGCAGGGCTTAGCCTTAAGAGCAGACTGATTACACAACTATGACTATCATGCAAGTACAGCTGCAACTGACAGCAGCAGAAGTAAGAACCCCTTAGAATCTCACCTGATCAGTACACAGACAAAAAATCATGCCACATTTTTAAAATGATGAGAAATTCAGAATCAATTAGAATGCAAAAAAAATGCTATGCTGACTTATCTAATGCCTTTTTTAACATAATGATTTTCTGTTTCCACATTTCTCTAGGAAAATGACTAAATGGAAGAATGATTACATAATCACCCTAAAGGCCATACATTTGAATGCATATAACCAAGCATGCAACAACTGCAGTGGGATGTTTCATCTGGGTTGCACAACTTTGTGGCATAGCAGTGAGGATTATAACATTGTTTTGATGGACTACAATGAATGAATTATATTCACTACAAGATCAACATACTGCAACCTGACTGTAATTATTTTGCATGGACAGTGATTGTAAATTCTGTATGATATCCTTTATAGAATCAGTGTAAGCCATAGAGAAAAGAGAAATAAATAAGTACAGAACATGCATGTAGTCGGAATGGTTCAGTTATCCCAAAATTATAGAATTTGTGCTTGACAGGCTTTACAGTATCAGCACTGTCTCCATGCTGTTCCCAGCATTCCTATTTGACATTTTGAGAAACTGAATGCAAAACTTCATTCATTCATTCATTCCTTCATTGTAAGCTACCCACTTTCTCCAATTCTGGATACTAGGAGAGCCAGAGAAAGCAGCAGGTATGAAGAGCAGAAATATTCTTGGGTGGGATGCCATTTTTGTTACATTACTGGAAGCAAACAGTCTATCTCTCACATACAAGCACAAATACACACACACACACACACACACACACACACACACACACACACACACACACACACACACACACACACACACACACACTCTAAGAACCCACTTCACCCATCAATGTGACAGTGAGTCAAGATATATACAAGCTCTACAGAAGGAAAATAATCAAAAACAAAACCTTAGAATATGAGTGATGAACCAATATAAGCAAAGGCAAGTGCAAAGCTATAAAGAAATGTTATCACACATTAAAATAACTGTTCTGTACCTACGACAAAGGACAACTGTCTAGGAAACAATGACAGCAATCAACACAAAAAAAATACTTTGGTTAAAAGGTATGGGAGAAACAAAACAACCGACCACTTGTTTATGACAAGCAAAGAATAGAACTAACAATATATTTATTTTTTGGCACAGAGAATTTCCTTCTCTATCACTAATAAAGGAAGGGCATGCAAACTCAATATAACAAGCACCCCAGCCAGGAACTGAACTGATGGAACAGCAGCTGTGTGGCAGTAAAACCGATTGTTGCACCCCAAATGTTTTAAGAGTCATAATTAATCTTCCAAAGCAAACATTGATCCAGCATGCAATGGCATACCGATAAAGATTTCGTTAAGACTTCAAGGTTGCATTGGCAAAGACTTACAACTAGCACAATACGCAACAGTACAAATCTACCAAAGCCTTTTTCTGGGTGCATGAACTCCAGAAGTAACCTATCACAGTTATTCATCAGTGTCTTGACACCTGCAGCCTGGGTTTGTGAACAGACTGAGGCAATGGTGGCTGTCAACGCACAGCATAAATACCCAGCCCCTGAACAGTTCCAAGTCAGAGAGCTAACTGATGCTGTACATAACAGAAATGGTATACAAATGCAGAGCATAATCAGCCAGCCCCTGAACAGTTCCAAGTCAGAGAGATAACTGATGCTGTACATAACAGAAATGGTATACGCATCTAAGTCCATGCAATTAACATCTCCATGTGTACATGCTGGACTAGATTCTATAATAAGATCAGGCTATGACAAGCACAAAGAATGATCTGGTGTGCGAACCTTAGCTTTCAGAGACCCATTCTACTGGAGAGTTTAATAAAATTTGACTCAAGCTTTACACTACAAATCTTGTACATACTCTGTGGCAGACCATATCACACAGTAGGTTTCACAATGAAAAGTTTTTTAAATCAGATATTTCTATACTATAGTTGGTAAATTGAGAATATTACTTTAAAATCTAAATAATCTGTATTTAAAAATAAGCTAGCTATATGATTTGTGTCACTCTTACCTTAATATTTTATCTATGCTTTCTGGATGTGTTGTCATTTTCTCTCAGAGAGTGAAAACAGATAAATAAATGCATATGTGTAACCTTACTGTATCATCACCAGGACTACACTATAGAAAAAGAAACATGTACTCTTCCACAAACAAGGTCCATATGGTTACCTGCTGGTACTGAGAACTATAACTATTTGTTTAAGCAAACAGGGTGTGTATAACCATGGGCAGTACCACACCTGAGCTCCAAGTGGTTTCAGCTGTCGCAAAAGGCAGTGGGATTATCTCAAATGACAACATACCTTTTAGAGCACATAGTACTGCATTATCTCTAGGATTATTAGAAGACAAAAATAGGTTAGCAGGAACTTGTTCAGTATAAGGTGCTACTGTGAAGTTATCAATGAGCAAAAACAGTTCTTAATTACATCAGAGGATGGCTGTTTTCTATGACATGCTTTATTTTATTACCTAATCAGCTTTATCATCTGCAGAAGTTAGGAGAAGTCAGAGTCATTAATGACCAACACAGAGTTGTATAAAACATGTTGATATACAGAGGTTGATCCTGTATATAAAATAATTAATGACACCCACTCTAAGTTAACTTGCATATATCATTTCCTATTCTTTATAAGTTGAGTTGCATATGTTTTATTTTTGTGACACCAAATTTACACAAAATGATTCTAGCAGGGATTCTGATTTAATGAAAAGTTGTAAAGGTATCCTAGCACACCTCTACCTGCAGGTTACATGATATCACAGAAAAGAGCATGTGAATGTAAATAAAATCCTGGAGGCCTGCGACCTTCATTAACACATAACTAAATGGTTACAACACTGGCAGAATATGAAAGTATTTCATTATTAGAAGGTCACATTTCACCCCCCTTGGTTTCTTTTCCAAATTAAAATGTAACAGAACTGGTTAAAGTGCATGTCTGTAACTATTTATCACTTAAGTCAACATTATGTCAAAGTCAAGTATGAATCAGACTACAGTAAATCCAGACAATAATGACTTTTTGGTATAACTGCAGAAATAACCATTTTTTACTGAATATTTTAAAAATATACTCAAGACTTACAAGTGCATATGCATAGTGCTGACAAAAAAAGCATAATCTACAATATCAGTCTTCCTGTACAGAGTAAAACAAACTCTCATATACTGCTATACTGTTTATCACCATGGACTCAAACTACCTGCCAATCAATAATTTCTTCGCTTCCATTTTTATCTGTTTTCTATCAGTTCATGTTAAACAATTATTTATATATGTTTGTTTACTGGGAAAGTCCAACTGGGTTCATACCCATTTTTAGTGAAGACCCCAGGGAGAAAAGCTCCAAAACACACATAAGTACTTCACATTTACATAAACACTAACATTTTGCACAGTAATACACAGGCTGGAAATAAGTACTTGCATAACACTAGACCAGAAGCTAACAAGACCTCAAGAGTATGAGAATAGTTATGCTTTACAGCTAAAGAGATGTACTAAGAGAAAAAAACAGTAGATCCTACTTACATGTTTTCTTCAGTACAATGGAGCAGGACATCATGAACCTCAGGTAGCAGTTAAGAAGTGCACCAAAAAGGCATGATAAAAGAAAAAACATGTTGGAACTATATACATACTTAGCTGTGGTATGGCTTAGTAGCAGGGCAACAGTTATATTTTGAAGCAGTAAGCACATGTCACTAGGGATGTTTTAAGATACTTGTTTACAAATTAGAAGACTTAATAAGGATATGAAGTTGACAGAGCAGATTAAAATATATCTGTACATTTGTTCTGTATATGAGGGAAAAAAACTGTATCGGACTGTTCTATGTGGTTGGATAAGGGGCCTACAGGCAAGTCAGACAGCTTGTGTAGATCCATGAGCTCTACAGCAGAGATTTTAGCTTTGTTTTGAAGATGAAGGTTCTTTTTGTTTGCTTCACTTATGAGGATAAAGAGAATTTAAGACTTTAGATATAACCACAAAGAATAAGGTGTCTCCGTGTCAGTTGCTGGACTTCCTGGTGAAGATGTATCAGTTCAGCTGGTTGGAAATGGAAGGTAACTTAGACGGCTGGTAGAATATTTTGTGACAACCTTTTGATGAGGGAAGGGTATGAGGTTAGGGAGCTCTACCCAGCCTAGAGTTTGTAGAGCAGAGCATTGGTAGGCTCCAGCAGGTTGCTTTGTAGCAAATTTATATATATATATATATATATATATATATATATATATATATATATATATTATACAGACATGGGTCTGGAGTGTTTCTCCCCAGGCCTCTGCTAAAAATTGGCTTTGTTCCAAGTTGGACTTTCCCGGTTAATAAATGTTAATTAAATAAATAAATATAAATAAATAAAATTTGGCGATTTTATTGTAGCACTTAGAGCTTAGAGAGTTTGGGGTTCTGTAGATTTCTGAAAATTGCTGAAGCATACAGGAATTTAGGTAGTAGGAGGGCAGACGCTGTAACTTTGTAAGAGATGGTTGCTAAAACATTGTGGTTTTGTACAAAAGGTCCAGTGTATGCTGTATTTTGTTGATGACATAACGGATGTGCTGGTTGAATTTCAGAAGTTCATCAATGAGGACTCAAGTTTAGTATAAGAGACATGTTATATTTGGGTATTATTAGAGGATATGAAACTGAGCTAAACAGACCATTTAGGATTAATCAGCATACTAAACTACTGATCCTTGTTTAGTGGTATGATACATACCATTTATGAAGATGTTAAAATGAGAGACCAAGAATGAATACTTAAACACCTCTTTTTAAACGTAAGTAGTTTTAGTAGGACTTTTGCCATTTAAGGCATTGGGGTCACTCATTAAGATAACTAGTGAATCAAGAGTGTGTGTCTTGGTGTAGTCCAAGGCATGATAGTCTGTGAAGTAGAAAAAATATAAGAGTCAGTGTTAACAGCTTAGGAGCTTAGAATAGGCCAAGGAATTGGGTTGCGACTAAAAGACCTGCTTTGTGCTCTTGGTTGAATGAGTCCATGAAAGACAACAAAGGTATCTGGATACTGTGATAGGAGTGAAAACCATTTTCAGTAGGTGACAGAAAATGATTCTACATGATGGAGTTTAGGTGTTGTGTATGAATGCATCTTTCATGGAATTTTGAGTGGTGACAGAATGGCAATAGGTCTGAAGATGGATAGTTCAGTGCAGTTGTATCCTTTGTGGAGGGGTATAATGAAGGAGGTTTTTCCAAAAGACTCAAGCATGGAATTATTTGATTGACCTGCGGATAATTATAGAGACTGGATATGCAGATGCATCTGACCTAGTTTGAGGTATTCTTCTGGTAGACCTCTAGCAAGTGTACTAGGTTTTATTTGTACAAAATATCTTTGATCGCAGGAGTAAGGAATGGCTTGAAGAGAGAATAGGGGGGTTCCCTTTGGTGGTGTTAACAGTGATGATTGTTTCATTATGGAGTAGGTTGTATTGCAGCTGCTTGCCTGGCCTAAGTAAGTTATTTAAGGTGGACCAGAAATCTTCAGGATTACTGTGATGAAACTATTAGAATTTTGAGTAATAGTTTCTTTAGTCAAGGAAAGCATGTTTGTGTTTGGTTTCTTAGATTACAGTAATTTGTTTGGTTAGAATGAGATTTGTTCTATGCCAGGTGGTATATGTCTTGTGCCCTTCGCTCATGAGTTGTTTACTTTGATGGGTAATCCATGGAGCAATTAATATTTTAACACTTTTTTGGTGGAGATATCAAGACGATTAGGAATGTTTAGGAACGAGTTGTTGAAGAACTGTACTGCCTCAACCAGTGGTAGATATTTTAGATTAGCCTAGTTACACCATTTTACACACAGCAGGCTATAATCTCTATTTTTAATACAAGAAGGCTTTGATTATCATCTGGTTTTCTCTGTCCACACCTAACATTAAGGGATGTGCTCAGACCATGTGAGGGACACTGCTTCTGTAGCCAAATAGTTGATAGGCTAACATAGTTGCAATAAATGCTAAATTACCTCATTGTGAAGAGTCACTCTATAAGAATGGTTGTTCCAGATTCATTCCATATAAATAGGGATGAAGATAAACTACAGTAAGTCTAGTACAGCTGCCACGGCTGTGGTACATCTAATAACAGCTACCCAAAATAATTGTTTTTAAGAATAAAAATATTCATGTACATTCAGTTTGTGAAAATGGAAAAAGAAAAGACAAAGCAGAACATGATTTGGTTATGAGTGCTCTGTTTTTTTTTCAATAGTGGCTTGCTGCTCTGCCATTTAAGTGGTAATTAATTTACTTAGAGCATAATTTTCTTTCTTGGAAGCATGAAGCCACTAGCAGTGTTGCATGGCCATGGATGCTAGAAGGTAGAGCAGCTGTTTTTTAAAATAGTCTACATAAACAAAAATATATATTTTAGAAAATGACTTGGTTAGAAGAGTTCAATTATTTTTTAGCAATGGACTGCTGTTCTGCCATAGCAGAAGTAATTAATATGTTTAGAGCACAGTGTGCATGAAGCCTCTACAGGCATTGCTTAGCCATGATACCTGACAGGTGGGGTTGCACTTATTTAAAACTGCACATGTTGAAGCCACAGGAGGTTTCTACCACTTGAGTGAGATATGGGCTACATTGGTCATAATTACTGTTGCCCTATGAAAAAGCAATTCCTCATGTCTATACTATGAAGTCCAACCTTCAGATTCATACAGTGCAGAGTATATTCTTCCAGTTTTTAATCTATGAGCAAGTACACCCATCATTTTCATTAACTTCTCTTTGTCAGATCATCTCAAACAAGTGAACCCAACTAGTCTTGTTCCACTCTTTCTGACTTAACCAGAACCCTTATCTCTTCCTCATGCATCCTTTTCCTCTTCCATACTGAGGCATTTCACTGTATGTCCTATGCTTTGCCTCTGTCCTTTCACTATCCTTCTTTATGTGTAGCCAGAAAACTAAACATGAAACTCCGGTTGTGTTCAAACAAGTGACTTATACTCAATGTCAGCAGCTGTTTTGGCAACATCCCAGTTAAACCCCCCAATTATTTTGCTTGCCCATCACACCACAGATTGACACAGACAGATCATCTTCAGTACAAAGTAATGATATCCCCATCTTCTGCTGTAGCCAACATTCCCTTCAGACTTCTTACATTCTTTATTCCTTAACTGGTTTGGCGGGCTGATAAAATAAATACAATTTTAGTTAAGACTTGTAACACTGGTAACACAAAGATGTCAGCACAGATAAATACTAGGATATCAGTCTGCAGACTATTACAAGCCTAGCCAATAACCAAAAGTCAGACTCAAATGCTGTACATTGTATCTGTGAGATTAAGACCTTAACCATTATGCTGTCACTGGAATACATGCAATCTGGTTATTTCGAAGTGGGCTACTTACTATTTTTAAAGCACTGAGTATCCCTAGAATCACAATACTGTTATGAATATATTTATTTGTATTCATTTATTTTGATTTTCATAACTGGGTTGTCATTCTGACCCTGCTTTTTTTTAATAGAGGTCAACAGGAAAAAATGTTTTGCTACATTACATATACTGCATTTATAAACACTTAAGTTGCTCAAAAAGTGACAACGGTGTTACAAAAATGATGCCATATGCATAGAATATGCCTTTTCATTATGCATATATTAAAATGATAAACACTCAAGAAACAGTGGCAGATTTTATACTGATTGTAATAAAGTGAGTAGAAACTAAACAGCAGTGCAATAAAAAGAAGTAAGGTGTATATGCAACAGCAAAATTAAATTAAGGTATGTCTGGGGGAAGGGCAGCTGGCCACCTCACATAGGCATGCAAAGGCCAGTGATTAAGATGGAAGGGACAAGTGAGAAGGCCAAACAGTTTATGAGCAGTTTGTTTAAAAAGTCATAGCACAGGTCTACGTAACCAATCAGTTCTCCTCAAAATTTGTTTGTGTATAAAAAAATGGAAAGAAGTAAAAGTGCAGAGAGAGACAGACAGAGAGAGAGAGAGCACAATTTAATTTTGTGATCTTTTACACCAAAACACTCCATTACCACTATGCTCTAATTTCTTTGAATAGTGATAGTGTCGCAGAATGTTTTTTTTTGAGGCAGGTGTAAGATTAGGGTTAGGGGCAGGGCTAGGGTTAGCAGGCATTACTGCATGATGGCTTAGATACACACTACATAGAAACACAGATAAAAATAGACAAATGGTCTAGTGGCACAGACAATGGTACGCTATTCTGAAGGTCTTGGGTTCTAGTCCCAAATAAGAGCTCATGCTATCCTTTTACTTTTGTGATTCAAACAGTGCCTGAACAGAGAGCTCTCTCTGTATTTGTGTGTGTCTCTGTGTGTGTAATCTGACCTCAGTAACCAAGCTGAGGAGTTCCTAGCTGAAAGGATAAGACTCAATACCTGCCTATATAATGGCTCTTGCTAGTTCAGTGGCAGTAACACCGGTATGTTATACTGGCGGTCTTGAGTTTGAATCCAAAATAAGAACTAATATTATCATTTTACTTACATGATTCAAACAGTGCCTCGGCAAAGGGCTTTCTCTATGTTTGTGTGTGCGCGCGCTTGTGTGTGTGTGTGTGTGTGTGTGTGTGTGTGTGTGTGTGTGTGTGTGTGTGTGTGTGTGTGTGTGTGTGTCTGCTTGAGTTTGTAATTTGACCTCACTCGTCATGCTGGGTGTTTCCCATCTGAACTGATATGGCTCTAAATAGAAAACACAGCAGCTATCTGTGTTGGCCCAGTTGCAGACACTGTATGTTGGATGTCTTGAGTTTGATTCTCAAATGAGAGTCTATATTATCCTTTCACTTCTATGATACTAATAATTTTAGGGTACCAACAGAATCTACTTATGTTTAAAGGGATACTTGCTTCATGTGCGTGCATGTGCACATAGTAAAGATAAACAAGTTGACATCTCCAAGACTTCAATTCATTAAAAGCTGCCTGATTTAGAAACACTTCTGCATCTGGAATGTGTCCATGTTTGTTCTGTTATGAAGATATGGTTCAAACGTGAAGACAGCACCACCATCTGTTCCTGGGTTTTGTGCCTACAAGATGTTTAATCCACTAGTAACTGTGGCATTGTCTTTGTGTTCATCACTTGACAATTTCCCTTCAAAGGTGATACCCAGCAACACTACCCCCCCCCCCCCCCCCATGAGCTCATAGAACTGTAGCTCTTCTTAGGGAAGGTAAACTCCCAGATTAAAACTTTATTATCAATTCCAGTCCCCAGCTGCATAAGATCTTGAAAACTTTCTTAGCATTCATTAAAAATATCCCTATAAGCAATGTCTCATTAATCCTGGACTACTTCAACTATCTCTCCATAGATTGGAGTACTTGCGCTACCAATTTAGGGTGTGCCAATGCTTCTTTGGATTGGATAAGCAAACGTTTCCTGGATCAACTTGTCCTCAACCCCACCAGGAGTGAAAACATTTGTGGTCTTGTCCTCACAAGCTTAGCTTCAGCCTGTTCCCTCCACTCATCAGGAGCTCATTAGTTAAGTCAGACCACCTCCTGGTTATTTTTTCTCTCAAAACATCTACTCACCAGGTAACCAACACCACCTTCTTTAAAGATTTCAAAAAAGCAAACCTTTTTCAATTATATTACAAAATTTCCATATGCAGCCACTTACAATGAGGATCTTTATGCCTATTTAGATAAGCACAATGACCTAGCAGTACCAACTGGAACCAAATATAGCAGTTAATTCAAAAAACAAATCACCCTACTAGTCAGCAGATATAAACAAACTGTACAGCAGAAGGAAGAAACTGCTGAATTATCCATTAAGTGTCAGAAACACTCTTTATGAAGATAATACAAAAAACTCACTAAGAAACTGAAGGCATCCTCAAAGACTAGTAAAGCATCCCATGACCTCAGGCTAACAACCGAGGTAAAGGATAACTACAAGTCATTCTCTGGTAACATCAGAAAATTAAAAAGCAATTCACAGCACTGCTCAGAACTTTTCCATAATGGTGTCATCCACTCAAACCCAAAAGCCATTGCCAACATACTAGCAAACAAGTTTGTGGCCAACTTCTCCCATGAAACTATCATCCCAACTCCAATCATCCTTGAGTCACGTCTCCCAACCTCACCAAGGACTGTGTCCTTTAGGTACTCTCAAAGATCAAATACACTTCTTCCATGGATCCAAACAATATATTGGAATGCTTAATAAATAGCATCAAACATGTCCTCACTTATCCCCTCCTTAAACAGGTAAACTTAAGCCTATCTACTAGCTTTGTCCCTGAATCTGCCCTTCACAAGGGTGGACTCACCATAGACCATGGAATCTGAAGATTCCATCAATCTTATGAGTTTTATCTGTAACGCAATGGAGTGCATCATTATAAATCAGAACATAAAAAAAAAATAATCTGATTATGGTTGACCAACAGTAATTTGACTTTGTAAGGGGTAGTTCATGTATTCAAAATCTTGTAAGATTCTTTCAAAAGATCATGCAGATGATGGACAGTGGGCACACTGCCCATGCTGTCTATCTTGATTTGGCCAATGCATTTGACACCATACCATGTGATGAAATTATAAATAAGCTTATGGCTTTAAACAATGATCCCTAGGGTCTATATCATAACTCTGAAGATGTAAAATATTGAACCCAAAACATCGAATGGTGAAAATAGCAAAGCTCCAGAACTTGGAAATCTTACCTAGGGCAAGATTTTGGTGGGCTGTTCTGTGGCTTCGCTATTTCCTCCACTGTGGTGCGAGAGTTACGGACCTTAGGATTAGGGTGCGGGTTAAGGTAAATGGATAGTTAGTAATGTATGTATGGTGTAGTATAGGGTTGTGTTTTGTTAACTGTATATGTGTATTAATTAGTTTGTTTGTGTATAGATTCGTAGGGTATGTGTGCGATAGTTATGGACCTTAGGGTTAGGGTGCGGGTTAAGGTAAGTGGATAGTTAGTAAAGTATGTATGGTTTAGTGTGGGGTTAGGTTTTGTTAACTGTATGTGTGTGGTTTATTTATTTTGGTGTGCTTGTGTTGTGTGTATGTTTCTCGGAACAGCAAATTATTTCCCTGGGAAAAAATTCGCTATTCTGAGCGTTCAATGTTATCAATATTTGAAATTCCAAGTTTGAACTTATGGTGTTCGATATTTTGGAATTTCAAATATATGATATAGACCCGATCCCTATGAGGCAAAATAGATATCAAACTGTCTCAGTGATATAACTCATGTTGTCAGAGTTGGTGAAGCCTCCTCAGTCAGACAGAAGGTGACCAGTGGTATCTTACACGGATCTGTGTTGGGTCACCTTCCATTTAGTATTTATTTCTCTGACCTCAAAAGTGATAACACAGGTCACTGGTTAACCATATTTACAGATGAGTGCAGACTGGGTGCAGTTGTCAGGTCAACCCTGGATACTTATAACTTCAAAATGAATTAGTAAACACCAGTACCTGGTGTACCAAAAAAGGACTTAAAGTAATCACTAAGAGATGCAGTATCATAATTTTCATAGGAACAGCAGATTTGTTCAACCTACTCATCAATACCAGCTTGCAATCAAGCAAGTCAGTGATTCCTTTGATCACTATGTGGCCACCATAGTTATTAAATCTTTCTATATCTTGCACCTAACTGAGAGAAGCATCTCTTCTAAAACCAACAATGTCATTGCTCCTTTATATTCTGCCCTTCTGAGATTCATTTTGAAATATAACACATCCTTTAGCATGTATCTTACCAGACACATAAAAATACTTAAAAAACATAGAGGTTCCTAACAACAATTATCTCTGGCCTCAAACATCTTAGCAACTAGGAGAAACTAGAATCCTTATCCTTGTATTCAGTATTGTACAGGTTGCTGAAAGGGGATCTCTACCTCACTTTCTTTGTGATTAGGGATCCTGGTATCATTGTCCTACTTTTTCTCAATATGATAAGGTGTGCAAGCCAAAACTAGAACAACAGATCTCAACCTATATGACAACCCTCCACCAATGGGCCAGTAATCAAGGAGCCTCAATCCTCACCACTGGCACCAGTGGAGGACGTTCACTGGGAGGATAACAGGTAGACATACACACTATCTCCAGATGCAACTCTCTGCATCATGCACAATCAAGCACAATTTCCCTTTACAGCACACAGGGAGCACAGTCAGTCCAGGGGCTGGTTCTTCTCTCTTTCCCCAGATCCCCTATAAGACTTCCCACTGGCACAGCTATAGAGTTGAGTGCTTGGCTCATTGAGGATCTACAGAGCAAGAGAGGACCCAGCTCCTGGACTGAATATGCTCCCTGTGTGCTCTTAAGTGAAATTATGCTTGATGCAGAGAGCTGCATCTGGAAATACTGGTTGTATCCATTTTTGTTCCAAGTGAATGCCCCTCTCCAGTGTCAGTGGTAAAGATTCAGACTCCTTGATTACTAACCCAGAGTGGGGACGCCACATATTGGTGGCAGTAGTGGGATATTAATTGAACTTTTGTAGCCTGCAGGCAGTTGTCACTAAAGGTGTGTCCTCTCAGCAGCCACAAGGTAACCATACAGAGTTTCATTATCACAACAGTTTTATTTTTATTTTTTTTGTTAGTTTAGTTTAGTGAGGAAAAGCAGGCAAAGATGTCAGCATAGGAGAATGGCAAGTTGACAAAGAACCAGTTGGCCAAGCTGTGTGAAGCCAAAGGTCTGATGCATGCCAACCTGACTGTCACTCGTTCATCTCTTAAGACATATAACCAGAAGGCTGGGGTTTTTGTTTAGATGCATTAATACATAGAAACACATCAGGATGGATAGCAGCATCATAAAATATGAACAAACTACTTAACAGACAGACCTTACATACATACATGCTTACATATCAACTGCTTACTACAAAATGGCAGTCAGACTCACATTTCCTCAGTATTTATACACTTGTCCAAGCCCTTGAATAGCTTCTTAAAGGTATATATACACATATTGATCTACATACTTGCTCTTAAAAACATTTCCCTTTATACGAAACAATATCAGATATAGACATGCATTAGTATACACATTGGAAACAAAACAAAATGTTCATGTCCAAGTTGCTTCGTATCTGCTACAGGGTTTAGAGATTGATTCGACCATATCTCATAACATAACAGTCTGGACCAAACTTAGTAACAGGGACAGTCTGCGGTGCACAACTCATATGAGGAACCTCTGGATTCGACATAGGAACAGGAATGTCCTCTGAAACATCTTCTGGAACTGGAACACTTGATAACTCACTCTGAGATAAGGAGTCTTTCTCACAGACTACGTGCTGCAGTATAGGCTTGGACAACAATCTCAAATGCTTCTGATTCCACCTAAAACTTGCTCCTTCTGATTCCACAATGTATGATCTTAGATCTGAACCAGTATTCGTCATGCCACCAATCGATCATAACCTTTGGACATCTGCATCCTTACCACTTCTCCTTCTCGGAATGGATTGAGCAGTTTGCTGGTTTTGTCATAGTAGGACTTCTGGGATTTGCTGGAAAGTTCTGGGCTTTACCAGTGAGTGCTGCAGGGGTTACAACTGCCAAGTGCCTGGGCCTGTTTCTTTTAACAACATGCTGCATACTATCAACATGAGCTTTATCACTGTGCCTTCTAGAGCTGTTCTCATTTGTAAGCATATTTGTGTGCTTTTCTGTAAGCTTGCATATTTGACAAATCTCTATGGCCTTATTCAAAGTTAAATCATTATCATGAAGCAAATTCTTTCTCACAGCATCATCTTTTATACTACACACAAGTCTGTTCATTATCAATTCATCCCTTAAGTCACCAAATCTACACATTTTAGCTTTGTTTCTCAGATCAGTTTTATATGCTGCAAAAGTTTCAACAGGCTTTTGATCCCTTGTATAAAATAAGTGCCTTTCCATTGTAACATTTGTCTGCAGGTTATACATTTCTCTAAATTTACATTTTAAGCATTCTGGGTCCCCCCTTGATTCAGCCAGTACAACAATATGACGGTTTTCCCAATCTCCTGTACAGATAGCAGGTTCATATACAAATGAGCATTCCCTTTCTATGGCTTCTGGCCCAGCTAAATTAAGTAGAATAAATGCCTTTGTATGGTCATCTTTATCAAAAAATGCAGCCTGTATGAAAATGTCATACTCTTGCTCAAATACTCTCCAGTTCTCAGCAATATAACTGTCAAACATAAGTGCACTTGTTTTTCGAAATCTGTCTGCCGTGTCCACAAAGTATACACAAAAACACTGAAAATATGGCCCTTGCAATTATGTACAAACAGTTTTGTGAGCTTGTAACAACATTCAGATGCACAATAAACTCTTTGAAATACTGTACTTAGCGAAATATGCTCTGTAATGGCTGTACTCTACGAAATATGCCTTGTAATGGCTGTACTTTGTGAAATAACTTTACCGTAACACTGCACAAATATTCTATCACTTTATACACTTCTGATAATTCTAATATCTTGCTTAATATGAAATACATATGCTTTGTGAACATGTGGTAATTTCCCCTTATTTTATTCATTTTATGTAATTTGGACTTTATTTCAAACATTTTCCATAGTAATTTGAATATTTTTATCAATATCGTACATATCTGTTTATGCAAAAAATCATTTAGAATGTTCTGGATGACTCATTTCACATTATGCATAAAGAAATAGTGCTGAGCAAGTTTTAATACCTAAAAGTGAGGAAATGCAAACCAAACACTGAAAAAAACAGACCACGAATGAGGCTACATCCCAAAACAATCCAATCACAAAATCCATTCACCTAAGGATGTGGGAAAAACAGCATTTATTCTTCACAATGAACGTCAATCATCAACCCGATGATGATCAACCCGGCAATAAAATTAAAAATAAAACTAAATAAAACCTTTTGTTTCTTTGCAATAAGAAACTTCATCAGATAAAACTTGAAAAACTCACCCAGTTTAAACAGAACAATTTACTTCCCACCCTATAAAACAGTTGTTGTCAAACCCCTAAATTCCACCAGTCAAAATAATTGATTAGCAAATGTAAGTCAAATCCAAAACTATTCATCTAGTATGTTTTAAGAAACAATAACATTATATTAATAACAGCTTTAAAAACCTTCTTCTTCTTTCAGCTGCTCCCGTTAGGGGTCGCCACAATGGATCATCTGTTTCAATTTCTTCCTGTCCTCTGCATCTTGCTCTGTCACACCAACCACCTGCATGTCCTCTCTCACCACATCCATAAAACTTATCTTATGCCTTCCTCTTTTCCTGTTACCTGGCAGCTTCATCCTTAACATCTTTTTACCAATATACTCTGCATCCCTCCTCAGCACATGTCCAAACCAATGTAATCTTGCCTCTCTGGCATTGTCTCCAAACCTTCCAACCTGGGCTGACCCTCTAATATACTTATTCCTAATCCTGTCCACCCTCATCACACCCAGTGCAAATCTTAACACCTTTAACACTGCCATGTCCAGCTCTGACTTCTGCCTTTTTATCAATGCCACTATCTCCAACCCATATAGCATAGCTGGTCTCACTACCATCTTGCAGACCTTCCCTTTCACTCTTACTGGTACTCATCTGTCACAAATCACTCTGACACTCTTCTCCACCCACTCCATCCTGCCTGTACTCTCTTCTTCACCTCTCTTCCACACTCACCATTACTCTGAACTGTTGAACCCAAGTATTTAAACTCATCCACCTTTGCCACCTCAACTCCCTGCATCCTCACCATTCCTCTATCCTCCCTCTTATTCACACACATATATTCTGTCTTAGTCCTGCTGACCTTCATTCCTCTTCTCTCTAGAGCATATCTCCACCTCTCCAGGGTCTCCTCCACCTGTTCCCTACTCTCACTACAGATCACAATGTCATCTGCAAACATCATAGTCCACAGGGACTCCCGTCTGATCATGTCTGTCAACCTGTCCATCACCTTTGCAAATAAGAAAGGGCTCAGAGCTGATCCTTGATGTAATCCCACCTCCACCTTAAACGCATCCATCACTCCCACCGCAGACCTCACCGCTATCACACTACCCTCGTACACATCCTGTACCACTCTTACATACTTCTCTGACACTCCCAACTTCCTCATACAATACCACAACTCCTCTCTAGGCACCCTGTCATATGCTTTCTCTAAGTCCACAAAGACACAATACAACTCCTTCTGACCTTCGCTGTACTTCTCCATCAAAACTCTCAAAGCAAACATTGCATCTGTAGTGCTCTTTCCTGGCATGAAACCATACTTAAAAATACTCATTACTTATTCAATGCTTTTAATTTAAGAATATTTGAAATAGAAAGTTGATTGTTCAGCCCCAGCCAAGATGTTGCATTCAAATGTAACTGCCACAGCAGCTCACGTCATTCAAGGAGTAATGATCATGCCCCCCCTATTTCATTTATAACTAAGGCTTCCAGAACAATAAACCTAAATGAATGCCCTAAATATTCCATACAATGTCTAGTCAACGCATTAGTATTCTTATTTTGATTAAATTAAAAGCATTGAATAGATAATGCATCATTTTTAAAGCTGTTATTAATATAATTTTATTGTTTTTTTTTAAATGTAATAGATGATTAGTTTTGGATTTGACTTATGTTTGCTAATCAATTATTCTGATTGGTGAATTTTAGGGGTGTGACAACAACTGTTGTATAGGCGGGAAGTAAATTGTTCTGTTTAAACTGGGTGAGTTTTTCAATTTTTATCTGATAAAGTTTCTTATTGTAAAGAAACAAAAGTGCTTATTTAATTTTATTTTTAATTTTATTGCCGGGTCAATTTAATGCATTCATTGTGAAGAATAACACTGTTTTTCCTAAATCCTTTGGTGAATGGATTTTGTGATTGGATTGTTTTGGGATTTACCGGTCGCCTCAGTCGTGGTAAGTTTTAATACCTGAAATTAATTTCTGACCTGTTTTGTGAAGTTTTGCACATTTAGGAATGATCCACTCCCTGTATATTCCACAACCTCCTAGCAAGTACCTTAAGTTGTTTTACCCAAGCCACCTTCAACTTCATGCCCCTTGGATATGCCGGTTCTTTTTATTTGTCCTTTTAGACATGCCACTTCTGGCACCATGTCACTCATTCATCTCTAACAAATATAACAAGAAGGTTGGGGTTTTCATTTAGATGCTTTAATACATTGAAGCACATCAGGATGGATAGCAGTATCATAAAATATGAACAAACTAGTTAACAGACAAACCTTACATACATACATGCTTACATCTCAACTGCTTACAACAAAATGGCAGTCAGGCTCGCACATGCTCAGTATTTATACACTTGTGCAAGCCCTTGAATAGCTTTTTAAAAGTATACACACACATATTGATCTACACTGACTAAAGAGGAAATTACTTCAGCCTTAGTTGCAGCTCAGACCAGCAACCAGGAAGATAACCAGTCAGGTGATGGGGATCTGCAGCCCTCAGAAAAAAGGACATTTCACCTTATTCTGAGAAAACCAAAAAAATATATCTGGAGTTAAAGAGACTTGAACTGGAGGCCAAATGTTGGGAATTAAAATAAGAAGAGAGACTGTGGCAGGCAAAACAGATGGAATTAGAATCAGCAGAGATAATGTGGTGCTTGGGGCTGAAGAAAATGATAAACTGTGGTGTTTGGATGCCAAACAAAATGAGAAGAAGCTTCAACATGAGAGGGAGATGCTGACTCTTCACCATGGTCCTGGAGGTAATGGAGAAGGGAGTAACCGAACCCCAGAAGTAACAAAGGTCAGTAAATTTCTAACACAATTTACAGAGAGGGATAATTTTGATAGTTTCATTCATATGTTTGAAAGGGTATGTAAACAGTATAATGTTGACCAAGGGCACTGGTTATGGTTCCTGAACCCTTTACTCCATGGTAAAGCTGTAATTGCTGTTTCTAAATTGTCTGATATTGACTGTTTAAACTACGATAGAGTAAAGCAATGTTTACCTGAATGATTTAAGTTAAAACCTGAAGTTTGCAGAAAAAACTTTTGTGAGCATTGACATAATGCAGATGAAAGTGTGTGTGATTATATTGCTGAGTTAAGCACTTATTTTCATAGGTGGGTTAGTGGGTGTCAGGTCACCACTTTTGAAGGGCTAGCAGACCTTTTGGTGAGGGAACAAGCCCTTAGCACTTTGCCTGAGAACATGAGAATCTGGTTGGCAGACTGCAAGTGTAACTCTGCAGATGAAATGAGGAAAAAAGGGATCTCATCTTAGCAAGCATGGCATCACTGCACAGGAAGGGAATACCCAGTGCTGCACATGGATATAAGGGAACCCATGGTGGGCAGCCTAAACCACCACAACGGAGTTCACCAATAACAGGGGAAGCCACTAGTTTAGGTACATGGCCAGGATCAAGTGTTAAATGTTTTAACTGTTACCAATGGGGCCATGTATCATATAGATGTCCACAGAAGCAAGGTGGGGAACAAAAGGTGTGGGAGCCAGCATGTGGGAATAACAGTATGCCAGTGGTAAGTTGTCTGAAGACAGCAGGGGTACCAAACTATCACAAGAGGTTATATGCAATCTTAGTGGATGGAAAATAGGCCACTGCTAAGAGAGATGCAACCTCTGACATAAAGATTGTAAAGCCTGCAGTGGTTAAAGAGGAGCAGTACTTGCTTGGGCAGTCCTCTCCAGTCAGAGTTTTAGGAGGCACCCCATTCCAAATGCCTTTGGCCAGGGTTCACCTGGACTGGGATGGTGGAAAAGGAAGCAAGCAATTAGGTGTGTTTGAGGATATCCCCTGCAGATGTCTTGACAGGGAAGGGTTTTGATAATGCAGTACCATGTGTGCATGCAGCTACATGCAGTCAGGCTTGGAGACAGGCATGTGAGTTTGGTAGCCTAGGGAGACCCTGACAGACCCCACAACTGAAGCCAGGACTGGTGAGGTGGCTATTTCAGGGAGGGAGCTACCCTGTAATAGTGAGCCTGAAGGAAAGTCAAACCTGCTGGTACGTACTGATGTTCCCTTGGACAAAGTGACTGCAAGGGCAGTGAGTGGTAGCACCCAGGCTGACAGTGAGGAACCACTGTCAGAGGATACCAGACTTCCTGTGGAAGGGGAGCTGGGAAGAGTTACAAAGATAGAGTTGAGACAGACCCAGCTCTCGGACCCTACACTAAGAGGTCTGAGGGAGGTAGCTAGGGAGGTTAGGGAGGCACCTGATTCTCAAGGAAAAAGGGAGTCTGCATTCTGGAACAAAGGGTTACTGTATAGAAAGTGGACCCCTGAGGGAGGGCTAGAGGGTGAGGCAATTCTGCAGTTGGTAGTGCCTAGAGCCTACCATCTGGCACTTCTAGCCATAGCCCATAACATTCCCTTTGCAGGTCATATGGGCATAAAGAGTACCAAGAGACATATTATGCAAAAATGTATTGGCCTGGAATTGCAATGGATGTAACAGGGTCCTGCAGGAACTGTGAGCAGTGCCAAAAAGTAGGCAAGGCAGGAGACAAAGTCAAAGCTCCTTAGATGCCTTTGACTGTGATTTCAGGGGGTAGTTATGGATATTGTGGGTCCTCTGAGTACCCCAAGTTCCACAGGGAAGAAGTATATCCTAGTGGTAGTAGATTATGCTACAAGATACCCTGACGCAGTGGCTTTGTCCTCCATTGAGGCAGAAAAGGTGGCAAATGCTTTGTTAGAGATTTTCAGCAGGATAGGTTTCCAAAAAGAAATACTGACTGACAGAGGTGCCGATTTCATGTCAGACCTGCTGGCTTGTCTGTGGAAGCACTGTGGAGTAAAGCATCTAAAACCCACCCCTTACCACCCCCCAGACTAACGGTCTTATGGAAAGGTTAAACTCTACACTAAAGACCATTTGCAGACCACTTTAAGAGAGAGTGGGACAAATATTTGTCCCATCTGCTATTTGCATACAAAGAGGTACCCCAGGAATCCACATGTTTTTCACTCTTTGAGTTGTTGTATGGGCACAGGGTGAGGGGGCCTCTAGATTTGATTTGTGATAAGTGGGAGACTGAGTATGAATCCCATAAGGATTCTGTTGTGGCATATGCCCTAAGCCTCTGGACAAACCTTAGGGAGATAATCGGATTGGCCCAGGAGAATCTGGCAGAAGTCCAACAGCAGAAAAATGTCTGGTATGACACTTGTAAAACAAAAATTATTATACTGTAGAATCTCTACATAAAAATCTTATGTTTACATGATGCAGCTCACTCTTACTCGCAAACTCTCAGGAGTTCAGACCAGTCTCTATACCCTTTAACTAAAATATTTGAGAAAATGTGTGCACTTTCAAATTATGGACCATGTAAATAAATATGGCCTGCTCACTGACTCCAAGCATGGGTTCATGGCAAGACATAACCTATACTGTTACAGACAAATTTTGTTCAACTGTGGACATAGGGCATCTTTCAAGGATCATTTTCATTGACACAAAAAAGGTATTTGACAGCATCTGCTACAAAATCTCATTACTTTTACTGAAACAGTTTTTCTTTAGCACAAATATCTTCACCAATGTGTTTGTAGGCACTTTGATACATAATCAGATTAGTCTCTATAACTAACACAAACAGGATGACAAATATATATACTTACTAATACCTCTTACCACTATAACACAAAATACTTATTAACTGATGCATTAAACACATATATATATATATATATATATATATATATATATATATATATATATATATATATATATTACATTAAAATGTGTTTGCACATCACCATTTGTGGGATAGCAGGTGCTGGAATGTGAATGCTGGCACCATGCATCTGCAAATGTATCCACTTAATTTCCTGCCAGGACACCATGGTGCGCTCAGTGATTTGTACCTTTATCAGCTGCAGAATCTTCATAGTGTATGTTATTACCCCATGGTGTTAAGATATATTCATGAATACCATATAGAACTTGTACATGGTTTGAGCTACATACCAGTCTTAAGCAACTGTGTACCATGTTTATAAACCCAGTCCATATCTTCACTGTTTGTGCAGTACTTGTGGCCACTGAATCACTGCAAGGGGTTAGCTGTTTATTTTACCATAAAGGACAAGTGTGGGACAGCCATCTGCAAGTGAGATTGGTTTCACACCACCCATAATCCTTTCCACAATGCCACATACCACCATGTGACTTTGCCCTTCTTCTTCAGAGACTATTTTTACACTAAAGACCTAGAACTACAGTGCCTTACAAAACAAGAAAGTCATCCACTGTTACTTTAAAAGAAGCACAAACTTCTATTTAGAAGCTTGCATCTAACAAAAAAATTAAGGGTTTCCTTCCATTTAAAATGTCAAATTTTCACAAGAATTATTTAATGAAAGCCTGGAATCAGTATGGCACACTTGTAAAGTCAGAGGGAGTAGGAATGTCAACAAAAAATGGAGAACAGCAGGCACAGTGTTCTACTGTGATATAATATCTGAAGCAGTAGCCACGGCTGAAAAACAAAACTATGTCAGAATGGCTGCCTTTACCATGCCGCATGAAGCAGTCCTTATTGTAAAATAATGCAACCCCAGTAAAGGGATTCTGGGATACTCGCAATCCCTAGATCAACATGTATTGGCAAATGCAGTTTTTCCACATTTTAGGTGTGCAGCTGACCTTTCAGGAATATATGCCTGCTTTGCTAGAGTATCAGTCTTCTGTGTTGTCTAATTATATATAATGAATCCCTCAGTGCAGTGTTGTCATTGTTTAAGTACTTTGATTGCTTTATGTTTGCGGGAAGTTTTTCACATATTTCCCATAAAAAGTAGACATACCACATTTTATTCATGTTGATGCCATTTCAGCTGGTCATCATAGCATTCCTTTGTTACACAACACAGAAAAAAAACATAAGCTTGTACAGTTAAACACAAAAATACTGGGTGATTAACAACAAAACAAACATTCCATCTGGGGTGAGGAGGATCTGATTTTCTGGGACATTAGCAGGGTTCTCAGCTTTCTGAGGAACAAGCTAGCCTAGAAAGCTAGTGCAGAAAGTGATAAAATGAAAAAAATGGAGCTTATTAGACTCTGTACACACATACCTGAGTTTGGATATCATAACTCATAACCTCACTCACCACTGGTTAGCAGTTATAGAGAATACTGGACCTTTTAGAAAAGTGTCATTCCAGAATACTGATTGATATAGTTATGCAAGCAGACTTGTTTGTTGCTCATTAACTATACTCTGCAGTTCAGAGCTACGATAACTTGTCAGATTGGTAGCTAGCTAGACCCACCCCACCCCTGTTGCAGATCAGCATTATTTTTACTAAGAAATAGATAAAAAGAAAGACAGACATACATGCAGATAGCTAAACAGACACATGATTCTGTTATTAACATTTATAAGGGGGATGTCTCCACCTTCAACTGTCAAGTGGTAAAGGTAGGTTCCAGTCCCTCACCATACTAACTCCAGAAATTGTCAGACTATTTCAGTGGCAAGTGTCGAACACCCTAACAGCTATACAGAAACACTGGTGAGGTCCAGATTTTGTTACATTAATGCCATCTGTTTCATCCCTGAATGAAATTTAAAAAATGCTAAGGAAACAGAACAGCACTACTCAATACCTAATCAATAAGGTACAACCGTAGTGCAATCTCATCAGTTTGGGGTGAGATAAATCACAAGGTGAAACAATAAGCTTCAAAGGTGAAACCAAGTATTTCAGTCTCTCCTCTCAGTCAGTAATTTCATTACATAAAAATAATTGCTAAGAGCACTGTTGTCGTTGCTACACAGAGGACAACTACTTTCTTTTTTTAACTCTTTTTTTTTGTATTTTTAATAGAAAAAAGTAACACCTGGGGAAGAGAACTGATTAAAATTTAGGGAGTTGGAAAAGCATCCATTATATAATTATCTCATGAACATATTTATAGTTGGCAATGTAAACATTAAATAGGACAGAAAAAAGTAAAGCCTAAGATGATAACTGTTTAAAGGGCAGGGAATGGGAAAAGCATCTGGGAAGTGCATTGTCTCGCTAATTATCTTATAATAAATGTAGTCACAGTATTCAGTGTTATTGCAGTATTCAGTCACTTTTCCCTTACAATATTCATAGGATTCCACTGTTGCCCTGCTAGTCTCCACACTTAATTTACAAATGTACATAATAAAGAAATATTAAACTTAAAGACAAAAAGGGAAAATACAAACTTACCACAGTTCCAGAATGCCCACTGAACTGTGATTATCCAAAGAAACAGTCTCTTTCTTCTGTTTTCTAGAAATTTTCTTCAAGCCATATATCTGCATCAGACTTTCCAGCAAGAGAGGGTATGCATTATCCTTACGTACAACTTTATAATAAGTGATGACACCAATTCCCATCAGTCATCACTTGTCACAATACTAAATGAAATACCTTTATGGAATCCCCTCTGTTTACTTTCACTGTCACCGTCAGTAGCGCTGTGTTTCTGGTTAGTTGGTATACAGCCCAGAACCTTGTCCACAGTCTGTCACACACACATTTTCTGTAAGTACATTTGGACAGTTAAACATGCCCACAGGAGTTCTTTCCCTTCAATCTGTATATCTGGCAGCTCTGATGAGCCCATAGAAAAATGTTTGCTGAATTTTAATAGATAAGATAATGGTGTGAAGAAATGGGAACCTAGAAACCAGAATTAACATGTCTGTGCCTATAATTTCCCCAAGATCTTCTTCCCTAGTATGCAACTCATTCATGAAGGAAGTCAAGCTCGTTTCCCTAGGGGGAGGCAGAATATTCCCCTCACTCCGAGGTTAGCGAGCTTTGAGTTAGTACACATAAGTGACAGAAGTGTGAGGGTGCAGCCAAGTCTCTTTTTTTTCTGATTTAGTTTATTTTTGGACAATCAAGATCTTTACTTGTGTGTCGTTTGCACATGTAATAAGCAGTCTTTCTGACAACAGAATGCTTTGACAAACAGAAAGGTTATAATACTTCTCTTCCCTTAATGCACGGCTAATTTTGGAAACTATTTCACTAATATCATCTCTCTAGTTATTATAGTAATTCTGCTGTGTACTCACCACATTATAGAACAGATAATTGTCCCACTGCAATGCAATTTAGTGCAACTTAAAGCCATTACCTGTACTTCTATCAAACTAAATTTGTACCCTGGCCCAAGCTGGGGGCATCACCTGAGTTGTGCAGCTTGGGGAAGGACACTGAAGGGTTTTAATATGTAGATCAAAAGTCATCTGCCTATAGTTCTGCTTTAAACATCATGTTATATAATACCAATCATTTTAAGTTTTATCCTGTTACTGATGCTATAGCTATGACATTGTATAATGTCACTATTTAATTTGTGTCTTTGTATTGAACAGTTGATGACTCTATATTATCACTGTATGGTAAGCAAAAGTTATGTGCTAGTCTTTTTTTAATCACTTTTATTAAATTATCACTCAATACATACGCATACCTACATTAACAGAAAAAAAAACATATTAACTTGTTTAATTTACACACATTATACATTACATATATATTTGCTTTCTTTATAGCAACTATTATTTAGTCCATCATTACATAAACTGCTCACTTCCTGCCTCCCCTTAAGCCTCACTCCTTCTCCATCTGAATATGATTCTGCATGTATTGTTCCCACAAATTCCATTTATTTGTATGTAATTTGCTCAAACCTTTTTCTAAATATCCCACTTGCAGTTCTTTTATCACTTATACAATATCCAATGCTTCAAATACAGTTCATTTCCTAGCAATTGCTTTTTTGGCAGCCAATAGAATTAAACTTAATAACATCTAAGTTATGTACTTACCTTAAAGACAGATCTTCAGAATCCAGTCAGACCACTTCAACCCTTAGAAGTAGGTGCAACAGCCACTAACTGTGTTGGTATCCAAAGGCACTCCCAGGCTTTAGATCCTCCCTTCCCACTTCCATTTACTTTATGCCTCCTCTCTTCTCCAGATCTTGAAGTGCCCAGGAGTACCTCTTCAAAGTAAATACATATACAAACACTTGTCACACTAACAAAAAAAAAAAAAAACTACATCCCTCCACATCCCAAACCACTAAGGAGTGGGAGAACATAGCTGGGGATAGGTTCATAGGAGGTTACTAGGTTATTGGACCTAGGGCCTTTATAAACCTAGCCATGTTATACCGTTGCTCCATTATTGACCAAGTTGTATGATATATATTGGCAGCATGCATCTGTGATCAGCACCAATTGCCCTTATCCAAGAGAGGCATAGGTGACACCTCCAGGGTAAATGTAGGGTTTCCCATCCAGTTATCTAAGTTACGCTTAAATAGGGTCATTGAGGAGCTCTGTTTTACATGAATTGGGAGCTTGTCCCAGAGGAGTGGCAAGCTCTGGGAGACATATCTGTCTCTCCAGCATGTCCTGTTAATGCTGTAGGCTAGGTTAATATCCCTAGAGTGAGTGAATCTTGTCCCATTTGACTTGCAGATATGCAGCATTTCCATTAGGGCAGGGTCAGAGACTGCTCTGTAGGCCAGGCACAAGTCACTTCTCAGCAGCCTATAAGATCCAGGGTACAGTGACAGGGCCTTCAGTCTGTCCATGTAGGTCATGTGTTGATGGCTCTGAATTTTCTTGGTGAGAAACCACTGAGGTCTCCCCAGCTACTGCAGGTATGTGGTGAGGTACAAACAGAAGGGAGCATTGTACTGTATTAGTGGTCTGATGAGGGATGAGTACAAGGGAGTTATAACATCCTTAGCTCTGGATGCGATGCCTTTACTTATGAGATGTGCAACGTAGAAGGCCTTCCTTACCACTGTGGATACATGGTGATAAAAGTTAAGGTTGCTATCGACCTGTGTTCCCAAATCTTTTGCCACAGGGTTTGAGCTAAGGGAGGTACTGTTAATATTGTAATTTTCAGGGACCTCGTCTCTGACAAATGGGATGATAAAGAATTTTTTTACATTTAGTTTAAGTCTGTGGCTTTGGCACCAATCATTTTTCTGTAAAAGCCCTTTTCATAGTATGTCAACATCATTGGGGGACTTGATGATTGCGCCCAATTTGCAGTCACCGGTGAACTTTGTAAGTCACACGCCATCTATTTCACCTAGACTTCTGAGAAATAGATTCCAAACAGTAGGTGGCCTACCTACCTGCACCTTGTGTCTGTAAGGCAAATATCTTAACCATTATGCCAAACTCACTCTGGATGTTAAGGTTGAAGGATATGTCATGAAGATCTTTCATTATGGCAAGTACATAGCTTTCATATTGATTAGACCTATTATTGAATGAAATGCCCCTTTTGGGATATATCTTTCTAGGCACACTAATCAACTTCAAAGACCCCATAGGTTCCTAACTAAAAATGCTTAAAAGAACTAAAAGACAAAAGTTACTCAGAGAGGCTGGAAACATTGTCCTATCATTTAGTGTCACCTTAGTGGCGATCTGTGCCTTTCCTTTCAGGCCATTAGGGATCCAGTAGTCCAAGACCTTATATTTCCACAAATCAAACAGTGCTACTAACAGTAGAACAAGGGATCCAAACATGCTTCAGCAAATAAACAAAACATGACGGGGATATATTTGTGATGCAATGCTTATCCCTTCTTTGGGATAAACTTCCTCTCCAAATTAAGCAGCACAGCATACTGTCTTCTTAGAAAAAGGAGTTGGACAACTGGATGGATATCCACAAACACATCCCTAGTATGACTGGCCTGTTGCTCCTTTTAAAAAGGAGGTAATGTCTAAAGGCAAGTACTGGCAAGGCATAAATGGCCACTGGGACCAGTTGCCTTGAATATATTTGATGATTCTATGACACTTCTGAGCACTGCAAACATGACAGCAGATATAAACTTTGATTTCATATCGAACTTATCATCTTGCAGAAATATGTAAAGAACCCATTTTGTAGCTGCATATGTATCAGCTAAACAGGCATTCCTGAAGAAGGTTTGACAGGCAATTACAGCACTAAGTAGGACATGCTTTTAGGGTTCTTTGACAAACTTTTATAACAAAATACAATGTATTCAGAAAGCCACCTACACAACATGAATCTAGGTAATCTTGCATATGTGAAAACAATACAAAAGGTTTATCATCTATTCTTATTTCTTTCATTTTGTCCAAATATATTACTGGACTGTTTTTCGAAATAACTGCCGCTTTGTGCACGTCTGTGGTGTATGGGGAGGGGAGGACTCTGGAGAAAAAATATACTCTGTGTTTTTTGTTTGTTTGTTTTGTTTTGTTTTTCCTTTGGTTCAGAAAGTTATCTTGGTGAACTTGACTGCCTTTGGAACCCAGAACATGACTGAACAACCCACCTACCTGCTTATCAAACAGCAAATATATAAATACAGAGTTTAACACAGAATGTCAGAGCTAATCTGTATCTTTTTACATTTGCTTGCATACTTGCAAGAAACATTACATTGCACAAATGGAACTTTAAAAATGCAGGGTCTGTTCTGTCTCAGGCAGTTACAGATTTGACAGAGCTAGCCTAAAAACTGACAATGGCTCACTGTCTAATCTGAAAGCTGATAAACGGTAAACATTCACTGAAAAAGAGACTTCAGCGATACCTTTGAGTTAGTGCCTGAAACTTTGATTTATTTGACAAGCACCAGATACTAATACATTTTACAGGTCACTAATGTGCAAAGGGCTTACATTCTGTATCATATGTGAACACCTCCATTACTTCCCCTGTATCACTACTCTTTCAGGAAATGTACAGTCACTGCTGAACCATGATTTACTGTACCCAACAATGCCTCACTTACTTCCTTATTCTTCTATAACAAGAAAAAAATTACCTCACTTCTCACTTTTACAAGCCCATCCCTTACTTGATCACATTCCTGCTTCTTATGATTTGTAGTTTAAAGGAAGGCAATTTCCTTCTTGCCATGTAGTCCCCAAATTGAGATTATCCTCAATTTCAACAGTATATTAAAAAAACAACATGAATTTTCTCATTGCTTGGGTTTTCATTCATTTTAAGGGACTTACTGACTTATCTATATCCAGTAATATCTCTTATTAGATACAGACTATGTTCTTCATAGCAGACATTTCCAGCTTGTAACAGAGATATTGCCAGGATCATGCATTCTAACATACATATTGGATTTGACTTAAAGACTGGATCTGAATTTACATCAACTGCAGCCAAAACAGAATATGCAAGGCTTAATAGGCAGGTGGTAATGGAAATGTATTATCTGCTACCAACCTTAACGTTGTGCCCTAGCTATTAATCATGCAATACACAATGCTGATGTGGATGTCTAATACATTTTATTAACTACTGGTGGACTGATTAAACTAATTATACACAAGGGGACAGATTCCAAAAGAGTTGCTCTTAGTGTAAGTGGCTTACTCTAATGGAAGGCTAGCCTGATTCTGAAAGATGTGCTCTCATTATGAGTGATTTGGTTTGCTGTGTAAAGCCTGTCTATAAAAGGCTTACACCAGGGGCCAGATTCTGCCTTGGTGTAAGGCCCATCTATAAACTGGCTTACACCAGTGGCCAGATTCTAAAAGACCTGCTCTCAGTGTAAGTGACTTTACTGTGGTGTAATATACCAGAGTAAGTCACTTACACTGACAGCAAGTCTTTTGGAATTGGGCACAAAATAGTCTAGCAATCTGCTGTTATGCAATATTTCTTTTTCATCTGCTATGACTATTTTACTAAACTGTTAATTTTTTTTATTTTCCTTAAAACAATGTAGTCACAATGTTGAACTTCCGAGCTCAGTCACTGCAGAATAAATTAATATAAAATTCTCTCTCACGGTAAAATAGGAAAATATTTAAAAGACAGGAACTACAAAGAGGATGCCTGCAGTATGTTTCTACAGGGTTAAAAGCTACAGACTTTTAGAAATGTAATAGTACATTTGTACAAACTTTTATTCATAAAACATACTATGGGGTAAGTATAGACTTTTTTTAATTCAGTTTGTTTGTGTTAATGTTTACTCTGTAAGTTCTTCTCCTACTGAAGAAAAAAAAAAAGAGTTAAAGTTTCCAGACATAGTTTGGCATACCCACTGTAAAATAGGCACTGCTGTGTAGTATGTGTGAATTATTTCTGAGTGATCCAGATTTATTTCTGAGGACAAGAAAATAAGTCAGCCAACACTGACAAATTATTTTTTTTTCTCTTTGCAATTACAGAAATAATCACTAAGATGTCTCTCCCAGTGCCCAATGCATTTTATAGTTTGCCATCTTTACCTCTGATATCTCTGCTCTGCACTGGTAGCATTAAAAGCTATTGTGGGCTTAAAAAAATAAAATTCAGTAAAAAAAAGCTACTTACATTATTATTAAATCATACAATATGTATGATGGCAACTGGAAGGTAACAAGTTTGCATTTGAGGAGAAAGTTAAGTAAAGAACACATTGTAAGATATGATTGCCCTGTCTTCTTGTGCATGTTTGCTAAGATGTGCACATGTTGCTGCTAAAAATTACAACAAAAAGCAAACTACAGAAAATGTGAAATATATGCAATGTTATAACTAGCTAGAACAATTCTTTTGCATCATGCATTACATTAAATGTATGTTAAAAAACATATATGGTCTCATTAGCACATCTTGGCTACAGAAATGCATGTCTTTTTCTCTTATTTGATATTTTCACCAGTTTGTTATGCTTTTTTTTCTGCCCAGAATCCATCCTTGATACTAATATCTTATTTTCAAGGATAACTGCAAAGCTCCTGTTATGGCTACAGAACAAAACCGTAAGCACTCTGTACTTAGGACTTAATAATAACATTTAAAAAAACAGCACAATTTAAAACAGAGAAATCTAACTTTCAAAAACAGTTTATTTTCTTTTCCAAATCTCTTTCAAATGTGTGTGTGTGTGTGTGTGTGTGTGTGTGTGTGTGTGTGTGTGTGTGTGTGTGTGTGTGTGTGTGTGTGTGTGTGTGTGTGTGAGAGACTGTCTGTATACATGCAAGGGCAAGTCTCTTTAATAACCAGCAAATAGTGGCACTGCAATCACTTTTGTCTATCGCTGGACTTTTCCAAACTAAAGTATAACTTCTCTTTCAGACTAAAGTATAACTTTGACTGAAATTTGAACCAAAATATTAGAACTCTGTAATACGACAATAAGCTAAAACCAGAATACACACAAGTGCTGGTATTTTCACTTAAGGCAATGGAAATTCCAGACAGCAATTTACGACTCTTGTTATAAAACATATTTTGAAGCAATTTTCTCAATTTTTGGACATGTTTAAATGAAGGATTCATTGTTCTGTTTTATCTTTGGTCTGTCTCTGTTTTACTCACTGAATGTTATACTTTCATTCACTCACCAGCCTTCTTTAGACTAAACTGCCTGTGATTTTATGTTTTTGGTTATTAAATAGCAAACTGGATAAGGAACATATGCAGGTCTATGTTTTTACTTTAACACTTTGCTACATGTTTTTATTTTTAGATTTGCTGTTTAAGATATTCAAAGGTTTACATTGCATTTGTTTTTAGCTTAGGTGTAAATGATAAACATTTATATTGCGTATATGGGTGACCGGTGTTCCACACCAGAGGTCAGCTCCTCACTGGTTAGATCTGACCATAAACAAATCACTTTGGATATCCATATTCCGCCCCCACCCCTGGACAAGAAAGCCACCATGAAAAACTTTTCAAAAGCAAACTTCACGTTACTTAAGGTGGAAAGTTTCAAAGCCGCCATGCTGAAAAATAACACTGTCCAAGCTGCAAAATCCTTTACTAATGCATTCTACGGACAGCTACAAGAATGCATGGATCGTGCCATCCCAAGCAAAACCAAGACTCACTCCTCCAAGAAAAGGAAACCAGTTTGGTGGACTCCTGCCATAAACAAGCTATACAATAGAAGGAGGAAACTAGTACAGAAAAGAGTAAAATCCCAAGAAGGGAAGACATCCCTGATCAGTATCAGCAAGAAACTATGATCCCTCATAAAATCATCCAAGGCGAGCTTTGAAAGAAAAATTGCCAAGGACTCCAAAGATAACCACAAGGCATTCTTTAGCTATGTCAAGAATCTAAGTGGCAATGCTCAGATCTGCTCGGAGTTAGTGCAGAATGGCACAAAATACACTGAACCAACATATATCGCCAACATCCTGGCAGACAGGTTCAGTGCAAACTTCACCTGCCTCTCACCCCCAAAAGGGCCCATAACCATACCAGAAGAATGTAGAGTCCCTGAAACCACAGACACTCAGGTTAAAACAGCACTCTCCAAAGCCAAAAACAAAGCATCAGTGGGACCAGACGGTGTCCCAGGCTGTGTCCTACATGAGCTCAAAAGACAAACTAACCCCTCACCTAAACACACTGTTCAAACTCAGCCTCTCCACAGGCTACATACCCACAGAGTGGCACACAGCAATGGTTCTTATGCTCTACAAAGGTGGAGCCACAACAGACCCCAGGAACTATCGCCCTATAAGCCTGACTAGCTTGGTCTGCAAGGCTATGGAGTGCATCATCATGGAACTCATTAACAGAGACATTGGGAACCTCCAAACACTGGACCCTACACAGTTTGGCTTTGATAAGGGCAGATCATGCCTCCTAAACCTGGTGGACTTCTTTAAGACAGTTACCAAGGCTGCAGACAAGGGAGAGGTGGTATAAACAGCCTACCTAGACCCCGCTAAGGCCTTCAATACCATTCCCCATTCTGGTATTATAGACAAGCTCACCAGCCTGAACATAAACCCCTACGTCACAAGATGGGTTGCAAATTGGCTCATGGACAGAACCCACATGGTGAGAGTTGCAGGAGCTAGGTCCGACTCTACACTGGTTGCAAGTGGCATTCCCAGGGCTCAGTCCTAGGACCTCTCCTGTTCGGCATATACTTCTCAGAGGTACAGGCATGCACAGGCGTACTATGGCTGACCATGTTCACAGACGACTGAAAACTAGGGGCTATAATTGACTCTCCAGCTGACACAGACATGCTCCAAAAGGGTCTCACTGAGATGGATACCTGGTGTCAAAATCATGGTCTCAAGCTAAATGCCAAAAAGTGCACAGTCATCCCATATGGAAAAAACAAAGTATCCACAAACTACCACATAGGTGGTAGTCCCCTAAATATGGAAGACGTAATAAGGGATCTGGGGACCCAAGTAGATAGTAATCTCACCTTTGATAATCACATTGCCAAAGTGGTTAGAAAATCCTTCTACGTGGCCCACCTAATCACAAAAGGGTTCGCATCCAGATCAAAAGAGGTCACTGTGCACCTCTACTGATCACTCATCAGACCCATCTTAGAGTACAACACCCCATTTGGGATGTACCTTACAAGACACCTGCAACAGCTGGAAAGACCACATAAGTACCTCACCAAGAGGATCAATGGCCTCAAACAGATGCCCTATGCAGCTCGACTGAAGAAACTCCAGTTGTACTCGGCTGCATACCGCCTACTCAGAGGTGATCTCTGCCTGACATACAAGGCCATGTCCAATCTAGAATTGATAGACATGCTCCACCTAAAGAAAACCTTATCCCCTCGAGCCACACACTCTAGGGATCTAAACCTCACCACAACAATAAACAGGACGTGCTGGAGGGACAGAGTCCTGTCCCAGAGACTTCCCATACTTTGGAACAAGATCCCAATCTACATTAGGCAGAGCTCCTCGCTAACACTCTTCAAAAGAAACCTTGACGAGTGGATGGGAAACATAAAGTTTACCTCAGGGATCACTTCAGTGGCTTTGCTGGACAGAGGCACAGGGAACTAATAGGGGGCGGCAAAAGCCAACACATTCTGAATAGGCTTATAAACCCCTTTGGGCAGATAGCCTAGTACCCACCTATGAACCTATATATACAGACTGATGATGTCTTAAAGGAAATTAAATGTAAATGAAAAACACCTTTATGTGTAACTAAATGGTGTGATACTAAAGGAGTTGTTAAAGCTTTTGCTTTACTCCCATAGTCTGGTACAAGGCCTTCACAGCTGCTACCACTGAACCATCTGCTGTTCTTTCATCTGATCTCCTTTCCTTACTTGTAAACAAGATGCCATGATGTTTAAATTCCTCCACATGAAGTAAACTGCCCACACGTTACTTGGACTCTTATCATTTTTTCTAAATAAGGACCAAGACCTCCAAATTTCATCCCTAATACTTCACACACAGTGGCGAATCACTGGTTCCTTAAGTTGAGGATAGATAGATAGATAGATAGATAGATAGATAGATAGATAGATAGATAGATAAAGAGATAGATAGATAGATAGATAGATAGATAGATAGATAGATAGATAGATAGATAGATAGATAGACAAACAGATAGATATTGAGAGAGAGAGAGATAAAGTACTCTCAGACTCTCACAGCTGAGGATAATCCACATAATTCTATTAAGGATAACAGTAAATATGCAACATTATAATATACATCAAATACATACTGCAAGCTTCTTTTTGCAGATCACCAACTGAAAATAAAGATCTTCTTCACAATATGCAAAGAGCTATTATGTAGCAGCATAACATCTCTTCGTTAAACTGTATCAAATGCCTTTGTCAAACTGTAGCAACAATCTGTACTGCTCTCTTTTACATTTCCTAACACACAAACACTGACTGTCATTTAAGCAGGCATGATTACAATAATAGTTACAATAATAGTTTCAGTGACTGCTGACATGGCTTGCTGGGAGTGATCAGCAAAACTCAATTACGCTGACGATGCCAGTACCCTCACTGCTTGCTGTGGTTCTGACAACTCTTACTGAGCCACTAAGTGCTTAAAACAAAATTATCAACAATAATAAAAAAGTTAAAATTTACCTCTAAACTACAGTAAGGAAAAATACACAGAAAACTAGAGCTTAACCACGCATTTGCAGCATATAACTGAAATAAACTTGAAAGAATAATCAAAAACTAAATAAATTACTTCTCTCTTCGACTTCAAGCAAGGCAGCCTGCAAGCTGTATCGGCCATCATTCGATGAAACAGCTTGCACTGTAGTATTAGGGAATGCATTCCATGAGTAGCTTGCCGCTCATCATGAAACGTGTTCTTAAATTTCCAGTACACCATTTTTAATTTGTCACACAGCAAACCCCGTGTAGTCTATGTATGCTTATCTGTCTATGTGTACACACACACACACACACACACACACACACACACACACACACACACATACTCACACACACACACACACACACACAAACACACCTACACACAGGGCATGGAATACATAAGCATGTATAACACACAGTCAAAGATATGGCAAATTACAGCAGCTATGCTGGGATGTAGTAGTGGATAACTAAGGCCTAAAAATTACTTGTTGTTTAGAGCTTGGCTAGTGGTTGGTAAAATAAGGTGGTTGCTGTATTCAGGAAGAAGTCAGAGGGTTACATGCTTAACTGTGCACTTCTCCCCTTTTGAAAAATTAATATCCCTGTATTTTTGCAACACAACAAGCAGGAAACATGCAACAAAAAGAAAAAAAAAATCACTTGCTTAGCAGACAGTTATGATTTCCTACTTTTCTATAATTTTATCCAACTCAGGAAAGCAGTAAGCAATAACGTATGGGCATTCCATCCAACTGTAACACTGGAAATGGGCAGATTTCTTTATACATATATATATTTAAATATGTGTATGTGTGTGTATATGTTTATAGATCTAGATATATATTTATATAACCCATGTATGAGTCTGTGTTGGTCCACAATGTACTAACATTGGAGGCATGAGTCTCCTACCCAAGATGTTTCTCACTTTGTCTGACCCACCTGCAAAACCCCCATGAAATAATGATCCAGTTATGCATCCTTATCCACAAAGTGTTACACAAAAGAAGTCCTGCAATGACATGTAAAGCATTTCAGTAGAAAACCACAGTAATGCAGCAATGTGTTCCTTGTAAACATACACACACGCACACGTGTCTATGAAGAGTACAGCACAGAAGTGATACTGGGGTGGCACAAGCAACTAGATGAATTTTTTAAGCAGCTTAGAGGTAGCTAGAATGCATGATACAGCATTACAGGTGGTGCTTCATTTACAGAAGGTTACAGAAGTCCAACGTGATAAAAATCACAACTACACATATAAATATAACTTTCTTGTGCAGAATCAGTAAACATTCTAATAAATTAAATTCATCCATCCCTCGACAACCCCTTTCCCCATTTTTTTTGCTCACAGTATCGAGATGTTGCTTTAACACTGACAATCATCTAGAGCCAACAAATCGCCCTGCCAGGTGGCTATCCCAACCACTGTTGTGTTTCCATACCATATACACAACCCTTGGCCAATTTACAGACTGCAGTCCACCAACTGCATGTCTTTGGAATGTGTTGTCAATGTAAAATTATAGTGTACACCAATCTCAAAAACTGGATCTCAGAAATCATGTTTCCCTAAAACATTACAAATACATGGAACTTGAGAAAACAGCATGCTTCTCCTGATAATGGCAATATTTTAAAGTGGCAATCTCATTTAGCAGGGCTGTTGGCTGCTATGTTTTGGCTTTATTTGGCACATACACCTGAAGTAATGCGTTTTGATAAGATGAATACTTCAGAACGTAACTCGTCTCTCTCTCTCTCTATATATATATATATATACATATATATATATATATATATATATATATATATATATACACACACACACTCACACACACACACACACACACACACACACACACACACACACACACACACACACACACACACTCAAATGGGGTTGGCATAATGGTTAAGGTCTTTATCTCAAAGATACAAGGTACAGGGTTTGAGTCTGACTTTCAGTTGTTGGCTAGGCTTGTAAAAGTCTGCAGACTAATTGCTTAGTGCTTGCCTATAAATACACACAGACAAGTAATCTTAGACAGAATGCAGAGAAGCAATATGCTACAATCATGTGTCTAAACAAGGGTAACCCTATGTCTATAGCTAGTGTTTTCTGGCTTGTTGGTCTAAGTGCTAAATTACTAAAGACCTATTTCAGTGTGTTAAAATACTTTCATTTTTCAGGGAAAATCTGCATATCTCAAATACTGTCTTTATAATGGCAAGTTTGCAAATATTTTTGTACAGATGCTTCTAAGTTCTGCCAGAGTCTGTTTGTCTAGGTCCTGATACAATTTTTGATGATCTGAATTTCTTTTGTTAGTTCCACAACGGGCAGAATGCAGTTCTTCTCCATAATGCTAGATAAATAATGAAGATCAGATTGTGAAACATATCCTTAGGATGAAACTGTGCAGTCAGAGGTCTAGCCTTACATATTTTTTAACCCTGGCAAACAGTGAGTAAAGTGATGCTAAAAACCTGCATTACAGTAAAGTGCAGAGAAGTTGTGTCTCTGCTCCTTCACTTACTGCCAGAGTCTGTTTGGCTGTGGGAATTTTGCTGTCAGCTATAAAAATTCAAATTCTGCCGTGCAAAAAGGAGGGATTCTGTTCATATGTAACAATATACATGTGAATTACTTAGGCAATATTTATTAACATGTTAGAAATAAAGTGCACATTGAAAAGCTTCCAATTGTCAGTGACAATCAGCAAAGCAGTTCTGTACTGAGCAAAATCTGCAGGATATATACCTACTTATAACTCACTACAAAACAAGGGCTGCTTCTCTCAGTTGCAAACAGCTGCCTGCAAACTGAGGCTGGGCCCCAAAACCATAAACAACCTATCATTTTTGTTGTGTCTTTCGGCTTTTCCCGGTTAGGGGTCGCCACAGCGGAACTCCGGCCCGCTAATGGTTGGCAGTAGATTTTTACGTGCCGAGTTGCCGGCCCTGATGCACAACCTTCAACGAAGGTATGCCCATTCATGCATGTCTCCACACAGAAGACGCTCTAGCTGAGAATAGAACAGGACAATGTCTTACTGTGAGGCGACAACGCTACCGCAGCACCATAAACAACCTATCATAACACCAAAAAATACAACACTGTAGCAAGTGTGCATCATGTACTTTTGGGATGAAATAGATTTCTCTTGCAAGCCATGTAAAAAGACAGCAAGTTAAGTTACCACCCTCTACCACCAGAAAAAAGAGACTATCCCCTCCACGACCCTGTGTCTTTGCCTGGGTTGTATCCCTCTAATTTCACTATTAGGGTGTTCCCCACAGAATACCCTTGGACTCGGTCAGGACATTGTCTTCTTCTACCACCCTCTACCACCAGAAAAAAGAGAGTATGTCTACCTAGTCATGCTATATTACGTTTTAACTAAATGTTCCTGCTAAACTTTCAGACTGCTACTAGCTAAGCAGCCAGCAGCTACCCCTCCTTACTCCTTCATTTCCCCTCACAGTCTCCTCGGATGGCCACATAGGCTATCCTCTCTCCCCCTTCTAGTACAGCTCCACGCCTGGTAGCTCCCTTGTTTGCTTACTGCACTACTACTTTGTCCACTAGATGTTATACTTTTCTCATCCCTATTTGGGATATTAGTACTGACTTCTGCCTTACACTTTTATTCTCCCTCCTTATACTAATCCTTTTCCTCCTTTACCTCTCTGTCTCATCCTCTCCCCGAGGATACTTTCTCTTGCCTTGATTCCCCTTCCTTCCCTGATAGTTTTCCGACTCTCCGCTGGTCTACTTTGTGTTTTGCTCACACCCTTTCTCCTTGGGCTCCCTACTTGCTTCTCCTGTCCCCTTTGAGCCCAGGTCTCTACTCCTGTTTTACCCTTTTTCACATACTATTGTATTTACTAGGCCCCAATATCTGTATGCTTTATTACCCTTAGATATTACTCCTGTTCCACATCCTACCCACTTAGCCTCTTATCTCCTTCCCTAGCCTATTGTTCTCTTTACTGAATCTATTACTATTCTATCCCTTTTCAGCCAGATCTCTGCACCCCCCTTCCTTTCCGGTCTATACCTGCCTCCCTGCTATCTTCCCTCCCCTCCCCTTCTATTAATCTTCCTACTGCAACCTTATTATCCTATCCTTTCTTCAGCCAGGTTTCTCCACTCCCTCCTTTTCCGGTCTATACCTACCCCTACTATCTCCGCCTCCTCCTCCTAGGGACTTCCTGTGGAAGTTTTTAAAGACTGCCCATGTCCTAATGCGCCATCTTTAAATCTGCCCTCCTCGCTGCTGCTGAGTCTGCTTGGCTGTGTGCGACAGCTCTGAAGTAAGTTTTAAGCTGTATATTGCACTCCAGTTTTCAGGAATTGTATTGTAACATTTCTAGAAGTCGGTGTTTAACTGCTGTTTATGTTAAATGTGTTTAGCTTGTGCCATATTGCTGTAGTAACCTGCTATCTACCTATAACACTCCAAGTCAGGTGAAACTGATGATTATATGCTATTCCAGCTTATGTTCAGGTTAACGCGACTGTGTTTAGTATAGCCTTAGTTGAAGGACCGCTCTTTTACTGTCTGGATTTGTGCTATAGCGTGTGTACTTTTTCTAGTGTAGGACTGCTCTTTTACTGTCTGGATTTGTGCTATAGTGTGTGTACTCTTTCTAGTGTAAGTGCGAATGTGTTTAGCACTTGGGTGGTACTGAATACATGGGACGGCTCCAGTACTGTTGTGTTCAGGTTGGTGGGAGTTGCGTTGATGCAGCCTCTGATATAAGACTACTCATCTACCTCTGATACTGATAGAACAGCGTGTTTACTATTACTAATCCACACGCGAATGCGTTCAGCCTTAAGGTGGCACTAAATTGGTAGGATTGCAATAATATTGTTGGTGGACAGATTAACGCAAATGCGTTTAGTATAGTCTTTCTTGTAATGCTACTCCGCTACTGTCTGCATTGATTCTGTAGCACGTGGATCTTTGCTCAGCTATACGCGAATGCGTTTAGCTTTCAGGTAGCGCTACATAAGTGGGACCCTCTGATACTGATACCGATACTGCTTAAGCTGGTATAGGAACCCTTTACATCTCACGCAAATGCTGGTTTTGTATGCTGTGCTGTTCCAACCTATGAGTACTTACGGGCTGTGCAAAGCTGAATAATTTTAGATAGTTTGGCTAGCTTTTAAAGTGACTGCTCTTGACTTTGTTGCTAACTTAGAAGTGAATGCGTTTAGTTATTAGGTTTGCCTTACATTGGGACTGCTCCTATCCTAGTCCTCACACCTATTGCTTTCACATATCATATTTCTGTATACGCAATAGCGTTCCGTGTTATGACTTGCTATTTACACCATCTACACCTCCTAAAGAGACTGGAAAGTGTTTCAATTGAATTGTTTATGTTAACGTGAATCGCTTCACTGCATTACTCTGGTGTGTGTGGTGATTTGCTGTAACACTAGGCTCTATATATTATTAGCTATACAGTTATTTATTTGAAATGTACTTTTCACCATTAATATGTACATCCTAAAGAGTTATATCAACTATGTGTAACGTTGCTTTGCTTACCAGTTGCATAACCTGTCTTTTATTGCATTTTGACTCTGAATTGTAACCCTGTATGTTAATATTGTACTCTAACATTATCTTTTTGTCCTCTCTCCTCCTCTAACAGCTATCCGCTCCACGACCCTGTGTCTTTGCCTGGGTTGTATCCCTCTAATTTCACTATTAGGGTGTTCCCCACAGAATACCCTTGGACTCGGTCAGGACATTGTCTTCTTCTACCACCCTCTACCACCAGAAAAAGAGAGTATGCCTACCTAGTCATGCTATATTACGTTTTAACTAAATGTTCCTGCTAAACTTTCAGACTGCCACTAGCTAAGCAGCCAGCAGCTACCCCTCCTTACTCCTTCATTTCCCCTCACAGTCTCCTCGGATGGCCACATAGGCTATCCTCTCTCCCCCTTCTAGTACAGCTCCACGCCTGGTAGCTCCCTTATTTGCTTACTGCACTACTACTTTGTCCACTAGATGTTATACTTTTCTCATCCCTATTTGGGATATTAGTACTGACTTCTGCCTTACACTTTTATTCTCCCCTCCTTATACTAATCCTTTTCCTCCTTTACCTCTCTGTCTCATCCTCTCCCCAGAGGATACTTTCTCTTGCCTTGATTTCCCCCTTCCTTCCCTGATACTTTGCCACTCTCCTCTGGTCTACTTTGTGTGCCCCGCTCCGCTCCCCACCCTACCCCATATCCCACCCACCCCCAGGGTCCTACATTTATATTTCTACAAGCCACACCTCCTACTACTGCTATCCTATCCAATTCACAGTCTCACAGATTGTGTAACTTCCTTCACTTAGTCACACCTACATACCACTTTAACCAACCCACCACTGTCTCACTAAAGTCCTATACCATTACAGCCCCTTCCACTCTACCCCTACTCCCACCACACACCCCTCTACAACATATCAGGAAACCCTACTTCACATACAACTATCTTATCATGTCTACAACTATCCTCCACTCACAACTTAAACTACCTATCACCTTCTTACTATTATTCCTTCTCATTACTACCTACTTCTTAACCTCCTATGAACACTCCTTAACTATTTCTCTCTCACTTCCCTCAAAACATACTAGTACACCTACAACATACCTACCTTCATCCTATTTACCTACCTCATCACAAACCATATATCTACTTCCCAAATACCATAGACTATTTCATTGTAAACTACTAAAAACTAAATCAAAGAAAGTATTTGACACATCTCTAAAACACATATCCAAAAACTATGCTCTACTACTCCATATACTTCAGGACGGTGACATACACCCCAATCCAGGCCCTCAACCTACAACTACTGAAACACACAGTCACCATATAAAAGCTCTCCTTCCTCCATCAACTATAACTACAAACATACTATCCTTGGCCCACCTAAATATCGCAGTATCTGTAATAAAGTTAGTCAAATACACCCTACTAGAAGTACACAACTTTGACATTCTATGCTTATCAGAAACCTGGCTAAAACCATCTATTAAAGATATTGAAATTACCCCACCTGGATATAACATTGTTAGACTTGATCGCACCTCCAAGAAAGGAGGTGGAGTAGCTATCCTATATAAATCTAACCTGAAGCTTACTCTTCTTGACCTTGCTCTTACCCAAAACAATAATGTCGAAATAATCTGCTCTAGAGTTCAAATTAATACTACTAAATCAATAAACATCATTTGTGCTTATCTGCCTCCAGGAAATAATATCCCCACATTAGAACAACTTCTTGAACAACTCTCAAATTACCTGCCCCAAGACACACTACTTCTTGGAGACTTTAACATTGACTGGAAACCTTGTAACAATGCTAACCCTACTTCCCATTTAAACCTTTTGGTTTCAAACAACTAATTGATAGTGCCACTAGAATAAATAAAACAAGCAAAAAGAAACCACCTTAGACTGGGTTCTTACAAACTCCCCTCACAAAGCTACAAAACTGGCATCCTTCCTGATGACCTTAGCGATCACTCCCTCACATATGTCATTAGAGCTAAAACTCATCAAAACTTACCTACCTCACATAGAACACTATATTCAAAGAAACAATTTAATCCCCAAAGATTTCAAACAGAACTCTCACAATACAATTGGACCCCTCTAAAGCACCTCTCTCTCAACAAAGCCATAGAATATTTCAACTCAGCATTCCTTACAATCCTAAACCACCATGCCCCAAGTCGTACCATTAGAATAAAGACCAGAACAGCACCCTGGCTTACCTCTAATACTAAACAAAGATCAGGCTTAAAATAAATCTTGGAAGAAATGGCTCCTCTAGAAACCCAACAGACTATCAAACCTTTAGAGAGCTGAGAAACAAAACCAAAATGCTATTATTTCAGACAAAAGAACTACTATGTAGAACTTCAGCAATCCACAAAAAGAACCAAAAGGTTCTGGTCTACTATCAATCATCTACTTACCCCAGGTAAAATAGTAACACCTAACCCACAGAATCTAGACCCTGATAATCCCTCTTTAATAGCCAATAACTTCAATAGCTTCTTTACTACTTCCATACAAACACTAGCAAGCCATTTATCCCCTGATGCTTCCCAACTGATCTTAAGTAACACCAACAACGTCATTCCTTCCCTTCAACTTCAACCCATACCCACCTCCTACATACAATCTCTCTTACAAAAACTTAAACCCACTACCCCCTCAGCAGATAAGCTTCCTGCTGAATTCCTTCAGGTAGCAGCAAAAGCTATAGCCTACCCTGTTTCGATCCTAATAAACAGATCCATAAAAGAAAGTGATTTTCCAGTAATCTGGAAGATATCACACATCATACTCTTACATAAAGGAGGCAAATCCACTGACCTCTCTAACTACTGCCCAATAGCACTATTATCTCCACTAGCTAAAATCATGGAAAAATGTATACACAAACAACTACTTAACCATCTCCTTCAAAATAACCTACTAGCAAACACTCAACATGGATTTAGACCCTCACATAGTACGACCACTGCACTACTTTCCTTTACTAACACAATAAACTGTAACCGTAATAATAACAAACTAACTGCTTCTCTTTTCCTAGACCTGTCAAAAGCCTTCGACATGGTCAACCATAAACTTCTCCTACACATACTAAACTCACTTGCCTTGGATTTTTCCTCCTTAACGTGGTTCTCATCCTACCTTGAAAACCGACAACAAGCAGTACTCTGGAAAAATTCTCTATCTGCTCTACTACCTATCTCCTTAGGAGTACCTCAAGGATCAATATTAGGCCCACTCTTATTCTCTATCTTTATTAATGATCTTCAATCATCTATCCATAACACTACCTGCATACAATATGCAGATGATTCTACCATCATCTGTACAGCTCCCACCCAATCTGAACTCCAGTCACTCACACAATCTACCTTTTCAACCGTTGAACAATGGTTCTCAAAAGATGTCTCCTTCTCAACTCCAAGAAAACAAAACTATTACTATTCTCACCTACCCACAAATCTCCTCAACTAAATTTTACTATTACTGCAGCTGACAATTCTCTTATCTCCCCAGACTCTACTACCAAACTGCTTGGTGTTACTATTGATAATAATCTTAACTATGATTGTCATATCAATAACACTATAAAAGCAGTAAATAAAAGATAGGTTCACTGTACAGAATAAAACCCTTCCTTACTCCAGAAGCACGGACCACCTTAGCTCAATCACATCTTATCTCCACCCTACTGTATGCTTCCTCTATTTACACCAATCTCTCTAAAGGTAACCTGAAAAACTAACTACATCCTATCATAATATAGCCCGTTTTGCCACAGCATCCCAGTACAGAACTCACCACTGTAATAACTTAAAACAATTACAATGGTTAGAACTACCTAACAAGCTTATCTATCAACAACTCTTAATTACACATAACATTCTTTATCAACCAACAAAAACACCAGCTCTCAGTAACCTCCTTACTCCCTACAAAACTTGAAACAGTTGCGATCTGCGAAAAAGATACAAGTCACCACAACTAGAATTACAAATTCAGCAGGTAACTGTCTATTTTCAAACTCCATAGGGAAAATATGGAATAACCTCCCCTCACACATTACCTCACTAGACTCCTTTCAACTTTTCAAAAAACAACTTCTATTACATCTTAACAACTTCTGGCTCTGCTCCTGTACCAATCCAGACTAAATGACTTCTTCGCTCTTCAGCCATACCTCCCTACGTAAAAATCACTATCTTTCCCTGCTATTTCAAATGACTAAATTACTGTACTGTTCTTAAAAAAAAAAAAATATATGAATATATAGCTTAGGCTATTTGTTTTTTACCTGTTTTTTTTCGCTGTATTTTCTACTTCACTAAAATGTATGCATTGTTGCTTAAATGTTTAACCTTGTTTTAATTGTGGAGCTTTTCTCCCCGGGCCTCCACTGAAAATGGAAATTATCCAGCTGGACTAGCCCGGTCAACAAATGTAAAATAAAATAAAAATAAATAAATAAAAGCCCTGCTAAGTCAGTTTCCATTCCCAGTTATAGAAAACAAACACTGCATTTCCCTACTTCTTCAAAAACACACATTTCAGACCTCTACTCAACATGGTGTTTTAGATATGATGAATGCCTAAGTTATAATGCTCATAGAGAGAAGGATACCAGAGGAGCAGCTACAGCTCCATTTTATTCTAGGATTTCTAAAATGGTGGGAGATCATTTGGTGTTATAAGGATGACTAGTTATCTGGTATCTTCTCTGGTAAATTACATGTGGTCACTGAGGTGATTCACGTGTCAGGCCTGTTTAGTACAACCTACACATTTTCCATAATTATATCAATGTTTACCAAAATGTTCACTTTATCAACAAGAATTGAAACATCTTTCTTGATGGAGATATCTTATTTATCAAAACAACTAATTATCCCTGTGGCATTTCATAACCATATCTTGAGCAGTTTTAATAGACTAGTCTCAGAAACATCTAATTTGAGTCCATTGTCGTTATATTTGGTCTAAAAGAATTATTGTAATGCAATGTGGAGCTAGGGCACAAACGTACAAATTTACATGTTTTGGGGGATGCTGATATGCTTTTTGATGATCTGAACTTCTTTTGCTAGTTCCACAATGGGCAGAATGCAGTTCTTCTCCATAATGCTAGATAAATAATGAAGATTAGATTGTGAAACATATCCTTAGGATGAAACTGTGCAGTCAGAGGTCTAGCCTTACATATCTTTAACCCTGGCAAACAGTAAAGTGATGCTAAAAACCTGCATTACAGTAAAGTGCAGAGAAGTTGTGTCTCTGCTCCTTCACTTACTGTCATACACTCACAAGGCCTGACCAATTATGACCAGTTGCTCTTCTAAACTTTGGTGATATTTTCCCAAAGATCAGTGATCCTGACGAAGTTATAATTAAGAACACAGAGCTGGTG
>NC_056729.1:209426059-209433559 GCF_019279795.1 Protopterus annectens
CAGTTGGCATTGATCCTAAATGTATATTGTTGCCCTGTATCTGAACGCATAAATGACCCAGTAATATCAACCTAACAACAAAAATTGCAACTGCATGTTGATTGGTTGATGCACTGTATTTAAATGGACTACACCCTGGAGGTTGTTTGGTCTGATGAAGCTGTTATGTGAAAGCGCTTACCTCCTTCATTAAAAGCCTTTAACTAGTATTGTATGGTTGAGTTCTTCAATATACTGCCTGGTGGTTTGTGTGTTGCCATACTTTTTACTGATCAATATAAATGTTTAACACATCTGTGTGTGCATTTGTGTTTGCGTGCTTTCCCCAAGCCTGAGCAAATTACAGTTAGAAAAGTAAAACTCCAGCAGAACTCGTTAGTTTTCATTGCCATGGATCTACACAGATAAAGACAACCAGTCAAGATCAGTCTGATTGGCACACTATTGCTAGAAAACAACCTCATAGAAGAACAATAAATGACATGTACCTTAGAAAGAGGGCTGTGGCCCTATATATCCACCTTCATAATTATTTTCAGTCTTAAATTGTGAATTTTCACCCTCACCCCAGATTTTTTTTTATTTAAATCATAATACAGAAACAAAACTATATACAATATCTACAAAAACATTCAATTATATAAATTACAATAAGAATTTACAGCTGTGCTATATCCACTTTAGCACCATTGCAAATACATGAACAAGAGTCAGTTCCATCTCCAATATTGTTTTCTTTATTCGCAGTCTGTTTACCTCCTACAAATCCCCATAATTCTTTACACTGACAATACTGTAATTTACAGAGATTCCTCCACTCTTTCAAAGAAAAAATACAAACTGGAGCAGGAGTTAAGTTTCACTGAAAACTGGTTAGCCAGCCACAATATAATACTGAACAGTAAATAAATAAATAAACACGGTCAGGCACTTTGGTACCAGTAATAAACTAGCTGCAACTCAACTGCAAGGACATAAAAACAATAAATTCATGTGAGCACTACTCGGGCATATAACATGATGTCACAGTGAACATTTATTTTTTTATTTTCCCCAAAAATGTTCTTTTATTCACATCATAATAATATAGAAACAATACTATATACAATATTTATAATAATATTCAATTATATAATATCACAGTTATAAAATGATTTCAATTATAAATTCTAACAAGTTGCTGACATCATTAAATACATATATTAACATAATTTTTAGTCTTGACTGCTTACTATTTGATCTTAACGTCACAGAGATCTTTTCAATAACACAGCCAAGTTACTACAGTAAAGGCATACGGACTCCTTTTCTTGCAAAAGAAAATTTCACAATTCCTCTTACCAGCAGGAGAAATAGCAATAAATAAAGGTAAGCGTCTTCCATGTTTAGAATATAAACCTCCTAGAACTGCAATTGCATCAAAGGATCCTTAGTTTACCCTCCAAACAATCTTGTATACTATCCACAGATTATCCTATCCCTACCAAAAGAAAGTACAGTTTTATAAAGTCTTACCATAACAGTAGATGTCCTTGCCTTCACCGCTGCAGTATTCCTTACTAATGGGATTCCCTGCCATGAACTCCTCTGTCTGGCCAGTTTACAAAAGATTTCCATTGCTTTAAGGTACTCAGAATGTCACCTGCTTACTCCTTGCATAAGGAAGGGCATAAAGGTGACGTTCAGGTGTACCATCCTCAGAACAGATTGCCCCAGTAGGAACAGCAGTCCAAGGAAAACCGAGGAGAACCTGCACAGCCAGGAAGGGAAAAACACCAGGGGGATGGAGGGAGGATGTGAATACTGCAGCGATGAAGGCAAGGACATCTACCATTATGGTAAGATTTTACACAAATGTACTATGTCCTTACATTCACTGCTGCAGTATTCCTTACTAATGGCAGAGTGCAAAAGCTCAAGAAGAAACCTGGGAGGTGGAAGCCGCCGACCCCTCTAAAAAGCTATGAAGTATGGCAGCAGCAAGACCAGCTCTGGTTCTGGAGATACCATCCAACTGGTAATGTTTGGTAAAGGTATGTACAAAAGTCCAGGTAGCAGCTTCAAGAATAGAATTAGCATCTAAGCCCCTGAAAAAAGCACCAGAAGAAGCCACAGCTCTAGTGGAATGAGCCTTAACAGAAGAAGGAAGGCTCCTGCCATGAAAAGTGTAACAAAAGGAAATAGCCTTTGAAATCCAAGTAGAAATAGTTTGCTTGGAAACAGCCAAACCCAAAGACCTAGGATGAAAGGAAAGAAACAATTGATCAGACTTCCTGATAGTTTTAGTTTTATTCAAATAAAATCTGAGCTGTCTATGCACATCTAAAGTATGTAGCACCCTCTCGCTGTCAGATTGCGGAGAGGGAAACAAGGTAGGCAAATTAATAAGACTGATTAAGTTCATAGGTTCATAGGTTCATAGGTAGGTACTAGGCTATCGGCCCTAGGGCCCATACAAGCCTCGCCAAAAAATGTACCCTGGCTTTCGCCACCCAAGAGAATTATTTTCCTGTGGCCGTCGAGCAGAGCCACAGAAGTGATCCCCGGGGTGAATTTCCCATCCAGTCATCAAGATTTTTCTTGAAGAGTGCTAATGAGAAGCTCTGTTTGACATAGATAGGTACTCTGTTCCAGAGTATGGGAAGTCTCTGGGACAGGAATCTATCCCTCCAGCATATTCTGTTTATTGTGGTGACAAGGTTTAGGTCCCTAGAGCGTGTAGCTCGGAGGGATTAGGATTTCTTTAAGTGGAGCATGTCCAACAGCTCTGGAATTGACATAGCTTTGTATGTTTGGCAGAGATCGCCCCTGAGTAGGCGATATGCAATGGAGTAAAGCTGTAGTTTTTTGAGATGGTCTGCTTAGGGCATTTGTTTGAGGCCAGTAATCCTCTTTGTGAGGTATTTCTGTGGTCTTTCCAGTTGTTGTAGATGTCTTGTGAGGTACATACCAAAAGGGGCATTGTACTCTATAATGGGTCTAACGAGTGATGAGTAGAGGGGAACAATGACCTCTTTTTTTCTGGATGAGAATATTTTTGTGATGAGATGAGCCACATAGAAGGATTTCCTGACCACTGTGGCAATATGATTATCAAAGGAGAGACTACTGTCCACCTGTGTCCCAAGGTCTCTTATCACATTTTCGGCATTAAGTAGACTACCAGCTATGTGGTAGTTCATGGGTACAGAGTTTTTACCAAAGGGGATGACAATACACTTTTTGGCATTGAGCTTCAGGCCATGGCTTTGACACCAGGTATCTGTCTCAGTGAGGCCCTTTTGTAGTTTGTCCACATCGTTAGGAGTTTTGATTATGGCTCCCAGTTTGTGAAGTATCCATTTGTAGGACTAAGTGAAGGACCTGCTTGGATTGTCTGCCACAACATTCTGATCTGAAGGAATGTAAACTGCCTGAAGAGTCACACGATACTGGATAGCTAGATCCCATATCAGAAGTGCCAGCCAGCAAAGACGGTAGGATCTTGTACCCCCCTGTTTTCTGATAAACCACATGACTGTCGTATTGTCCATGAATACCTTGAGAGGCCCTGCAGAGAAGAGAGGATGAAAGGCCTGAATAGCCAGCAGAAGAGCCCTTATCTCTTTGATATTGATGTGCTCCTTCTGCTGACGAGGCAACCACACTCCCTAAACCTTTAGGGAGTCAAACGTTGCTCCTAATGCTACATCTAAAGTGTCTGTGAACAGACCCTGAGAGGGAAGTGGAGGCTGAAATGGGAGCCCTGGATTCAGAGACAACTGCTGAATCCATCACAGACGTTCAAACTTGAGACACGGAGAAGAGGAACAGGAAAGTCTAGAGGATGCGCACGCTGAAGCCACACCGACTTCAGAAACCATTGGAATGGTGTAAGCCATGAACCCCAGAGCCCTCAGAAACTCCCTGGCTGAAATGGAAGCCACAGGGAAAAAAGAGTTTGAAAGAAAGAAATGAGAGTTAATGCCTTTGGAGGAGGCAGGGATGCCAGCATTGGCACCATTTGAAACCTGCAACCTAGAAAGACAAGATCTTGAGAAGGAAACAGGGAAGACTTGTTGAAGTTTATTGTGAACTCAAGGCTCTGAAGAAGAGAAATGGTAAAATGGTGATTTTTCAAAAGGACCCCTGGAGAAGGTGCCTGAAGCAGCAGGTCTTCCAAATAAGGAAAGATGTGGATCCTTTGAAGCCGCAAAAAGCAATCACAGGAGTGAGGCATTTGGTGAACACCCTTGGGGCAGTAGAAAGAGGGCAAAACACCGAACTGAAAATGCCAAGAAGCAACAGAGAAATGCAAAAATCTCCTGAAAAGAGGATGGATAGAAATATGGAGATAAGCATCCTTGAGGTCTAAAGACACCATAAAGGCCTGAGGTAGCAAGAGAGGAATAAGGGACTGAAGGGACAACATCCGAAAGGAAGACACCTTCAGAAAGGTATTCAGATGGAACAGGTCTGGAACAGGCCTTCAAGTACCTTCTTTTCTGGGCATGTGAAACAGTCTGGAATAAAAACCCCTTCTCCCTTTTTGACAAAGGTACTTCTTGTATAGTACCCTGAAACAAGAGGTTCTGAAGTACCTCTGGGAAAAAAGGAAGCTTTTCCAGAGGAGGCTGAGGAATCCCCATAAAAGGAGGATGGGAAATCCAGACCATGAAGTACCCTTGCCAAATGACTGACAAAACCCAAGAATCCTGGGTGATCTGGAGCCAAACAGGAAGAGAAAGAGAAAGGTGAAGAGACAGAGGAATGTGGCTGGGAGTGGGGGGATAATCAGACAGAACCTGGTTTGTCAGGAAAGGAAGGCTTTAGAAACCTGGCAGTCTGAGTGGCTTTAGCAGGAGGAGTCTGTTAGCACCCATTTTACCTTTAGAAAGAGGGCAAGACTGCCTACGAACAAAGGCCGGCTTAGAAGGGTAGTTACGCTGAAACTTGTGCACAGGAGAAACAATGACATGCTTAAGCTCCTGTAAAGCCTTCTCCTTGTCCTGAAGAGACTTAAATAAACCAGTAGCTGCTTCTCCAAACAAAAGAGTATTATCCAGAGGAGCATCCAGCAACTTAGCCTTAATATCATCAGGCAAAGGTTGAAGCTGAAGCCAGGAATATCTCCTCAGAACCGAGCCAGAGGCAGCAGCCCTGGTAGAGGCATCTGCAGCATCATAACTACACTTGATAGAATGACAAACATCCTGAGAGGCAGACCCAAGCAAGAGAGATGAAGATTTACCCTCAGAGTCTGGAAGATCAGAAAGAACCTGACAGGCCTGAGAAAGAAAAGCCAAGACATACCTAGAAATATGGGTCTGATAATTAATAGCCCTAAAAGCCAGGGTAGAGGAAGTATAAACATTCTTACCCAGCCTATCCATGATCCTACTGTCCTTGTCAGAAGGCAGTAACTTGGATGAAAGAAGCAACTGAGATGGCTTATCAGAGGTTACAGACACCATAGAGGGGTCAGCAGCAGGACATTTAAATAAAAAGTAACAATCCTCAGGCACCCTGTAAAATCTATTAGACTTACTGGGAGCAGGGGGTGAAGAATCTGGCACTTTAGAGGCAGTGGAAAAAACATCCAATAAAGCAGGCAAAACAGGAAGAATGGCCTCAATTTTAGGAGATTCCAGTTGCAGTAACTCATAGTATCTCCTATGGATATCCAAAACCTGGGCACAAGCACACTTAAAAAAGTCCATCATCCTAGACAGCGTATCCCCAAAGGAAATTTCCTCAGAGGGATTATCAAGAGTATGAGAATCCTCCTCATCAGATCCATAGTTTAAAGGAGAAGGAATCTGGGCAGAATAAGCAAGGGAATCATCACCAGAATCCACCTCAGAAGAGTGGAAGTCTCTGGGCCTTTTAGGGGAAGAGGCAGACCAAGGAGAAGCAGAACTGAAACCCCTTGTGGAGGCCGCAATGACAGTAAAGAATTAAATAACCACTAAGTAAAGGCCTGCCACTCACTTTGTGGATCCCTTGGAGCAGAAGAAACATTGTTAGTTTTCTGTTTCTTCTTCAAAGGGACATCCATCCTGGAAACCTGAGAAGGCCTAGACCCAGGACGGCATTCCTCAACTGCAGTAGGACCCTCTTCTTGAAAGAGAATTTACAGAACCCCGTTAGACCCCTCAGAAATAGTCAACTGTGGTTCCCTCTGAACGCCCATAACGGACGCCTGCAAAGCCTCGTCAGATGTGCTGCCTGTCAAATCCTCACTGGCCTCCAATCCAGACGCAGTAGAAGAATCTGACAAAACAACCAGGTTTGCCTCTGAGTTGAATAACCTCAGGAGAAACACCCGGCAGAGGCTGGACAGCAGAAGATTCCAGCCTTATCTTATGCACCTTCATCTTCCCAGATGGCTGACCCTCAGGGCAGAAAGTTCCATCCATAGTACCAGCAGCAAGAAGCTTAAGTCATTGGTTCTCAAGGTGCAAGGAAAGGGAAGAAATCTTACAACTAATAGTTTTGAGGACAAACGGCTGACAAATTGAACAAGACGTATGGTTGTGAGCAGCACCAAGGTAAAAAAGGCACTTATCATGACGGTCTTTATGGGGAATCAGTCTCCCACACTAGCATTTACCCTTCCTGGATGACATTAACTCCAAACAGTACTAACCAAAACAGAAAAGTAAGCAAAAACCCAGCTGGGTACTTATCTGCAACTGTGAGGGCTCCAGCAACAGAAGCAAACACAAAAAAGTCAACAAACAGAAAAACGGATGTATGCACAGACCGGCGGTTAAAACAGTGTTCGGACTGGCAGCAAAAATTTTCTAAGGATGGTACGCCTCAATGTCACCTTTATGCAAGGAGTAAGCAGGTGATGTTCTGCATACCGTAAAGCAATGGGAATCTTTTGTAAACTGGCTGGATGGAGGGCTTCATGGCAGGGAATCCCATTAGTAAGGAATACTCCAGTGGTGAATGTAAGGACCTCACCACTGTACCATTTGCCAGCTAAATAGATTCCATTTCAGCATAGATCAACTTTCTTATTAGGATTCTTTGAATTCAAACACTTCATCCTTATCTAATTCCCCTTCTCTGCCAGCCCACATCAGTAGAAGAACACCCCTACAGTATTAGATCCCTAACACATACTATTCCCAGTTTGCAAGCTCACATATTGAACTCCATTCAACTGACCACCTCTTTTCAGTTCTTGCTCCTAAAATACAACAGTCTATCACCTCAATAGTTAAGATACCACATATTTCAGCAAATTTTTATCCATTCTAAAAAGAACACCTTTTCTAAGGAGCCCAGTACAAACACTTTCATAACAGCAGTGTAACTTGAAACTCCCCACTAGCCCACCCTATAGCATCCTTTCCATGACAGTCACTGTCATTTAGCCTATTTAAAATGCTAATCTTAGCACCTTGAACATCTTCTAAACATTTACCTCACTCATACAATTACTTCCACTCACCTCACCCCCATCTCATAAGCCTACATTCCTTAAGATTCCACCTGCTCTTCTGCATT
>NC_056729.1:209436059-209548559 GCF_019279795.1 Protopterus annectens
GTTTCAGGAATGAATTCCTTTACCGATTCCTATAATGTTTACCCTTCATTATTTTACATCAGTACAAGAAATTAAGGATGTGATAGGCACTTTGAAAACTACATTGTAAACTTAAGAATATGTACATTCTAGAGCATATATAATTTTCATTAATAAAGACTCAATTTATTTAAAAGTACCTGTACCTCAATTGCCATTTCAGAGATTACTATGAAGCAACAAAGAACTAAAAATAGATCTACACTCATCACACTGCGCAATAATTTATCGCAAAAAGATGGTGGTGCAATGCATGTTAACAAGTCCTTTACATTGTTATGAAACAACTAAACAAGTGAATACCAGATCAAGAGCTTTAACTTTTGAGAGAAAACTGCTGAAAAGATACTTAGAGTAAATGATGGACAGGTTGGCTAGCTCAAAATACTTATATAAAATTAAAGTTACTTGGAAGTGAGTAAGATGTAATATTACTTTACATTAAATTTCATAATGGCAACATAACATAATATGCCTGCCATTGCAATTAAAACAAACAAAATACATTGCTGGCAATTCAGACTACTGGCAATGACAACCTCACCCAAACAGCATTTGTCTAAGGAGGCAAGTCTTCCACGATGTGTATTACTGGCAAAGACGACTACAACCAAACAGCTTTTGTCTAGGGAGGCAAGCTCTCCTACATGCCTAGAACTCCCACATCTTTAAATATACCAACTTTTAAGATCAATCAACAGTTTTGAAAAGGAGAAACTTGTTAACCCCCTCAGTTCTGCAGTTTCATTAACTTTAATAGAAAGTTTACTATGAAACACAGGAATCAATAAAGACTGATGCCGATTTCATTAAAACGCACTAGTTAATGAACATCAAAATTTCCCACATTTCTGCTCTGGAGACATATTGCTATACTCTAAAGATAAATGGGGGGAAAGAAGAGCGCACAGGGAGAATCTTCAATGAACCTCTATTCTGTTTATCAACAGTACGGACTTCAAAAATGTATAGATGCAGCAATTCTTATGAGAATACTAGATGGTAATGCATAAGCTATGCTCAATATTCACATTTACCAGAAGACAAACCAAGAATCTGATGGTAAATACAAAGAGGTTTTATTCATTATTTCATAAGAGGGAGTGAAAACAAAATAAAAAGTCTGATGAAATGTTTAAATTCCTGTGGAAAGAGTACCAGTCAAGCACCTGATTTAAGATTTATAAAGTCATGAAACATAAAGAAAGATCCTACGAATGTAATCTCTCTTTGTAAAGATGGTGCAGTGGTGCCTCAGTAGCACTGTTGCCTCACAGCAAGAGGTTCACCAGTTTGATTCTTGGCTGGCATACCTTCTGTGCAGAGTCTGTATGTCCTCCCTATGTTCTTCTGGGTTTTCTCCAGGTACTCTGGTTTCCTCCCATGTTACAAAGACACACATCAGGAGCATTTCTCCCAGGCCTCTGCTTTGTTCCAAGTTGGACTTTCCCAGTAAACAAACGTTAAATAAATAACATCGTGATGAAAAGCTTGTTGACAGGATTTTGTGATCTTTTGCAAATACGTTTTAGCACTGGTGACATAAAGATGCACCAAGATCAAAGTTGAATTTGAAATAACAAAACTAGAATATGGACAGGTGATTTAAAAAAAAGAAACTTGTTAAAAAAATGAAAAGACTTTCAAAATCAAGGCAGACCACAGAATCCGAAATACAACTGCAGGCAGTCCAGTGCTATTATTTATTTTTTATTTTTTATTTTTATTTTACATTTGTTTACCAGGAGAGTCCAACTTGGCATAAAACCCTTTTTCAGCAGAGGCCCGGGGAGAGAAGCTCCATTGTTAGTAAACTATTTTGTTAGTAGAATGAAAGCTGTATAATACAATTAAGAAAAAAATAGTAACAGACATAACGGTAAAAAGACTAGAACAGAATAAATTGGTCAAGTGGGAGACAAGGCCAATAATCTTGTATAACTATGCTTCTAGAAGACAGTTCTTACAGTAGTAGCAGGTAATGACATTGTATACAATAAGAGTGCAATTACAATACTTAGTCTTATATACAGGTAGGATAGCAAACTGAAGACTTAAAATCTGGCAGATATTAACAGTGAGAAAGAAAAAAAAAACAACATAAGGTAGTCATATGGCTTACATTCAATGCTCATTACATATGCAATTAAAATTTTAAAATCAGCTAGTTCCATCCAGGAATTGGTGAGGTGGGCTTTAATGTGATGCTTGAAGTTTTTTGAGCTATTTATACTTCTAATTTCAAGTGGTAAGGCATTCCACAGTTTAGCAATGTAATAGGAGTATAGAGAGTCACTTAAGCTATTTTTACTCCTGGTTACTTCAATTAGGGCTTTATTAGTGGATCTTAGTGGACGGGTACTTATATGGGAATTGAGGAGGCCTTGTAGAGCTGGTGTTTTATTGGGTTTATAGTACATTTGGTGGGCAGTAGAGAGCTGCATGAGAATGAGTTGGTGGGGTAGTTCTAACCAAGATAGTCATCTTAGGGCCTTACAATGATGGGTTCTAGGAGGACAGCTAGGGGCAAATTCAGCTATCTTATTATAGCAGGCATCTAGCTTGCTTAGGTCTGATTTGGAGAGGTTGGTAAGGATGGTTGAGGCGTATAGTAAAGTTGACAGAAGATGAGTTCTGATTGTGGTTATTCTGGAGTGTGTGGTTAGGTAGTTTTTGCATCTGTATACGGTACCGATTTTCTTGTGTACTTTTTTACAGTCTGGGCATTGTGTAAGTCGAACTTCAGATTTTGATCAATAACAGCATCGAGAAGATGAGTGGATGGTACTGGTTCGATCAAAGTCTTATTACAGGATGTGATGTTGAAGTAAGTGTATTGGGTTTAGAATTTAGTGGAGTGGAAGAGCATGAGTTTAGTTTTATTTCGGTTCAAGATTAATTGGGCATCTGCCAACCATGATTCAATAACATTGATGGATGTTTGGGTTAAGTTATGTAGTTCAGGTAGAGTTGGGGCAGAACATATGACAATGGAGTCATCTGCATACTGTATAAGGGTGGCTAGAGTTGTAACACTATGGAGATTATTTGTAAACAGGTTAAAAAGGAGGGGGCCGAGAATAGACCCTTGAGGCATGCCCATAGTCACTGGTAGTAAGAGAGAAAGAGCTTTGTTCCACCATACCGCTTGTTGCAGATCTATGAGGTAGTTCTGAAACCAGGCTAGAATGGAGTAGCTTAAGTTCAGTTTGGACAAGGCAGTCAGCCGTTTGTTATGAGACACTATATGGAAGCCTTTTGATAAGTCTAAAAAGATTGCTGATACTAGCTCACCTTTATTTCTTAGTTGACTGATGGTGTCAGTGAAGCTAATAAGGGCTGTGGTAGTACTATGGTAGGGGCAAAAGCCGTGCTGAGTATTTGTAAGTAATTTATTGTCTAGGAGATGGTTAAGTATTTGAGTGCGAACACACCTTTCAAGGATTTTTGATAGAGGGTTAAATGATTGCTACGGGCCGATAGTTAGAGAAATCGGTGGAGCGACCTCCTTTGTGTAGGGGTATGATATGAGCAATTTTCCAGAGACTGAAGATGTGTTGCTTGGATATGGAATGGTTAATTAGTAGAGGAAACTGGATAGGAAATGGCTTCAGCTGCTATTTTTAAGTATGTTGAGAGTAGGTTGTCAGCTGCCAGGGTTGTAGGTTTTAGCCTGAGCAAGTATTTGTGCATGTTGTGGATTGGGACTGGTTTTAAGGAGAATGTGTTGCTATTATCTAGTAGAGAGGTTAGGTTGATGAGCAGTGATGGGAAGTTTTGGTTAGTAAGGATTTTGATGGAGTCAATGAAGTATTTATTAAAATGGGTAGCAATACATTCTAGGGGATTACTTGCTGTTGGTTGAGGGGTCTTAGTTTGACATGGTTGTAGTATTTTATTTAAAGTGGTCCAGAATTTTTGAGGATTATTTTGGTATTTAGCTTGTAAGCTAGTATAGTAATTCTTTTTTATCAAGTCTTATTTGTGTTTTGGCTTTGTTTCTTAGATGGGGATACTTCTGGTGAGTAGCTTTTTTTTGTGGGTCCATCCGTGTTACGCTTTACCCCTTTCTTTTAGGAGTGATTTTGTCTGTTTAGTGAGCCAAGGAGAGTAATTAGATTTTGCTTGTATTGTCCTGATAGGAGCCATGTTATTTAAGATATTTAAAAATGCGGTGTTAAAGTAGTCAACTGCACTGTCCCGGGATAAAGTTTTGAGGAGTTTCCAGTTGCAGAGCTTAAGGGATGTTATGAAATCTTGAGGCCTGAAATTTTTGGTGTTGCGAATTTGGTAAGTAGATGGGTTTTTGTACAATTTGCCTGATGACATATAATGTATGTTGGGAGGTGGTCACTGAGTGAATCGGGGAGGGTACCAGAACTATAGGAAAGCATGGAGTTGTGGTGAGAATCCAGTCAAGGATAGCTTCCTTTTTAGTAGCTTTATCAAACCTTGTTGTGGTTTGAATTAATTTGGTAAAGCCATAGAGGTTGATATGGGTGGTAGGGTGGTCAGAGTTGCAGGAGTACCAGTTAATATTAAAGTCCCCTAGTACAGTCAAAGTGTTTCTGCCAAGCAGTTCTATAAGCATTTTACTTCATTAGAAACCAATACAGATATTTATCACTTGCACATAACTGGTTTATTTGTACACTTTTTCTCTTGATAGAGTAAATCATAGTTTCTTTTCCACTGACATTATTATTATTGTTCTGTGCTAAACTACAATTAACTCCACTGGAATATTTACCAACATGTACGTGGTCCAGTTATGCAGCCTGCTTTGTTCTGTAGCTATAAGAACCTGGTTGCTGGTTTACAGAGAATGTTTTCTTAAAAAAAAAATCTGCACATTAATAACATTAAAAACAGCCTTATAAACATCTTGCCTTATTATCTGGCAGAGGAACAATGACACTGGAAATTTCATGACCTAGTAGAATTCATATATCCCTGAGATTGTATTTTCAAACAGGAATCAGAACTATCAGAACTATCAAATGAAATTATAGTCTTTTATCCTAGAAGACACATGGATGAATTCATTTTCAGGAAGTTAAACAGAATGACTTCAGCAACAAATTCACCTCCGTATATCTACACTGTTCATTCCCTTTATTACTGTTTCATACTCTGTACTTTAACAAACAGATTATTAAAACATCATGTTTTCATTTTTAACACAAAAGTAAAAAACACAGTATCAAATATAGAAACAAAACTAAAACAAATAATGCAGCATTGCTACATAAAATGAAAAGTTGCCATACCATACTTAAAGACATCTGATGGAAGCTCAGGACATCTCAGTGCAATAATTAGCACTGATACCTCAAAGTAGTTGGTTCTCCAGTTTGGATCCTATTAGGCTCCCTCTAATGTGAAATTAGCAAGTTTGTCCTGCACACATTGTTTTTTTTTACATCCCCAAAACAAGGTGATTTATTTATATCCAAAAGCCCTGTGGGTGTGTGTATGCATACAAGTGTGTATTTGTATATGCTGTGATGGACTGGCATCCCATCCAGTATAGTTGCTAGAACTTCAGCCCATTAACTAATAGAACAGACCTTGCCTGTCCAACAACCCTGAATATCATAAAGCAGATATCAAAAAATGAACGAAAAATGAATGAGTAATTATAGGCAGCTATTTACATTACAAGAACTATAAACGAAACTTGATCTTGGCAAGAAGGCCAAGAAATGATGAACTTACAAATGAGTAGTTTCTGAAACTGATACATTCAGCGCACAGTATCTGTACCTCAGTTGCTACAACATGGCTTAATTAGAAAATAACTCCACAGTTAAGTAAAAATGGAGCTAGAATGTTTAACAAGAACAACAAATGACCAAGTAAATGAGCAGTACTACATGCAATATTTTATGACCGTTACAACTTGATGAAACAATAAAGGAAGTGAAAGGCCCCTGTTCTTAGGAAAATGTTAAGCGATATTTACAGAAACCTATTATGTGGCTGGTCAGATCGAGCTTCCTGAATAAGCTGAAAAGGATTCAGAAATAAGTAGGGTGAAAGGCTCACGTATGCCTTACAAGGTGCTGAATAACAAGCTCCTGGAAACAATGAATGAACAGGAACTGTCAGACAACTTATTCAATGGACCATGGTAGTTTTTTTGCTGTGTAATTGAATATTTATCTCTCAATAATTATGCAGGCTGCATTATTACATCATGGCAGCAGTGCATTTAAAACATGTTAGAACAGAAAAAGAAATAAATTACCTATTACAATTTGCTCAGTAACAGTTTTATTATAAAAAGAAAAAAAATAACAGGTGAGAAAAAAATGAAAACTTATTGGATTTTCAGGTTACATTCCCCAAAGTTATGCAGGTAAAATATTGTAACCAATGCCACGCCTTACTTAAAATACTGTGGTATGAATAATAACATAGCTGCCGCATAAAAATCAACTTATTCACAAAAGCTATTGTCTTATAAGTTTAACGAGTACTGATGGAAACTATTCTTTCTATTTTTAATGAATTTTGTTTACTATGAAAGTACAAATATGAACTTCTGGAATTAAAGCTATATGCCATACATGCACTAACAAAAACTTTGAAAGTTATTGTCTGAATGGATTTACCAGATTTTCTTTCTTTCTTAATTCTGTACTGAAGTACTAAACATATGCAGGACACCCCAGACCTTACTTTCCTTCCTCCTGGTGTCAGCCTGGTTATTCCATAAGGGACCACCCTTCCCCACAGATGTCCACCCATGATTTAAATATGACTAGATTTCTTCAACTTACCTTGGTTTAGTTCGAGGAGAGGTGTTGGACAGGTGACTGTCCCTTCAACATGCCTTGGTTTACTTTTGGGGGAGGGAGAGTTGGAGAGGTGACTGTTCCTATTTTGAGTAGATTGCATTCAGTCTTCCAGTTCAGAAGCCATCCTACAGCACTTTGACTGAAGAAACACTTTACAGGCAATAATGGCATAGCATTAAGGAGGACATTTTCCAATGTTAGCATCTCCCATCCATGGTGAAATGGTACTGTGGTGGCACATGAATGCTCTTCCACACATTTGAGAATCCTAAAGTACCTGCACATGCACGGACTGTTCTGGAAATAACCTTGGCCTTCACTAAATAACAGCAGTCCCTTCTCCTGCTGACCACTGAGAAAAGACAGCAGATATTACCTATTTAACCTTTTCCTAATGACTGGGGGCTTTGACAACATGTTCTGTAACTCTATTTTATCCCATCTGTAATAATTATACATCTTAAAGCACTGTGGTTGTCACTGGAGACTGCATTTAGTACTTTTTGAAAAATGTATGATTTGCCATCAATAAATTTGATAAGATAATAAGCACATCTGGAGGGGCTTCTTTATCTTCACCATGTGCACTATGTATTTTGAAGATGAGTATTTAGAAATGTGTCACTAGTCTCAGTCACTCATAACCGATTTGTTGTTTAATATAACAAAAATGATATTGCTCATCAAAGTTATAGATAATATTTTTCAGAAAAGGCTGCAGCAGACAGCAATTTCAAAAACTTCTGACTTACAGGGTCATGGCATTTGATAAGCAATACTTAGGATGTACATGAAACACAACTCCCTGTGTGAAAATCTGATTAACACACAAACCATAAAAAAAAATTGCTGACTATGAGGACTGAGCAGAGCTGGATTTGCTCTACTTAAAAAAAATAGATGGCTATGAGGAGTGAGCAGAGCTGCATTTGCCCCATTTAAATATAAATAGGTGACTATGAGGAGTGAGCAAAGCTGGATTTGCCCCACTTAAAAAAATGAAAAAAAAAAAAAAGTAAAAAAACTAATATTACACTAAGGATGGACAGCCAGGTTCTGGTTGACTTCCAATTCACTGTTCACTATTCATTGATTAATATATCATCACCTGCAAGGAAAGCCTTGTTTGTAACCCAGTTCCCCCCTTCCACAGAACCCATGTTAGCACCCATTCTGAAGGATTGACAATGTGTGAATCAACAGATAGGCATAATTGTGTTGCTGGTTAATGAAATACAACTCAGCAATTGCCAACTGTATCATTCTCACACACACACACACACACACACACACACACACACACACACACACACACACACACACACACATGCACACACACACACATAAATATAAGGCAGCCCTTAACTAGGTTGAAATGTCAGTTAGTCGACAGATTTTCTGCGGACTTTGGTCGACAAGAAAGTTGTTGATATTTGTTTGAGATTGCTATAATACTATGGTGGGAAATATGCCCTTTCCCCTGGTATTGTACGATCACGGAGTTGATATATTTGATTAGCATGGGGAGCGGGGGTGCAAGGAGGCTAGCCCTCCCAGCAAAAAACATTTCCTTCAAAGTAATGTGTCAGAGCATGCACTGTGTGCAGAAATTTTTAATTTTTTTTGTTTTGAATGTAAACTTTCTTGGGTTTCGATCTTAGTAAGTATACCCATATATAAAACACACACAAATTATATATGAATATATGTATAGTCATATAAACATGCACTTTATTTTTATTTATTTTTTATTTTTATTTTACATTTGCTAATCGGGAAAGTCCGATTGGAATGAGGTCCATTTACAGCAGAGCCCTGGGGAGAAAAGCTCCACATTAAACAATAATTGCAAAAGGTCATAAGACAAGCAAAAAATCAAATAAGAAATAATACATATCAACAATGGATTTGTTCCAAGCAAGCTTAAATTGCAGAAAATTAGGCCCCAGATGGCAGTCAACTGAGAAGTTTCCAACACTGTAGCATGTAGACAGTAAGAAGAAGTAGACAGGAAGGTAAGAAGGAGTGGAAGAGAGAAGGAAAGTATTTATGTAATGCATGGACAGAGCCAGGAATGCATAAGGAAAGTATTTATGTAATGCATGGACAGAGCCAGGAATCCATAAGGAAAGTATTTATGTAATGCATGGACAGAGCCAGGGAACCATAGGAGTAAAGTATTAATGCAATGCAAGGACAGAGGAATCCATAAAAGTGAAAGTATTTATGTAATGCATGGACAGAGCCAGGAATCCATAAGGAAAGTATTTATGTAATGCATGGACAGAGCCAGGAATCCATAAGGAAAGTATTTATGTAATGCATGGACAGAGCCAGGAATGCATAAGGAAAGTATTTATGTAATGCATGGACAGAGCCAGGAATCCATAAGGAAAGTATTTATGTAATGCATGGACAGAGCCAGGAATCCATAAGGAAAGTATTTATGTAATGCATGGACAGAGCCAGGAATCCATAAGGAAAGTATTTATGTAATGCATGGACAGAGCCAGGAATGCATAAGGAAAGTATTTATGTAATGCAAGGACAGAGCCAGGAATCCATAAGGAAAGTATTTATGTAATGCAAGGACAGAGCCAGGAATCCATAAGGAAAGTATTTATGTAATGCATGGACAGAGCCAGGAATCCATAAGGAAAGTATTTATGTAATGCATGGACAGAGCCAGGAATGCATAAGGAAAGTATTTATGTAATGCATGGACAGAGCCAGGAATCCATAAGGAAGGTATTTATGTAATGCATGGACAGAGCCAGGAATCCATAAGGAAAGTATTTATGTAATGCATGGACAGAGCCAGGAATGCATAAGGAAAGTATTTATGTAATGCATGGACAGAGCCAGGAATCCATAAGGAAAGTATTTATGTAATGCATGGACAGAGTCAGGAATCCATAAGGAAAGTATTTATGTAATGCATGGACAGAGCCAGGAATCCATAAGGAAAGTATTTATGTAATGCATGGACAGAGCCAGGAATGCATAAGGAAAGTATTTATGTAATGCATGGACAGAGCCAGGAATGCATAAGATGTGACTTAAGTGAGTTTTTGAACTGTGCTATAGATGATGCAGAAGACACTTTACGGGGGAGGTTATTCCACTTTCTAGCTATGGAATGAGTGAATAGAGCTTTGCCTTCAGTATTGTTAGCATTAGAGCTACAGAGGAGAGTTTTGTTGGTAGAACGGAGAGGACGATTTGCTGAGTATTGGGTCAGTAGCTGGTTTAGTGCTGGAGTTTTGTGAGGATGCCTTAGAATGTTGTAGGCAAGAACTAGTTGGTGGTAACTAAGTAACTGAGGAAGTTCTAGCCACTGTAGTTCCTTTAGGGCGAGACAGTAATGGCTTCTAAAAGCAGAGTCATTGGCAAATTTCACACATTTATTGTAACATGACTCAAGTTTGTCTAGGTCCAATTTCCTGACCTGGGTTAGGATTGGTGCTGCATACATCAGGTAGACAACAGGTGGGTTTGGGCTAGGGAGACCCGTGCTTGATGTGATAGGAGGTTTTTGTGTCTGTATAGAGATCTCATTTTTTATGTACTTTTTTGATGGTTTGAGAAATATGGACATCAAAGTGAAGATTTTTATTTATTTCTACACCAAGGAGTTTAGTATGGGGAGAGGAATAAATTACAGTGCCATCACTGGAGGTGATAGTGAAGGAAAGAGGAGAAATTTTAGATTTGTTGTGGGTAAAAAGGAGTAATTTGGTCTTGTTGGGTAGTTTAGGATAAGTTGGATATCAGTAATCCATCTTTCCACGTAGCTGAAGGATTCCTGGGTAAGTTGTTGTAAAGTGGTTAGGGATGGGGCTGAGTAGATTAGCGATGAATCATCTGAGTACTGTATAAGTGAGGCTTGCTGGGTGGAAGTCTGTAGTTTGTTGGTGAAAATGGAGAATAGTAATGGCCCCAATATTGAGCCTTGTGGTACGCCTATGGTAGTTGGCAGTAGAGGTGATAGCACACCATGCTATTGGACAGATTGTTTCCTGTCAGATAGATAGTTTTTGAACCAGGCAATAGTAGAGGAGGCAAAGGACAGGGATGATAGAGTGTCTAATAGTATGGTATGTGAGACCATGTCAAATGCTTTAGAGAGATCTAAGAATATAGCTGATACAAAATTGTTGTTATTTCTAAGTTGCTTAACCTGATTAGTAAAAGAGAGAAGTGCAGTAGTTGTGCTATGGTTTGGGTGGAAGCTATGCTGTGTGAAGGAGAGGAGATTATGTGAATTCAGGAAGTACATAACTTGAGTGTGAATACATTTCTCAAGTAGTTTAGATAGGGGAGATAAGATAACAATGGGGCAGTAGTTTGATAGGTCATAGGAGTTGCCGCCTATGTGAAGAGGGATAATACATGAGACTTTCCATAGCTGAGGGATATATGCTTCCTGCATGGAGAGGTTGATAAGAATTGAGACAGGATAAGCTAAGGATTCAGCTGCTATTTTTAGGAAGTTAGCAGTATACCACTGGCTGCGAGAGTGGTAGGTTTCAGTTTTAAGAGTATTTTTTTAATTATACAGGTTGGTACAGGTGAAAGAGTAAAAGAGGGTATATTATCGTGACTTGTGGTTGGGGTAGATATAGAGTTATTCTTGGATAGTTGGGCAGATAATGATAGAATAGATTATATGAAGTGATGATTAAATTGAGAAGATATATCATCATTATTAGTGGTGGTGTCGGGAGCTGGAGTGGTAGTTTTGTTGGGTTTTAGTAGGGGAATTCATAGCTTGCCAAAACCTTTGGGGATTTTTGGAGTGTTTGTCTTGGATACCTAGGAAGTAGTTCTGTTTATCAAGTTTTGTTTGTTTTTTGGCCTGATTCCTAAGTTGTTGGTAGTTTTGTTTGTCTAGGCTAGTGTTATTCTTTTTCCAGATCTTCCAGGCTTTATCTCTGGACTTTAGTAAGGCTTTTGTGCTCCTACTCAGCCAAGGGGCATAGTTTACTTTAGTTCTAAGTTTTCTAATGGGAGTGACTGTATTAAGAGCATTCATAAAAGTACTATTGAAGAAATCAACTGCCTGGTCTAATGCTAGAGTTTAAAATGGGTGCCAGTTACATTGTTTTAACATACTGTTAAGAATTTGTGGGTTTAGTTTGTGTTCATCCCTAGTTTGCTTATAAAGTAGGGGTTTGGGTATGTTTACATGTTTTCGAAGGAGGAATGTGGGGAGGTGATCACTAAGTTCATCAGGTAGACAGCCCACTTGGTAATTTTCTTTGGGGAAATTTACTAAAGTCCAATCAAGGACTGATTGTTTTGGGGATTTCCTGTCCACTCTAGTGGGTTCTTGGATGAGTTGTGAGAACCCAAATAAGTTAATATGGTTAGAGGGGTTGTTAGACTTGCAGGCTAGCCAGTCTAAATTTAGGTCACCTAATAGGATAGTTTCCTGAGGCAGGTTGCCTCTAGCCCATTGTAAGATTTCCTCGATTATGGGAGAGTTGTTTCCTGGAGGGATGTAACTACAGAGAATGTTGATTCTCTTTTGTTGTTTAGAAATAAAACTGAGCCTAATGTTTCGGCATTCAGAAATTTGGGTAGAGGAGTTTGCAGAGGTTGGAGGTTAAGTGTGCTTTTAAATAGAACTGCAACTCTGCCTCCCTTCCTACCACCTCTATCTAGTCTTAGGATATTATATCCTGAGGGGGAATTTCTTCGTTTTGGGTGCTGGGTTTTAGCCAGGTCTCAGTAATGGTTAGTATATCAGGGGAGTAGTGAGCTGTGAATGCATGTAAGTCATGTAGTTTGTTAGATATACTTCTAGAGTTAAGGTAAATAATAAGTAGGTCTGAGGTCTGTTTGTTTGAAAGTATGGTATAGCATGGACCTGGGTTGGAGTGTATGTCCTCTGAGATTAGTAGCCATTTTCTAGGGAGCAGTTTGAGTTTAATTGAGTGTGCTAGTTCTGTATTAGATCTACAAGACATTTTTCTTGTGAAAAGTCATGTGGTGTGCATTTTATATATATGAAATATTGAGCTGTCATTAAATAATGTGGAGCAGATGACATTTGTATAAGTGTGTGTATATGTGTGAAAGTATGTGTTGTGTGGAAGGTATTGTTTAATGGTGTGTTAGTATGTATGGATGTAGTGTAGGCTAGGGTGGTAAGAGTTAGCAGCAGGAGTGGTAGTATGCCTTGCATGATTTGTCTAGGTAGAGCTTGGGTATTAGAAGTATTGTGGGTTGTAGAACTGGGCTGGGTGGGGTGGATCATAGGTACTTAGTGTGCTTATTGGGTGGGGAGGTTAGTTGGGGGTGTGGTTGGGGTGGATTGATTTGAGGCTGTTGATTGGTGTAGGGGTTGGTCAGGTGAAGAGGGGAGAGAATGAATGTAGGTGTAGTGAGGGTGGGTGGGAATTGGGGGTAGGGTAAGGGAGCAGAGTGAGCTGAGCACAGCGAGGCGAATGGAGCAGGTTTGGCCAGACCACGAGACTATAGAAACAATGTGAATGTGCTGTTCCAGGCAGAAAAGTAGTACAGAGAAAGTGAGTAAGATTCAAGTAATCACTCTTTCCTAGATATATGTTTGCCCCTTTTAGTTTTAAGCTTTAGCTGCCCTTTTTATTTTAAGCTGTCCCTTTTAATTTTAAATCTAAACTGCTGGGTTATTATGAAGCCTAATCTGATTTCACCAGTGCTGTGGGCCCCCGAGCGGTGCACTGCAATACACTTACTCAACCTAAATAAGATAAATATAGAAGCATTAACCTTGTCTTCTTTAGTGTCAGAATTATATTAAAAAATATTTAGACTGCGAGAGGATTCTGTAATTTGCTGACTTGGGTTAGGGAGTTGAGTAGTTTTCCTAGAAAGGAAAAAGGAAGAAATATAACAGAATTTGCTAGGTCCAATTTCGCCGGGTAGGTTGTGCAATCGGTGCAAAGTGGGTTTGGGTGGAACCGTTGTTGTGGATTTCTGCCTGGTTAGGATTGTTTGATATTAGGTTAGAAAAGGGGTTAGTGGGACTTTATTTAGAGGTTTTGTGTCTGTATAGAGATCTCATTTTTTATGTACTTTTTTGATGGTTTGAGAAATATGGACATCAAAGTGAAGATTTTTATCTATTTCTACACCAAGGAGTTTAGTATGGGGAGAGGAATAAATTACAGTGCCATCACTGGAGGTGATAGTGAAGGAAAGAGGAGAAATTTTAGATTTGTTGTGGGTAAAAAGGAGTAATTTGGTCTTGTTGGGTAGTTTAGGATAAGTTGGATATCAGTAATCCATCTTTCCACGTAGCTGAAGGATTCCTGGGTAAGTTGTTGTAAAGTGGTTAGGGATGGGGCTGAGTAGATTAGCGATGAATCATCTGCGTACTGTATAAGTGAGGCTTGCTGGGTGGAAGTGTGTAGTTTGTTGGTGAAAATGGAGAATAGTAATGGCCCCAATATTGAGCCTTGTGGTACGCCTATGGTAGTTGGCAGTAGAGGTGATAGCACACCATGCTATTGGACAGATTGTTTCCTGTCAGATAGATAGTTTTTGAACCAGGCAATAGTAGAGGAGGCATAAGACAGGGAGGATAGAGTGTCTAATAGTATGGTATGTGAGACCATGTCAAATGCTTTAGAGAGATCTAAGAATATAGCTGATACAAAATTGTTGTTATTTCTAAGTTGCTTAACCTGATTAGTAAAAGAGAGAAGTGCAGTAGTTGTGCTATGGTTTGGGTGGAAGCTATGCTGTGTGAAGGAGAGGAGATTATGTGAATTCAGGAAGTGCATAACTTGAGTGTGAATACATTTCTCAAGTAGTTTAGATAGGGGAGATAAGATAACAATGGGGCAGTAGTTTGATAGGTCGTAGGAGTTGCCGCCTATGTGAAGAGGGATAATACATGAGACTTTCCATAGCTGAGGGATATATGCTTCCTGCATGGAGAGGTTGATAAGAATTGAGACAGGATAAGCTAAGGATTCAGCTGCTATTTTTAGGAAGTTAGCAGTATACCACTGGCTGCGAGAGTGGTAGGTTTCAGTTTTAAGAGTATTTTTTTAATTACAGAGGTTGGTACAGGTGAAAGAGTAAAAGAGGGTATATTATCGTGACTTGTGGTTGGGGTAGATATAGAGTTATTCTTGGATAGTTGGGCAGACAATGATAGAATAGATTCTGTGAAGTGATGATTAAATTGAGAAGATATATCATCATTATTAGTGGTGGTGTCGGGAGCTGGAGTGGTAGTTTTGTTGGGTTTTAGTAGGGGAATTGATAGCTTGCCAAAACCTTTGGGGATTTTTGGAGTGTTTGTCTTGGATACCTAGGAAGTAGTTCTGTTTATCAAGTTTTGTTTGTTTTTTGGCCTGATTCCTAAGTTGTTGGTAGTTTTGTTTGTCTAGGCTAGTGTTATTCTTTTTCCAGATCTTCCAGGCTTTATCTCTGGACTTTAGTAAGGCTTTTGTACTCCTACTCAGCCAAGGGGCATAGTTTACTTTAGTTCTAAGTTTTCTAATGGGAGTGACTGTATTAAGAGCATTCATAAAAGTACTATTGAAGAAATCAACTGCCTGGTCTAATGCTAGAGTTTAAAATGGGTGCCAGTTACATTGTTTTAACATACTGTTAAGAATTTGTGGGTTTAGTTTGTGTTCATCCCTAGTTTGCTTATAAAGTAGGGGTTTGGGTATGTTTACATGTTTTCGAAGGAGGAATGTGGGGAGGTGATCACTAAGTTCATCAGGTAGACAGCCCACTTGGTAATTTTCTTTGGGGAAATTTACTAAAGTCCAATCAAGGACTGATTGTTTTGGGGATTTCCTGTCCACTCTAGTGGGTTCTTGGATGAGTTGCGAGAACCCAAATAAGTTAATATGGTTAGAGGGGTTGTTAGACTTGCAGGCTAGCCAGTCTAAATTTAGGTCACCTAATAGGATAGTTTCCTGAGGCAGGTTGACTGTAGCCCATTGTAAGATTTCCTCGATTATGGGAGAGTTGTTTCCTGGAGGGATGTAACTACAGAGAATGTTGATTCTCTTTTAGTTGTTTAGAAATAAAACTGAGCCTAATGTTTCGGCATTCAGAAATTTGGGTAGAGGGGGTTGCAGAGGTTGGAGGTTAAGTGTGCTTTTAAATAGAACTGCAACTCTGCCTCTCTTCCTACCACCTCTATCTAGTCTTAGGATATTATATCCTGAGGGGGAATTTCTTCATTTTGGGTGCTGGGTTTTAGCCAGGTCTCAGTAATGGTTAGTATATCAGGGGAGTAGTGAGCTGTGAATGCATGTAAGTCATGTAGTTTGTTAGATATACTTCTAGAGTTAAGGTAAATAATAAGTAGGTCTGAGGTCTGTTTGTTTAAAAGTATGGTATTGCATGGACCTGGGTTGGAGTGTATGTCCCCTGAGATTAGTAGCCATTTTCTAAGGAGTAGTTTGAGTTTAATTGAGTGTGCTAGTTCTGTATTAGATCTACAAGACATTTTTCTTGTGAAAAGTCATGTGGTGTGCATTTTATACATATGAAATATTGAGCTGTCATTAAATAATGTGGAGCAGATGACATTTGTATAAGTGTGTGTATATGTGTGAAAGTATGTGTTGTGTGGAAGGTATTGTTTAATGGTGTGTTAGTATGTATGGATGTAGTGTAGGCTAGGGTGGTAGGAGTTAGCAGCAGGAGTGGTAGTATGCCTTGCATGATTTGTCTAGGTAGAGCTTGGGTATTAGAAGTATTGTGGGTTGTAGAACTGGGCTGGGTGGGGTGGGGTGGATCATAGGTACTTAGTGTGCTTATTGGGTGGGGAGGTTAGTTGGGGGTGTGGTTGGGGTGGAATGATTTGAGGTTGTTGATTGGTGTAGGGGTTGGTCAGGTGAAGAGGGGAGAGAATAAATGTAGGTGTAGTTGGGTGGGTGGGAATTGGGGGTAGGGTAAGGGAGCAGAGTGAGCCGAGCACAGCGAGGCGAATGGAGCGGGTTCGGCCAGGCCACGAGACTATAGAAACAATGTGAATGTGCTGTTCCAGGCAGAAAAGTAGTACTGAGAAAGTGAGTAAGATTCAAGTAATCACTCTTTCCTAAATATATGTTTGTCCCTTTTAGTTTTAAGCTTTAGCTGCCCTTTTAATTTTAAGCTGTCCCTTTTAATTTTAAATCTGAACTGCTGGGTTATTAGGAAGCCTAATCTGATTTCACCAGTGCTGTGGGCCCCCGAGCGGTGCACTGCAATACACTTACTCAACCTAGATAAGATAAATATAGAAGTATTAACCTTGTCTTCTTTAGTGTCAGAATTATATTAAAAAATATTTAGACTGCGAGAGGATTCTGTAATTTTCTGACTTGGGTTAGGGAGTTGAGTAGTTTTCCTAGAAAGGAAAAAGGAAGAAATATAGGTGCAGATTAAGAGAGTGAAGCAAGCCTTTGAGAATACAAATGTTCAATGCACTAAACTTCTAAGTAACAGTTAACACAGTAGTGAAACAATTATGTAACAAGAAATAGCATTGGAGTACAAATGCTTTGCTGTGGGTGGCTCTAGTTGTGAAATATTATCGGCATACATTTAACTCCACCCATTGCAATTTTTTAAGGATGGTATACAGTAGCTCTTTTCATGTACTGACTAATTAAAACACACTGTTCATAACAAGCCAGTATATCAAAACAGTAAGAGCTTACTTCAGTTATCAGGTAATAAACATGCAGTACAGATAACAGCTAGTATGTCCTCTTTATAATTATTGTAAGCACTGTTTATGTTAAGTTTAAATGGCAAACATTTCACTTTGCCCATTACAATTATTGCAGGATAATTAACAGTGTATGTTCTTTTCATATAGTAGTACTCAATCAGAACATTTATATCAAGCCAGTATGCCATTGCAATGATCTGGCATATCACCCAGGATACAATAAGATGACAGGGGAAGGGGTTGACAGATGTCCAGAGCATATGGCATAGATATATGCACTGAGAAATAACATTATTGGCACATTTCTGGGGCTAGAGGTTCTGACAGGCCACATACAGAATGATGGCTTCCTGTGGCCATTCACCTCTCACCGTGTGAATTTTCAGTCCCTGACATTTATGAATAACTAGCACATGGCTCTCACACAGTCATTGAGTAAATTCTGAACACCTGAAAAGAGGCAGTTGAGGTACTAAACCTTAGTAACTAAGGTCAAGGCAGAGCATTAGAAAATAAACCTGACATTTGTTTGGGAATGGGGGAGCTAAGAAAATTAAATAACACGGATGATATTGTGTGCAGTAGAAATTTACATAAGTTAATTTCTGATATAATTTTTCTTCTGCTGAGATGCAGTTCCACTCTAACTGGAGAAGGTGCTTATTTAAGTAAGTGTATTAATAATGAGTCTTCAGTGATCAGTTTCAAAGGGGGATAATTCACAGCAGTGTCCCTCTTAGCAATGTCATGCAGAATCAAATGCCAAATTCCAAATTACTTTTTAATTATGTTCAATAAGCCACAGACAAATTTAAATTCTTTATGTGTGATAATTAGTAGTGCTTGTCATTGTCTTCCATTTTGGACCCTTATTATTTTATATCCTGATGTTTTCTACAGTTTTCTTCAAAATGTTAATATGACGTATTTTAACTTATTTCTGGTGCATCCAGCCTGCAAGCATACTAAAATCATGAAGCAAAATAGGGTCAGAGTGGAAAGGGATAGATAGTGTTTCCTTTAATTCACTAAGCTACTTTAGAAAGATAATTAGATAGCTACTGCATATTATTATAACCCATACCATGAGGCCACAGTTAAGGCAGTAGCTTTGTGTAGGAGACCACATCAGAGACCTTAGTTATAGCTACAAACAGAACATCAACAGGTTGGCCAGACTCAATCTATGGTATTATACATTCTGTCACTGAAAGAAAGGAATACACTGGAGATGCCATGGGTCATCTGGAAGTAATGCTGTTTTGCAATGAGCTACGATAACTCTTAGAAACTGTTTCAGCTAAGCTATGATGGTCTTCGATAAGACTTTTAAAAAGAGAGAGAAAAAGAAAACAGGGCTGTAAGCATCCTGTTGGTCCTTTGAGCCTAACACCGAGTTAGACAAGATGGCTAAAGGCTTTAATAGGTCAGATAAAACGCTGGATTCAAATAAAATACCGATAATGTGACAAAACAGGATACTTGATGAAGGAACTTGAGGCATGAAAGAATTATGGAAAAGGCCATTTGTTCTGGGATGCCCACAGTTTGGGGCTTTTTCCAGCCACAGGTTAACTTGTCTGAGAAAGACTTATTTAAGAGAAAATGAAGGCATATGTTGTACAATTTTTAGTGTGTTCTACTCTGAACAGGATATAGAAGAAAGATGGAAAGCAGAGATCAAGGCTGTTGACAATCTCTTACAAATATGAGCAAGCAGATTATTTAACTATGAACTAATGACAGCATGCTCCTTACTTTGACATTACAGATTGTCGATTTCATGACAAAATAGTTTTTGGGTTGTAAAACAGATGGCAATCTTTAGATTAGAAAGCTTGCTACAACTTAATTTATTAAATGTCTGCACTAATTGTATCTATATAACAGGGATTCCAGATAATGGTATTAGTGGCACACTTGTACAAAGCCCAATATGGCTTGTTGGAAAGGAGATATAATCCAAGATGGCAGGCTCAGTTAAGAGACAGGTATGCCAATTCTAGTATTATAGTACCTGCTGATGGCATGCACTAGGTAGGGCATTGCCCATAAAGGCAGCAGGATATTATAACAATCTCTGTCAAACTCACAATAACATGATAAACTGCCAAACAGAGACCAATAAACCAGGAACAAAAGCTGCAGTGTGGCTTTCATACATCCAGATAGCATGAATGAAACAGGCAGAACAGCATTAATATATCACCATTTCAAGCCGAGCCAGTTTACCTTTTTTGTGTTCAAATTAGACTATCCTGTTTGGTTAGAGATTGACCTTACCCATCTCATCATCGATAAATATATATTACCCCTAATGAGAATAAATGGGATCGTACCATAGACAATTTAAGGGGACCCAAGCATGAGATAAAGGTAGCTCTTAAATGCTATGTCCATACAGGGGGCAGTCCTAGGGTAAATTTTCTGTTTCCCACCCATAGATCCAAGTTGGGCTTGACTATGGATGGGAATGAATTTTGTTTCGTGTAGATGGGGAATCTGATCCAAAGCAGCAGTATCCTCTGCGAGATATACATGTCCCTTCAAACTGTTCTGTTAGTGTTGCAGAAGAGGCTTAAATCCCTAGACAGAGCAATTCTGATGCCATTTAACTTGCTAATGTGCAGTAAATCCATCAGTAATGGGTCAGAGGATGCCTTGTATGCCAGACACAGGTCATCTCTTAGCAGTCTGTAGGATACCAAGTATAGTGACAGGACTTTGAGTCTGTCCATGTAGGAAATGTTCGTCAGACTTGGTTTCCTTTTACCAAGGTATCTCTATGGGTATTCCAGTTGTTGCATGTGTCTGGACAAATACACGACAAAGGGGTAATTATACTCAATCACTGGTTTAATGAGGGCTGAGTAAAGGGGAACAATGACATCCCTAGATCTAGACACAATCCCTTTGTTTATAAGCAGTGCAATATAGATGGATTTTCTTACAACAATAGACACATGTTGGTCAAAAGTTAGGTCACTGTGTACATACATTTCCAAATTCCAAGCAACTTGGTCAACTTTTAGGGCTGTATTGTCAATATGGTAGTCCCCCGAGGTAGATGACTATCCACAGGATACAATAATGGATTTTTGGCATTTTAGTTTCAGTCCATGATTATGCCATCAGTTATGTGGGAAAAACCTTCTTGCAGGATGGCTAAGTCATATAAGGATTCAATTACTTCCCCTAGCTTGCAGACATCTGCAAACTTAATCAGCCAGATTGGTATTGTCTTTTATTTCAGAAAAGTAGATTACAAACAGGAGTGATTCCAGTACAGAACAGGTGGCTGATCTCTTTGTTGAGGTAAATTCCCCTATTTTGATTTCCTGCATCCAATATGTGAGCCAGTTTGCAATATATTGGGTGACATAGGGGTTTATTCACAGTTTATTTAGCTTTTCTATTATGCTTAAGTGAGAAATTGTGTCAAAAGCTTTGGTTAGGTCAAGGTATGTAGTATGAACTATTCTGCCTTCATCCATTGCTTTTTGTGACCTTTCTAAAAAATCCATCAGGTTGAGTAAGCATGACCTGCCCTTGACAAATCCAAACTGAGACTGGGCCAGTGTGTAAAGTTTCCCAATGTCCTAAATGATTAGTTCCTGATAAGTCTTTTCATGACTTTGCATATGAGGTTGGTTTAGGCTTATGGGTCTGCAATTGCCTATCTGTGGAAGGTTCTCCCTTACGCAGGAGAATGACTGTAGCTGTTTTCCATTTACTTGGTATAAAACCTGTACGGAAGCTGAGACTGAACAGTGTTGTTAGGGATGTGGCTAAATCATGCATCATGCTATTTAAGATACATCCAGAGATATTGTCAGGACCCATCAATGCAGTATTTTTAGGTTTTGATAGCACTTTTAGGCCTTGGTCTTGTGTGATAGCTAGAGGCAAGTTAGTTTCAGGTATATCTTGAGGGACAGATGGAGGGCACAGAAAAGTAAAGTTATATCTACATTTTTATATCCACAAACCAGCGTAACTGAACAGAAGGATAACTAAATCACTTTACTAAGAAGTTAGCTCTTTTATTTCTGTTAAAATTAAGAAACTTCTTCAGACAAAACAACAAATTTAAAAGATCCCTTTTAAAGATTTACGGAGTCACATGATTCCCCCATCAAAATCTGATTTAAAGAAAAATCACAAGTTTCTTAAAAATCAACAATGCCAAGTAATAGGTGTGACATGTATAAGTAATAAAACTTTGCAATCCACAAATTTAGGATACCAAATTAAAAAAAAACATGAAAATAAAAAATTAAATATATATATATATATATATATATATATATATATATATATACACACACACATACATACACATATATATATATATATATATATATATATATATATATATATATATATATATATATATATACACATACATTGTTGTTTGTCTTTCAGCTTTTCCCAGTAAGGAGTCACCACAGCGGAACTCCGGTCCGCTAATGATTGGCAGTAGATTTTTACAACATGCCGAGGTGCCAGCTCAATGTCCAACCTTCAACAAAGGCACACCCATTTACACATGCATGTCTTTCGAACGATACCCAACCGTGGGTAGGACATGCAGACTCCACACAGAAGGCACTCCCAAGCCCAGCCAAGAATTGAACGGGAGAACCTCTTGCTGTGAGGTAACAATGCTACCACCGTACCATTGTGGCATATACACACACACATATAATATATATATATATATATATATATATATATATATATATATATATATATATATATATATATATATATATATATATATATATATATATATATATATATATATATAAACACACACACACACACACACACACACACACATATATATATATATATATATATATATATATATATATATATATACATACACGTTTAAGATTCTAATACTTCAAAATAGTCTTAACAATTAACAGTATGGATGAATCAAGATGTTAAAAATCAAAAAATAAATCCGAAATGTATTTTAAAAATCTAAAAAGTTTCTTATCTACAAAGTGCTCTTAATTTCAAGATTGAACTAGCAGAACAATGCTCATTTACGCCTCGACAACACGTACAAAATTTTCCAGGACATCACTTTAAGTCAACATGTACAGAATTTTCCAGGATATCACTTTACAGTTGTTGTCATACAAAGGGTGGATAGGAACACTCGGGGGGGGGGGTCCTTGGTCAGTGATTTTAGAAAAACAGGAGTTCTACTGGCAGCTATATATGAACACTTGTAACTAGCCAGGCTTAAATGAGCACTGTTCTATTAGTTCAGTCTTGAAATTAAAAGCACTTTGTATATAAGAAAATATTTTTTGGATTTATTGTATGATTTTTAACATCCTGATTTGTCCATACTGTTGACTGTTAGGGATATTTTGTAGTATTAGGATCTTAAATGCATATACATATATTTTCATGTTCTTTTTTATTTGGGATCCTAAATGTGTGGATTGTAAATTTTTTTTTAACTTATACATGTTGTTGGCACTGTTGATTTTTAAGAAACATGTGCCTTTTGCTTTAAATCAGATTTTGATGAGGGATTATGTGACTCCATAAATCTTTAAGAGGGATTTTTGAAATCTGTTGTTTTTTCTGAGGAAGTTTCTTAATTTTAACAGAAACGAAAGTGCTAACTTCTTAATAAAGTGATTTAGTTGTCCCTCCACTCAGTTACACTGGTTTGTTGATTTAACGGTGTATGTCTAAATTTATTGGCCAGAAGGTTTGCTTTATTTTTTGCCTCGGTGTAAGCAACATAATTCGCAATCAGCTCAGCATATTGCTATATTGTGCTTTTGAGAATACAACCATAACTATAAAAGGTCTTGTGATTGTTTTTGGCTTGGGTAGCTATTTTAGCCTCAAACTTGGCATTGGTGGATTTTATTAAGCTCCTGAGTTGTTTGTTTATTGCAGTGACAAGGGTTCTAACACTTTGTGAATTAACCTTCTTACTTTTGGTCAAAATTGTTTTCCTTTTATTATAAAGCTTTTTGATATTACGGTTCCACCATGTAGGTTTGTTTCACGGGTTTGCCCTGAACTCGTTCCTACTGGATACAGCTGCAACTATTTGACTATTTACATACTGGTATGGAGTGCTGGTGTAAGTCTCTCCATATTCAGTTATGTTTACTGATTTTGGTGGGGATTTGAAGCTTGCCATTGTATCATTTAGGAGTACGCAGTTTGTCTTAAAGAAATCTCTAAAAATGCCATGGGTGGAAAGGATCTCTGGTTTCAATTTTATTTTGAAGGAGACTGCTTTATGGTCAGAAATAACAAGTGATAAAGACACACAGGGGATGGGGTAAGATGCTCCATATTAGTAAGGACAAGACCCAAGATGTTATTCCCCCTAGTGGGTACTCTAACTAATTGCTCCAGGGCACTTGTGCTGACAAAATCCAGGAATCTCTGTGCTTGTGCACTAGCGGTAGTGTAGGTTTTTCAGTCCATAGTTGGATAGTTTAGATCACCTAGGAAAACAGTATTGTGTTTAATACTGAGTGATTCTAGTTCCTGTAAACATGCGTTGTGGCTTTCTTGTGTCACAGAGAGAGTTCTATAAGCTAGCTAATATATGGTATGGGACCTTTCTGATGGTTAGAAGCTCTAGTGCATCATGCTGCTTTACCAGCCTTGATGCGAGTCTCTTCTGAGACACATGTCATACATGTGTGCGTATAGCTAGAATTCTTTAGGGCAATCATTCAACTAAAGGTACTTTAGTATGAATATAGGCAGAATCTCACCACCATTAGAACTTTTCTTCACTATGGCAAAGTCTTTAAATCCTTCCATGTAAAAGATTTTGTACTGACTGCTCAAAATATAATCATTGCCCACTTAGAGAAAGCTAGACATCCCCGGAGGATATCAGCTGGAAAATGGTAACATTTGACCAATGATCCAATATGTGGTGTCAAAGTATTACATAATTATATTTGGTAAAACACTAGCAAGGAACAAGTTTCACACTTAGTAGTGAGTGAGTTCCCGACACCTTCAGTACCAGTTATCATGCATTTCGAACACCTGACATGAGATATTCCATTTACTGATCTTTCTCATGTAATTGTACTATTTTTAATAGTCATCTGCATATCCCAGTAATACTATAGAAGTACACTGTACTTGGTATGAATGGCATACAAGATTATTCAAAATAAGAAAATATTGTTTATGATTGAAGTGTGTTTTTATTTATATTTTTATCTATTTTCTGTTCTTATTTTTATTATAGTTATTTGATGTATTTTCTGGTTTAAGTTTCAGTTCAGTGTGGGGGAGCATGCTTTCTTTCTCTTTAGATTTATTCCTCTGCTGGAGCATCACAAAGACAACTAGCAGTTGTAGATGTGGACTGAGCGTTAGATCATGTCTTTTTTATTATTATTAGTTTGGTGGTTAGATTGTTTTATCATTGAGGAATATTTATTTATTTTTGTCACCTTTGTTTAGCACTTAGGTTTGCTAGGTGTAGGAATCAAGTTTGGTAGTGGATTTATATCTAAGAGGAGAGACATCCATACAGACACTACAGTTTGTTAAAAACTGTGGTTGTGTTTCTTTTAACACAGTCTTTTGTGCTTATTTTAACTTTAATTATAGACTCATAGGTAGTTACTGGACATGCAGTCTGGGATACCATTAACACGCCTAGCCCAAAGTTTTAGTTGCCCAAAGCACTGTCTAGTTAAGAGACTTACTCAAAGTAACACAGTAGGCAAATAAAGCCTGAGGAATCAAACCCTGCACCAGAAGAAATAGCTTGTTAACAGCTCACATCCTTAATCTACTTAGTCAACTGCCAGATAAAGAAAGATAAGCCTTAAGGAATTTGAAACCATAAGAAAGACAGACCTCAAGGGATATGAACCCATGCCTTTGTTGGTGATATGTTCAATAGCACTGAATTAGCAAGGAAAGCCACAGAAGTATATATTTGTGTGTAAATTAGTACTTTTGTGATGTAACCATTTTGTGTTTAAGCGACCCATTCATGTTGAAGGAAGTTTTAATTTTCTCATTTCTCATGTGAACAATTAGTTCCAGTTAAAACATAATTAACATTTGATTACACCGGTACAATTTAAATAATGTGTTGATAAAATGAGTACAGTCTAAATAAAAAAAAAAAACTCCTGGCATTTTACAACTCCTTCCATCCCTTCATTTATGTCCAGGGATGTGCTAAACAAATGGACTTCTAGAGTGTGTGTGTGTGTGTGTGTGTGTGTGTGTGTGTGTGTGTGTGTGTGTGTGTGTGTGTGTGTGTGTGTGTGTGTGTGTGTGTATGTGTATGTACACACAGACACACACACACACATATTTTATGTCTAATTGTTTAGCTGAGATATACAGGAAAGGAAGAGGAACAGATTCTATTACTCAAGAATGTAACTTTACATTTTGTGTAACACTGTTCAGATAATATTTGATTATCTGTTACCAAAAGATTCTTCAGTCTGACACTCAGTTTAACTTGCCATAACTGGAAAAGTACTGGGACTCCAGTTATGGATCTGTTTTAAACTGTGTTTTACCTCCCCAGAAAAGAGGACACTGACTTAGTGAGGATAACTATGGTCAACAATAAATAAAAAATGTATGCAGTTTGGTATTACCTTGAGGATGGATAAAATCTATAATTTATTATAATTATAAATTATAATTATTATTATATAAATTATAAATTAATCTAACAGTCACAGACAACATTACATCCATGGAATGACCTCTGGGAAATAAACAGAATGGTGGGGTATCCCCAAGACACCCAAAAGCACACATAATGTTGGTTGTGCCTATTTATTTAGTATACTAAAATGAGTCAATTTTTTGGTAAATAATTAGCAGTCATGGTAAAAGATAATCTGCCCTTCCACACATGGGAAACTGGTAAAGGATTGCAAACAAAAATGGGTAGAACACATGCAGTTAGCAAATATGATATTTGTTAATGACAACCAGCTAACAGTAATGCTAGAAATAAATTGCATCTTGTCTAAGTGTTTTCTGAATGCCTATTTGTAGCTTTGGTGCTCTAACATTTTACCCAAAAGTCACAAGGGCACATGTGTTTTAATAAATGTGAGAGCACTCATTCTTAAATGCTTACATACAGAAAATCTTCATTCTATCATTGGTAAAATCAACTTTTGCGCAAATACGGAAACAAGTTTTTTTTGCTTTTTCTCATAAATAGATGTACTACAAGAAAATGACTGCTGGATGACATAGTCTTAGGAATTATCTATGTTGGTGGATTTCCATATCAGAATGGAGTTGTAAATTCAGGTTCTCATAACCTAGTGGAAGAAGGCTAGTAGAAAAAAATGTGTATATTGTAAAATCAAATAATAGAATATTTATTTAGTTATACTATATTTAGTTTGATGAGTACAGATTCCCCAGTGTAGCATCACTCAGACAATGGACAGTGTCTGTCTCTCACGCAGCACTGGAATATATATATGTAATTAAGGCAGCTATTATTTTAAATGCTTTCTCAATTTATTTGGCTATCCCAAAGTTTAAACTGTGCACCATGCACAAAATTAAACACTTGATTATAAGAGACAGTCACAAAAAGGGTTTAATGATGGACTAGAACAAAATATTAAATTATATGCAACCACAGATTCTTGGAACTGGATGCTTATAATTTCCATAATCCTGGCATTTCATATCTTCCACATATTAATTTGTTTCATTATAGTGACTTCAAATTGAAGACTTCTCATCTACAGCCCAATTCCCAGTGCTTGTAATGTGTGACTGTTTTCCAGATGCTGTTTTTGTCATATATGCTCTAATATTCAGTGTATAAGCTGAAAATGTTCTTTTTGTTGCACTTTCAGTCATAAGAAGTTCAGATGCAGCATGTTTGCTAATTAATCGATCTATTCTGGAATCAACTGTCCCCATCCTTTGGAAATCTTTCTTCACTATCCCTCTTCATAAAGGTGGAAACTCCACTGACCCCTCAAACTACCGACCCATTGCCATTCTGTCCCCCCTCTCCAAGATATTAGAAAAATGTATTCACTCACAGCTTCTCAATCACCTCCTCACACACCACTTACTTACCCCTACCAAACATGGATTTCGTCCTCACCACAGCATCACCACTGCCCTCCTCTCCTTCACTCATATCATTGCAGAGGCCCTAGACAACAATAAACTCATTTCCTGTCTCTTCCTAGATCTCTTCAAAGCCTTCGATACTGTCTCTCATCCTCTACTACTATCCAAACTCGCAAATCTCCACCTATCCCCCTCCGCACTTGCCTGGTTTAATAGTTACCTATCTGGCAGGGAACAATCTGTCAAATGGCTCTCATCCTCCTCACCTTTCCATCTCCACTGGTGTTCGCCAAGGCTCCATCTTGGTACCCCTTTTGTTTAACATCTTTACCAATGATCTTTACACCTCATGCAAAGAATCCTGCCTTATTCAGTATGCCAACGACTCCACACTTATATCCATCTCAAATAACATTCCTGAACTATACTCCCTGACTCAACAGGCCCTACTATCCACTGAACAATGGCTCTCTCACAACCTACTGATCCTAAATCCCAAAAAGACCAAACTCCTACTTTTCCTTCCCCGTTCTCTTTCTCATCACAAAACCTCCTTTTTTATTACATCTTCTAACAATACAAACATCCAACCTGACACCCACACAAAACTCCTAGGGGGTCATTATTGATGACTAACTCAAGTTCAACCTACACATACTCCAATGTATAAAAAAAACAAACCAGAAACTAGGTCTGCTATATCGGAGCAAAAAATTCCTGACCCCTGAATCTAGACTTACCCTGGGCCAGGCATTCCTCCGCCCCTCCCTCTTATACGCTGCCCCAGTTCTTACCAATATCAGGCCTCCACTCTAAACAAACTGCAACAGATTTACCATAAAATAGCCAGATTCATAACTAACTCCCCATACAACTCACACCACTGCATTTCTTTAAACTCTCTTCAATGGCTTGAACTTCCCCAGTTTCTGCTATCTTATCAATTTCATATGCTACACTCTATTCTTTATAAACCCTCCTTCTGTCCATCTCTATCTTCCTTAGTCTCTATCTACATCCCATCCCAAACCCTCCATACTTCTAACCAACAAGTATTTGATATCTACCACCCAAAAAGGTCAGTAGGCAAACTACTCTACAAACACTCCCTTGCCCATGCTTGGAACAAACTTCCCCTTGACTTACGTTCAATCTCCCACACCTCACACTTTAAAAATGAACTAAAAGCTTATTTTCTCAATTCCAGGACCTGCCCTTGCCATGACCCTACCTAGTCTTCCTTCCCTTTATGTACCCTCAAAAGGACCATACTTATCACCTCATTACACCTCTCTCTCCAATGTGTCTACTATGCATTTGCACAATTTTATACAAACAAAAAATGTTTATTGTTGACCTATTGAACTATATCAATGTAAAATTGTTACTTAGCTTCTTTTTAATGCAACTTTAACTTTATGCATGTAACCCAACATATGTGAATCGTTTTGCTATAACTGCTATTATATCAATATTGTTTAAAATTGTACTTATTTTAAAATGTATTACTGGTGCTTTTCTCCTCGGGTCTCCACTGAAAATGGGCCACAAGCCCAGTTGGACAAACCCGGTTAACAAATGTCAATAAATAAATAAATAAATAAATAAAATGTTTGTCTGAAGAATACTGTGACATAGCATATTTCTAAGCTTATGATGACACTGTAGTGCAACATAAGGAAGGTGCTGCACTCCTGGGTGTGCTGTCCTTTGGACGAGATGTTAAACTAAGGTCCCATCTAATTTTGTTGGGGTAGCTCAGGTTGATGTAAAAAGTCAGTGTGTAACTGTCAAAAATAGTAGGGAGAAGTTCCTCAATGCCCTAGCCAAACTTCCTCTAGTAGTATGAATACCACCCAGGGTATCCCCTGAAAAGATGTCACTAGCTTAACAGGATTTACCTGGTCAACAAAAGAATAGAATTTGGAACAAAACAAGAGGTTTCTAATTTTATCGCAATAAGAGTTATGTCCAGATGATTGTTTCTCAAACAGAGAGCATCACTACATTACAGCAATTGTGTCAGAAGGACAATAAGAAAGAACATATTTGTGAGGGTTTTTTATACCTTTGAACTAAATCCACTAATTTTCACTTTAGAACACTACAAAAAGTATATTTCTGTGAGGATCTGATGAGATCAGATGCCAAATGTGTTATTAGTTTCATTAATTAATTTCCCACAAGCTGAATATGATGAGACAGACAAATTTCTATGGTTGTCACCAGAGCATGACACTACAGAACTCACACTTAGCACAGATTAATTACAAGTTTACACTTGCAGATTTTATGAGATGATATCTTCCAAATCACTACTACTTTGTATAACTATTTACCTTCCTATGAAACTCAAAAAAAAATTGTAGCATAGGAAGGTAATCTTTAAAACAAATTAGTGCTAAGGGATGACAGGCACCTTTGTCCTTCACTGTTTTCTTTAAAACATCTACCCATTCACTTCATGCACTATTTACCTTAACAAATGTTTGTCCGTAACAACATGATTCTGTAGTACTCAAAACACCAGCCCTATTTAAACATTTCTTTTGAAATTCACTGCCTTTACCAGGTATAGAGTTCTACTACTCAAAAGATGCTCACGATACAACTTTCCCTGAAAAAAAGACAAAACTGGTGTTCTGCCAAGGGTAAACTAAGGAAGGCTTCCTATATTCACATCCAGAAGGTGTTTCAACAGAAGCTATGTTCAGCTAAATGTCTATGATAATGTAAACAATTGTTCTAAACAAGTTAGATCAATATTGCTACATTTTTCACAAAATTAAACAGAGTTTCACAACCGTTTAAATAAAATGCACATTTAGGAAGCAGATGATATGAAAGCTTCATGTAAACAGTGACCAGCTACAAAGTGTCAAATATGCTAAGACTCCACAAACAGATACAATACAGGGCATGAATACCAAAGCAGTTTGGAGAAAGCAAAAAGTTATATACAGACAGCAGCAATGGCTGAACCGACTCAGCCACTAACAGTTTCTTGTAAACAAACAAGATGACAGCTTATTATGCCTATACACCAATAAACAAAACTCAGTTAAAACTGGTTCAAACCTCAGACAGCAATAATTTCATCTAAAAACCTAATGGTTAGCTAAAAAAATGCAAAAGAAGGATACACTTTTAAGACTGATAGGAAACACAAATTATGAAAGGATTCAGAAACAGCGGAAACTTCTGCAGAGCCTTCTTATGCAGGCTAACTGTTTAATATGCCCTGCAACAGCAGCACCAAATGCCAGCACTAGCATCTGAATAAAACTCTTGTAGCCTATGCATTTCTTCCCAAAGAATAACAAAGGGACACAGAAAATTCCTAAGAATGAATGACCGAATAGGCCTGAATATAATGAAGATAAGGACCCTTAACCCCAGATAGCTATTAATTCTCTTAGATATGCCCTAAGCACAGTCCCTTATTGTGGTGATAAATCACTATGAGAAAGCTCCCCAAGAATTAAGCTAAAAGCTATTGCTGGGATGGTCCTATAAAGTACATTAACAATTTTTTCGGCTGTCAGTTAGGCTCTTGCTTTTTCACCACAAGACACAAAGCAGATTTGTTTACAGTCCTTTGAGGAATACCACACAAGGGGTCCCATAATCCTTTCAAGATTCTACACAACTAAAGGGGTTGTCTATATGCCAGACTGGAGAAATGGAGCATTAGAAAATCGACATAATTTAATTTCTCCAAACGTCTAAGCTCTTATTAAGTGCATATACAGTTTCAGAAAATTCACACACACACACACACACACACACACACACAACAGTAACACTTGCATTGACGTGCATGTAGAACAATATTGCAGACTTATTGACAATATTAATTTATAGTCCAAGACGATAATATTCTTCCCTAATAGACTGATTACTCTCCTAAATTGTGGTGGCAAACATGTGCACAGGTATCTAACCAGGAGAGCGCTTTTCTTGAAGCCTGAGGCGAAATCAAGACGGGAAAAACAGCAGGTGCAACAGCAACGTGTGTACATCGCAGTTGGTAAACCTATGACCGGAATAGCCCTCGCTAACTTAAAGCAGTTTACTGGTCCACTCCACTTGTCTGTAATGACTATTTAATTATAATTTAAAACTAACATCCTGACAATAGCACGGTAATTTATGTATGCTACTTACTGTAAAGACCCATTGCTTGCTTTCCTGCCCAATTTGGCGAGTTTCCTTCTGGGAGAAGTAAGGAGGAGGCCGACAGGGAAGTTGAGTGCCTGCCTGGGAAGGTTGCTGCTCCTACCCTCAGAAGCATACATTGCTCTCGCCCTTCGGACCCGAGCTGGTCTTCTAGGGAACTGCTAGCAGGTACACGGTACTCATCACTGCAGCGTTGCCCAGGTGAAGGCTACCTCGCCACGTAGGTCAGATGAATGGGATGCCAGCACAGTGTCTGCTCTCAAGTCAGTTCCAACAGCTCAGATTCAGCTCCAGGTCAGCTGTGTCTGTGTCACTTTCATGGCTCCGCTCTGTCCCGGATGGCCTTGTTGTCCCTGTTAGCGCCACTCTTCCCGAAGTAGGTTCCAGTGCGTGTGCAGGTACGCACTTTCCACAGGCTGAGACTGGCTCACCAGCTACTGGATTAGTGTGCACTTAAGGCGATCTTCTCCGCTCCGGCTAGCAGCACCCCTCGTAGTGGAGCTCCCGTGTTCTGAGATCCCAGTACTTCTGTGTCAGTTCAGTAAGCTGGCTGCATGCACATGGCTCAGTTCTCCTGAGGCTCAGGGACGTCTAGCAAGCGTTCATGTCGGACACACACACACACCGTTACATAAAATGCAGGAGGAGGAGGAATCCACAGCCCAAACAGTTGTTACCTCTACCACTACCACATCAGTGCGTTTGGAAAGCTGTTGGAAGAATCAATAGTACATCAGTGTCAGTGAAGTCAGTCACAATACAACCAAATGGACAGAGGCAGCAAGTGTCTTACCCTGTATTATGATTCCTCTTGTTACCAGCTGCAAAGTGCAACGTTCTCACAAGTGAACCCTTCTGATAAACAAATACAATGCAAATGTCGTTTTGTGTGTCATAATAAATTCCCCACTGAATCCCCAGATAACCCACCCGTTTTATGCGACTACACCAAATAGATTACTGTGGTCAGACATTAGGAGAACCACGGACGTGTATGTTAGGATCAATTGTATGGTTTTGTCATTTTCCAAATGCATTAACAAAAAGAAGCAAATAGATCTGCTGGGATTTTGGCTTTGCTGTCTGCTTCCTTTCGCTGCACAGCTTCCAGACCATGCCCAGCCAAGTTGTCTATAAAGCCCTGCAGTTCCTACAGAAATACAAATAAAACAACAACTAGCACAAAAACATGTGTTGTCTACCTACGACATCGGTTATGTCTATGTGTCACAAAGATCGGTAGTAATAAACACAAATAAATGATAATCCATCCAGTATATATTACTATACCTGCTTTTCTAAAATGTAGGTCGTCCAACTAGGCAGCAAGTTCCTGGGTTCTAGTCCAGCTTCAGAGGGAGGAGCTAAGGAAAAGGCTCGCTCTGCCCATTACGTCACTACGAGCAGTTAGTTTCCTTTTGGTTCGTAAGTATTCAGCATAACTCTGGAGAAAGTTAAGTTTTTCCCTCAGAAGAGTCTTCCACGTTTTGTTTTAAATGGGTGTCTTTTCTTTTTGGTAAGGTATAAACCTGACATAAATAATTTTCAGATTTACCAGATGAAGCTGTACTTTCAGCAGGCAGTGGTTTAGTGTGTGTGTGTGGGGGGGGAGTTGGAAACACATCCCGGGATGTTTATTTCCGTAGGCGTGGGATTTCTTTCCAGAAGGGCAGTAGAATGCAAGTTATACACTATCGCTTTGTGTGGGTTAGCAGAGGGCATTCATTTATACTCACTGTGCCCTGCCCCAAAATAAATAACCGAAATATTAACATGATGGTGAATGAACTGTTGGACACTGCGAGGGTGACGAGAGGCTACAAGCATAAGGGATCGGATGGGTATATTGAAGCGGGTAAACATTTCAGGTTTGCACATCAAGGTACCAAGCTGTCACCTTGTCCCCCCGAAGCCCAGGCCACCCATGTTCTGTACTGCATATTATAAGCACATACTACCGTGAATATCGTTTTCTCATAGTGTAAAATTTAATCATGCTGCCAGAAATATGACATACGTATGTAATGACTAGCTCTAACAAACTACACTTAAATTGATTTATTCAGATAATTATTTACAACCCGTCAGCCTGGTGTTTTACAAGTCTACACGGCAGGTGTAGCTTCACGCTGTATATAGTGTGTAGCATTTGTTTCACTTCTTTCACGTCGGTTCTTTGGAAGAACGTGTTCGTTTTTCTAAACATGCTACAATTTTAGTTTAAGTTGAAGGTAATAAAATATATACCCTTTTACAGTTTCAAAAAGTGTATATCATTAATGAAAGGTAGGAAAACAGTACGGAATATTCTTCAGCAGTATTGCTATTAAATGAATAAGAGACGTGACTCCATTGCGAGGAGAAAAACCGCATGTATTCAGTTATGCATATCACATAACGTGATTAAATAAAAAGTTGCATAGTGTCATTTACGTCTGAAATATATATACATATGTATCTATACACACACACACATATGTATACAAATGTATATATTTCTACAAACACACACACACACACACACACATGAAAATTATGTCCTAGCTAAATTGCCCTGCAAGACAAATTTTTCTGTAGTACTGACTGGATGGTAGTACTGTTTCTTGATCTATTTAAATGAGTTATGTTTGCTTCAGTGGCTGTAACTTTTATTTTGACATCAACTGAAGTGTTACAATAATGCAACCCAACAGTCTAGTTTACTCAACGTAGTGCAAGCCTGCTAAAATACATACCCCAGACATTAGAACAAGTAAATTATCCTGCCCCCAATAGAATATGCATTCCTAATAAGTAACCATATCAGCTGTCCAGATGTCAAACAAATTACATTTATGTGTGTTAGTTCTAACGCATTAGAAATGAATGAAATAAGTTACAATTTTCCCAGAAAAGTAAACTTAAAGCAGTTGTCTAGTACAGCAAGATGTAGTACTCTGCGTATTTTCACTGTACTGAGTACACGTGCCATTATAAATTATACTATATAAAAAGAGTGTGTTATATACATGCTGGAAAGTAAAGAAATATAACAAGCGTGTAATTTTTATCACTTTTGTTTTATTTAGTAAAAGTATTTTCTTTATTAATGCCATTCAAATATGGCAAACAAAATATTCCCCATGTTGCACAGTATAGTACAGAACAGACTGAAAATAATTTTACAGCAGGTTAATCATTATAGTTCTGCAGAGGTGCTCACTATTCACTACCTCAGAAATTCTTTCATAAAGCAGCATTTTTATTATTTACAAGGTTTAACTTTCTAGTATTATTGTTAACCTTTAGTTGATCCTCAGAGTAAGGTCCGTTTTCCAAAATTTAAAATATGATATAGAGTAATGCAACACAAGCAATAGTTAATAGTTCATGCTTCTTACTTGAAATTATTTTAAATCTTTGCAGTAAAAAAACGGCAGTAAAAAAAAGAAGAAAGAAAAACGGAAATAGCGTCAAAGGGAATATTTTTGTAGTGAACACTTTCTAGTAATCCTCTGAGTGTGGACAGCTCTGGGGAAAACCCAAACCATATGGAAGTTGTCTGCATCTAAGATACAGGCAACACTATACTGGGTTACACTGAGCAAGTCCTCTGGCTGTGACTTGACAATATGCAATATTTTTATTCTGGCACTTGTATAGTCACACACACACACACACACACACACACACACACACACACAGTGTCTACAGTATAGCACCATGCTAATCATAAGAAAGTGTTGCCTGTATCCCTAAGCATTGTCAAAACATTGATGAAGCTTCATGCTGGTATCAGTTACCATGGTAATTGCATAGTCTCACAGATGTTTCCTGGATGTTGCTGTCAAAGTCCTGTTCTGCATCGAAATTAAATCCATAGTTCTACAAACACCATATTTAGAGTGATAATGTTAAGCAGGAAAGTCATGATTCTATGGCTGCTATCAGCATTAGTGGTGGCCTGGTCTAATTTATCATGATAATCCTTGTCAACCTGTGTAAATGTAATTTTATAAACATTGATATCCTCATCAATTTGGAATTATGTATGAAGCATTCCTGTATCTATACAATCATGGCATTCCTATACATACTGGCATATTTTGTACAAAAAAGAAAAATCTGTGGGATCCCTCGAAGTCTCAAAAAACCTATACCTATGTAACCTATACCGGGGTCAAAAACAAACCAAGCAGGGGGTGTGAAGTTCACTCCTTGAAATAATCTTTGATATTTCAAGGAATGAACTTCACACCCTCCACATTGCAAAGTTTATGCTTGGTTCTTTATACAAACAAGCCAGGACCCAGATTTATTAAACAGCAAATTCACTAGTTCTTGGCATATTCTATAGACATACATTAACAGTAACCCTCAAATCTTTCCTCCAAATCTCTGTGTTGTATTATTTTGTTTTATTTTAATTTCTGGAATCCCTAAAGATGACCTGTTTGTGTTAAGGTCCTTGTAGTACTTAGTAACATACATAGTTTAAAGGTTACTCATACTCAAAGATGCATTGACTGAAAAGCGTTTGTGAAACCCAAGCACTGCAGTATGATAAGTTGTAAGAGAATGGCCATGTAGTGGTCTTTTTTTTTTTTTTTTTGACAATGGAAGAAATGTTAGTGGCTGACTAGGTGGATTATTTTTATTTATAAAGATTTGTCAATATCCATAACCATGCATACACTGCATACCTTTAAAGAAATGGCTTTCAATCAAGTTTAAAAGATTGTTGTCTTTATAATTGTCTTTACTGTTAAATGCTATCACGCAGTATTAAAGCTATCGCTAAATCTTCATTATTTACTGCTTTCACTTGGGTTTTACAGTTTACCTTTTTAATTAAAAAAGCTTCATTCTTACAATTCTAACACTTGTAAAAACAAAGTATTTTTTGTTCATGAGTTTTGTTGCAATCTCCACAGCCTCACTTCCCACTGACTTTTGTTTTCCTACTGAATTGTTTTCATATTCTTTACACCTTACTTTGCATTTACTATGCCTTGAGGCTGCATCTTACATATGTGTTTCCATACAAATTCTTCAGCTTCTGCAATACCACAGTGACCAATGCACTTTTTGCTACTTTTCTGACATGTTATTACAAACTAAATTGTGAGAACATGCACTCAAGTGTTTGCATGCATATTTGTGTACACAAATGTGTGTGTGTGTGTGTGTGTGTGTGTGTGTGTGTCCGAGTATGTGTGTGTATGAGTCTTTATGTCTACTAATATATGGGGCAATAAACATTTTAACCCATATAGAAATACTAAAAATATAACTGTCAGAATGGATTTTATCGAGGAGAATTATTTCAGACATTATTTCTAAGCAAGCTAGATGAGAAAATATATTTGGTTTCTGTGAGAATTATTTCTGAGCAAGTTAGGTCAGAAAACATGCTTTGTGTTCTGTGAAACACAGTGCTGCAGCTGCATGCTGCAGGTTAGAAAAGGACACATATCTTTGTTGTGTTATAAACAAAGAAATATTATGGAGCATTGCTTGCCAAGGATAAGACATTAGAAACAAAGACTGTCTGCTATTGTATTGTGTCCTTGCTTTTATTACAAGCTCTGTAATGAATGCTGCATTGTTTGTATAAAGGAAAGTTACAGGTGAGATCATGAGAGTTTGCGCATAGCTATGAGAATATTCCAAAATGTAATTATCTGAGAAGGTACTTGATAATTATCATATTATTTTTCTTTCAGTTTAGAGTATAAGAATTATGACTGGAAAGAATATTTTATAAGGTGCTGTCTAAGCTGTCAAGTGCTTCATTTCATGTTTTTAAGTTAGTCTTTGCAGTTTGCCATGTTAGAATTGCATTCTATTTAATCTCAGTAGCTGTCACTACTACTCTAAAAAAATAAACGGCCGGATTTACGAAAGCTTGCACAGAGTGCAAGAAGAGTGTAGGAGCTCAAAGAGGCAATATGTCTGCCGTGCGATCCAGCAGGAGTGTGCATGACAGCTGCTAAAGCTTACTCTTGCATGGACAGCGTCATGGTATGCAAATTACCTCATTTGCTGCTAAAAGCTATGCAAATTAGGTAAATTTGCAATCCAGGAAACACTAACCTGTCTGTGGAAGATTAGTGTTATCTGCAGAAATGTACTCCGTTAGTAACGGAGTACCATTCTGCAAATAGCTAAATGTAGCTATGACAGCTCCAAATAAAGGATGCATACAGTTGAGGAAGCATGCCAATGGCCAAATATAAGGCCATTGGCACTTATAAATGTTTAAAATTATTAAAATCTAACTTTTTTCCCCCGATCTCTGATGTTTAAGTGTAGCGCAGCACTGCACAAACGTGTGGCACTTTAAAAAACAAGAAAATAATTTAAAAGTAGCCAAAAAATAGCCATTTTCACTAAAAGGCTTACCCTGCCATGCAGGTGAATGGTAGGCTGAAGGCAACACGGCCACTGAGTAGTGGTTGCTAAGGGGGGGGGGGAGCTTAGTGTGAGAGATGTAACCATGCATTAGTAGGCAATCCTATGCAAATGAGGATAAGGATAGTGAATCACAATTTCACCAGCATGTGAGCCATGTCCCAAGAGTGTAAGTGTAGGAGTAGGTGAGTAGTAGAGTAGAACATAGGTAACATCATGAGGGGATGTGTCAGAAAGGCTATAAGCTTATTGGAGCACAGTGTCTTGTGTTTGCCCTGAGTTGCTCAGAATTGCAAGAGGTGTGTCTACAGTTGCCCTTTTTGAAAACCAGAAACCAAAGGTGTACACCGTGAATATATCTGAAATTTCTTGCAAACGTGCACACAGAGTGTGAGTGCGTGTGCGTGTGTGTGCGCTCATGTGCGCTCGTTTGCACGGCGCTGCCCTGGGCGGAAACAGAAAGGGAAAAAGAAGGAAAAGAAGTAGTAGGAAGTTAACCAAGGAGAATTAGCAGAGCTGCCAGGTGAAATATATCAGAATCAGCCAATTATACAGGTAGCAGACTAGCCCAGCCCAACACTTTCAACTCTGCAAACAGCATTCTTCCCTGTTTTTTCCAAAGAACTCTGCAACACTGCAGTATGCAAAGAGAGAAAGCTTAAAAACTTTAAAGTCAGACAAAATGTTAGGGGCTGCTCTTGCTATCATAAACCAACATGTGCAAGGTGCTGAGGGTGGTGATGTTGTGAATGCTGCTGAGCAACCCACAATGAGGAGACAGAGAAGAGTGTACAGACCCAGGGTAACCTACTAGGGGCTACATGAACTGGAGATAGTGGAGCGCTATAGGGTGGACCGAGACCTCCTGCAGCAAATTGTTGAGCTGTGCTGGTCATGCCTCACACACAGAACCAACAGAGGGGAACCCATCCCAGTGGATACCAAGGTATGTGTTGGCCTAAGAATACTAGCTACAGGTACCTTCCAGGGACCAACTGGTGATATGATGGGGATTTCACAGGCATCAGCATCCAGGGTACTGCACCAGTTCCTGGATGCCATGTCAGCACATGTCAGTGAGCACATATATTTCCCCAATTCCCGTGAGGCATTGGCCAGCAATATGCATCTTTTCCACCAAATAGCAGAATACCCTGAGGTAGTGGGTGCAATAGACTGCATGTGCATACACATTAAAGCACCACCCTGTGAGCTGGGTAGGGTCTACATCAACCACAAGGGCTTCCCCTCCATCAACTGCCAGGTCATGTGCGATGCCCAGGGCATAATAATGAATGTGTGTGCTGACTGCCCTGGAAGTTATCACGATTTCCACATCTGGCATCTGACACAGCTCTACCAGAGATTTGCCAATGGGGACATCCCTGATGGTCACCTAGTGGGGGATGCTGGATACGCACTGGAGCCATAGCTGATGGCACCCATCAGAAATGCACACACACCCGAACAAGAACTCCATAATGAGGCACATGCACAAACATGTATAGGGAGTGTAATATATGCATCTGACATAGGCAGCCCTGCAGCATCACCTGAGGCATGAGTCCCTATTTTAAACAATATAAAACACTGCTAAGCAAATTTTACAAGTATTAAGCATATTTAAATACAATTGCACGTAGCTGCACACCGCGCTAACCAGCGCAAAGTCAGGCAACGTTGGACAATGTTGGGCAATGTTGGGCAAAGTCGAGCAAAGTCAGGTAAACACGCTCACACCTGCTTTACTGTTCCTGAACCAGTCAGGTCTGCCCAGCAGGAAAATGAAAAGCAGTGACAGGGCTCGAACTCAGGATACTGTGCACTATAGTCATAGTACTGAACCACTAAGCCATGACAGCATTTCACTGGCACAGGCACAACTTAAGTCACTCACACATACCAGTTGGGGGGGTCACATACCTAGCAGTCACAGCCAGCAGGACAATTGTAGACAAACACAAACACAAACAAATGCTGTATCCTGCCCTCTGAAGAGGCATATGAGTAACCTCCCCCCAGGCCTATGCAGACAGATAACAGCAGGCCAGGCAGTGTGATGTGGGTTGGGTAGGCTATGAAGTCACAAACTAATATGCATGTCATTGGAAGCTAAGGTCTGTAGTACAGTGGTATGCCTCAAGCCAGTACGATAAGCAACAGTACAGACTGAAATGGAGTACCTGACATAGCAGTGCAGGCCTAGCAAATGTGTATAAGTGTCAGGTGTACCCCTCCTCCTATGTACACCAACAGTAATAATCAGGTGTGCCCCCCCACCGGGTAGAAATGTACAAATAATAGCTGTCCCCCCTGTATGTAGCAATGTTGATAAGTCTATGCAAATTGCTTCATGGAAGCCCTACAGGCACAGCGTGCTTCCTGTCGATGTACAACACAAAGGTGAGCCCTGAAGTAAAAACCAACTTGATTTTTCACACACATATAGTATATATGCCCATAGTGGGCATGTTCACACACTTAAACAAACAAAGCAAATGTCAGTCAACAACATACTGAAAGGTCATACTAGGCATGCTCACACACTTAAACAAACGAAGCAAATGTCAGTCAACAACATACTGAAAGGTCATACTGGGGATGCTCGCACACTTAAACAAATGAAGCAAATGTCAGTCAACAACATACTGAAAGGTCATACTAGGCATGCTCACACACTCAGGCCATGTCTGAGTACAGCAGTGGGCCACACATATCTGGCAGTTGCAGTTATTACTCCAGACACTTGTCACTATTCACCAATCCTGCCTTGCACACACAGTGATATGAAAACAGACCCATATAATATATTGGACCCCTGTCATAATCAAACTACGTACTACAAGTACTTAAGTTGTTCGATCAAAGTGAAAATGCAAAGAAGATCAATAAATCCCCGATCAGTATCATCAAGAAACAATGAGCACTCCTAACATTATCCAAGCCATGTTCTGGCAAAAATATTGCCAAAGAGTCCATAGAGAACCATGAAGCTTTCTTTCGCTATGTCATAAATATCAATGTAAACTCATATAAGTTCTGAGTCAGTGCAAAGTGTAAATGAATACATGTACATGACTGACATTGCCAACATCTTGTCAGACAGGTTCATACATATTTACCCCCCTCTCACTGACAAAAGGGCCCATTACCATACCTGGAGATTGTGAAAACCCAGAAATCACATATACAATGGTTAAACAGCTCTATCCAAACCTAAAAACATGGCGTCTATGGGATGACATGGTTTCCCTGGCTGTGTCATATGTGAACTCCAAAACAAACAGACCCTGCACCTGAACAGGTGCACAAAAGACCATGGGAACTATAGTCTTATAAGCCTAATAAGCCAGATCTGCAAGGCCATGGAGTCCATCATTATGGAACTCATAAACAGAGCTATTGGGAGCCAACAAACACCCAACCCTACCCATTGTGGTTTGGTCAGGGGCAGATCATGGTTCCTAAATCTGCTAGACAGTTTTCAAGGCAGTCACCCAGGACATACATCAATGAAATGAGCTCCACATGGCCTACATAGACCTTGAAAAGCCCTTTCCAACATCCCACACATATGTCGTATCCACAAAATCAACAACCTGTGCATAAACATGTATGTCATCTGATGGATTGCCAACTAGGGCACAGATAGATCCCACAAGGTAAGAACTGTGGTCTCCTGTTCAAGCTGGTAACAACTGCTGTCCCCCATGGCTCAGTCCTGGGACCCCTTCTGTATGGTGTATACTTTTCAGAAATACAGTCAAACACCCAAGGGCTATGTTTAGCAAAGTTTGTGGATGACTGCAAAAAGGTTGTCATAATCGATGTTTGGGACAACAGAGACATCCTTAAAAAGTGTCTCAGTCAGACAGATGTGGTGTCAAAATTATGGCCTCGAGCTGCAGTCATACAAATATCACATAGGTACCAACACCCTAAATATGGAGGTAATAATAAAGGATCTACGGACACATGTGGATAGTCATCTCTACTTCCAGAAACACATTCACATAGTGGTTAGAAAGTCATGCTATGTGTTCCCACAAATTGCCAAGGTCTTTGCATGTAGGTCAAAGGAGGTTCCCTCTACTCATCAGTCATCAGACCCATCAGAGAGTATCATGGCACACTTGTGATGAATCTGACTAGGCACCTTCAGCAGCTGGAAAGACCACTGAAGTACTTCAACAAGAGGATTACTGGCCTCAAACAGTTGCCCCATGCAACAAGACTGAATTTAACTCAATCTGTACTCTGTTGCATACTGTCTACTCAGGCGATCTCTGCCCAACAGACAGGTCCATGTCCAATGCAGAACTGATGTACATGCACTATCTGAAGTAAACCCAAGCTCACTGTGCCACATGCTCTAGGGATATCATCATCACAACAATAAATAGAACATGTTGGAGGGATATATTACTAACTCACAGACTTCCCTTGCTTTGGAACAGGCTCCCAACCTACATTAAGCTGATTCCCTAACTGACAATCTTCCAGAGGAGCCCTGATGAGTGTATGTGAAACTGAACTGTCACACCATGGATCACTTCATCAGCTCTACTACACAGAGGCCTAGGGAACTAACCCCATGTGTGGTGATAGCTGCACACTCTGGCCATACTAATATATGCCTTCAGGCAGATAGCCTATTACCTACCTATGTACCTATATATATATATATATATATATATATATATATATATATATGGGGAACACAGTATAATAAGCCAAAGATGGATGGGCAGAGATGTGTGTAAGAGGGTGACCATGACAGGGAGCCATCCAGGACTGCCCCACTCAGCACATATTCCAATGGCACAAAAGACATGAGGTGCACATCTCACCCACTGTACATAACAGCCACCAGTATCTGTAAGCATTACAGTGTATGTGGTGCATGTGCCTGCTGTACAACATGACTGTACAATGAAGTACACATCTACTATCTGTAGACATGTACCTGTCACATAGGTTCATAGATATGTAGTAGACTATCTTCATGAAGGCATATATTAGCCTAGGCAAGTTGTGCAGCTTTCACCACCCCATTGGGTAGTCTACCAAGCCCTATTTCTAATAGTTAGTACCCTAAGCCCCTTTCTAGTGGGGCTGCTGATGTGATGTCTGGCGTGAATTGTCTGTTTCTCATCCACTCATCAAGGTTCCTATTGAAGAATGTCAGCGAGGGTCTCTGTCTGATGTACATTGGGACTCTGTTCCACAGTAAGGCAAGTGTCTGGGATGGTACTCTATCCCACCAGCATGTTGTATTCATTGTTGTGATGAGGTTCATATCCCTGGAGTGTGTGGCGTGACTCAATTTTGTTATCCGTAGATGGAGCATGTTCAACAGTTATGTGTTGGACATGGCTCTGTATGTTAGGCAGAGTGTGCCTCTGAGTAGGTGGTACGCAACAGAGAACAGATTTAGTTTTACCAGTTGTGTTGCATAACACAACTGCTTGAGTCCAGTAATCCTCATGGTGAGGTACCTCTGTGGTCTCTACAGCTGCTGGATATGCTTAGTTGAGTACATCCAAAATGGTGCATTGTACTCAATGATTGGTCTGATGACTTAAGAGTAGAGGGCCACCACTACCACTTTTGATCCTGATGCAAACCCTTTGTTGATTAGGTGGGCCACATAGGATTTCCCAATCACTTTGGCAACATGGTTGCCAAAGGAAAAATGACTAATTACTTGTGTCCCCAGATCCCTTATTACCTTGTCCGTTTTAAGGGGGTAACACCTATGTGGTAGTTTGTGGGTACATTGTTTTCACCAAAGGGGATTACTATGCATTCTTCCACATTGAGCTTGAGTCCATGATTCTGACACCACACATCTGTCTCATAGAGTCCCTTCTGGAGAATATTTGTGTAATTTGGAGAATCTATTATGGCAAACACTTTACAGTTCCCTGCAAACTTAGTCAACCACAACCCTCCTGTGTTGGCATGTACTTTTGAGAAGTCTATACCAAACTGGAGGGACCCCAGGACTGAACCCTGGGGAACACTAGTTGTTACTGGTGTAGAGTCTGACATGTAGCCAGCAACTCTTAATTTGCGGGATCTATCTGGGAGCCAGTTTGCAATCCATCTTGTGATGTATGGATTCATGCCCAGGTTGGTGAGTTCATCTATGATACCTGACTGGGGAATGGTGTCAAAGACCTTAGCAAGGTATAGGTAGGCTGTGTGGAGCTCATTTCAATCATCTGTAGCCTGGGTAACTGTCTCAAAGAAATCTATCCAGTTCAGGAGGCGTGATCTGCATTTGACAAAGTCAAACTGGGTGTGCTCAACTATGTGAAGGTTCCCAATGTCTTTATTGTTGACTTCCATTATGATTGGCTCCATTGCCTTGCAGATCAGACTCGTCAGGTTCATAGAGCGTGAATGCCAAGGGTCTTTTGTGGCCCCACCACTGTGGAGTGGGAAAAATATTGATATGCAACATTCTATGGGTACATATCCTGTAGAGAGCATGTAGAGAGAGGTGTAGGTATCCTTGATGAATATGGATACATCCCCACCCTATGTGCTATGATCCAGGTTCTGATGCTGGAAGGTTTGGAATGAGTAGTATCCTGGTAGTACTGGTGTGCTCTCTGGAGCCTTGAACTAGGTTTCTGTTACTGCACAGATATCAATATTCTCCATACTGAGAAGTGTGTGCATCTGGAGGCTGAGACTTCTGCAATGAGTAGCATTTAGCTCACTTTGTGGTTATTTGTGTTGGTTACAAGGTTTGGTTTGTCCTGAGTGACCTGTGTTCCACACTTGAAGTCAACGCTTCATTGGTCGATCTGACCATAATATCCACATTCTGCCCCCACCCCCCATTAAGGAAACCATGTTAAAAATATCTCCAAAGACAACTTCATGATTCTTTAAAACAGAAGTGGTGAACTTCAGGACACCCATGCAAATGGACAATACAGTTACAACTACTGAATCCTACACAATTGCACTTTATAAGCACTTACATGAGTGCATGGATCATGCTATCCCAAACAGAACCAAGATGCTATCCTCTAAGAAAAGGAAGCCAATCTGGTGGTCCCCTGCCATAAACAAACTGCACAACAGAAGGAAGAAACTGTTGCAAAAAAGGGTAAAACCCATGAGTGGAGGAGCTCCCTGGTCAGCCTCAGTAAGAAGCTGTGATCCCTGATAAAATCCTTCAAAGCTAGTTACGAAAACAAAATCGCCACTGATTCTAAAGACAACCACAAATCATTCTATAGCTGTCAAGAATCTCAATGGCAGCACCCAGATCTGCTCTGAGTTACAGCACAATGGCACTAAATATACAGACCCAAATGATATTGCCAACATCCTGGCAGATAGGATCAGTGCTAACCTTACCCCCTCTCACCCATGAAAGAGCCCATCTCTATACCGGAAGAATGCAAAGTTGCTGTCATCACGGCTGCACAGGTAAAAACCACTCTCCAAAGCCAGGAACACAGCATCCATGGGACCAGATAACATCCCAGGCTGCGTTCTACACGAACTACAGAATGAAATGGCACCACACCTAAGTACCATGTTCAATCATAGCCTCACCTCAGGCTTTGTGCCTGCTGAATGGCGCACAGTGATGGTTATCCCACTTCACAAGGGGGGAACCACCACGGACCCTGGGAACTAGCACCCTATTAGCCTGATGAGCCTGGTCTGCAAGGCCATGGAACGTATCATCATGGAACTTATAAACAAAGACACTGGCAATCTCCAAACTCTGGACCACAACCATTTCAGGTTTGTAAAATGCAGATCATGTCTCCTAAACCTGATAGACTTTTTCGAAGCAGTCACCAAAGCTGTAGACAAGGGTAAGGTGGTTCACACAGCCTATCTAGATCTTGCCAAGGCTTTTGACACAATCCCCCACTCCAGAATTATAGATAAACTCACTAAACTAGGTATAAATCCCTATGTCACAAGATGGGTTGCCAACTGGCTCACTGACAGAACCCACACTGTGAGAGTAGCAGACTCCAAGTCCGACTTCAGACCAGTGACAAGTGGAGTACCACAGGGTTCAGTCCTGTGTCCTGTCCTGTTTGATATCTACTTCCCTAAAGTACAGGCTAACACAGAAGGTCTTTGGCTAATGAAGTTCCCAGATGACTGCAAACTAGGAGCCATAATCGAAGCTACTAACAATGTGGACATCCTACAAAAGGGCCTCACTGAGACAGATGCTTGGTGTCAAAGCCATGGCCTCAAGCTCAATGCCAAAAAGTGTATTGTCATCCCCTTTGGTAAAAACTCTGTACCCATGAACTACAACATAGGGGGTAGTATACTTAACACTGAAAGTGTGATAAGAGACCTTGGGACACAGGTGGTCAATAGACCCTCCTTTGATAATCACATCACCACAGTAGTCAGGAAATCCTTCTTCGTGGCACACCTCATCACAAAAGGTTTATCATGCAGAAAAAAAGAGGTCATTGTTCCCCTCTACTCATCACTCATTAGATCCATTATAGAGTACAACGCCCCTTTTGGTATGTACCTCACAAGACATCTACAATGACTGGAAAGCCCACAGAAATACCTCACAAAGAGGATTAGCAGCCTCAAATACATGCCCTACACAGACTCTCTCAAAACACTCCAGCTTTACTCTGTCGCATATCGCCTACTCAAAGGTGATCTCTGCCTAACATACAAAGCTATATCAAACACAAAGCTGTTGGACATGCTCCACTTAAAGAAATCCCAATCTCTGAGCTTCGGCCCCAAAACCCGGATTGAAATACAAAAGGAGGGGGTGTATCCATTTTCATAAAGGATACCCACACCTCCAGGTTAGTGGCACAGCACGAGGCCTCAGAGATCATCCAAGTGCAACTAACAGTGGGAAAATCTGCTTATCAGATCGTAGCCTGCTACAGATCACCTATCTTGTCTCAGGACCCTCACTCAGCATTCCTGAGAACACTGGAAAATATAAAGGTCCTACAAAACACCATGATATTAGGAGATTTCAACTACCCAAACATTGACTGCGAGAATTACTCAAGTACAAACTCCTTTGCCCAATGCTTCCTAGAGTTTATAAACTCAAATGCCCTGGAACAGCTGGTCACCATGCCCACTAGAGGTGACAACATACTGGACCTGATCATCACCAACATGGGGGATCAGTGTTCCACACCAGAGGTAAACCCTTTGCTGGTAAGATCAGATCATAAAGTGATCACAATGGACATCCACATCCCAACGCCACCCCCAGTCAAGGAAACCACTGTGAAAAACTTTTCAAAAGCAAACTTCACACTTCTCAAGACCAAAGTGGAAAGTTTCAAAGCCCCCTTGCTACAGGATAATGCTATCCAATCCACATAATCATTTACAAGTGCATTCTATGAGCATCTACAGGGATGCATGGATCAAGCCATCCCAAGTAAAACCAAGACTCACTCCTCCAAAAAGAGGAAACCAGTCTGGTGGTCCTTGGCCATAAATAAGCTATACAACAGAAGGAAGAAACTACTACATGATATAGCAAAATTTGAAAAAGGAAAGGCATCACTGATCATTATTAGCAAGAAACTACGATCACTCATAAAATCATCCAAGGCCAGTTTCTAAAGAAAAATTGCCTAGGAATCTAAAAATAACCACAAAGCCTTCTTTAGCTATATCAAACATTTAGATGGCAACTCTCAGATATGCTTTGAGCTACTGCAAAATGGCAAAAAATACACTGAACCAACTTACATTGCCAACATCCTGGCAGACAGGTTTAGTGTAAACTTCAATCCCCACCCCCAAAAGGGCCTGTGTCCATCCCAGAAGAATGCAGAGCCCCAGACATCACAGACATGCAGGTAAAAACAGCCCTCTCCAAAGCTATGAACACAGCATCAATGAGACCAGATGGTGTCTCAGGCTGCGTCTTACACAAGCTCCAAAAGGAACTAAACCCTCACCTAAATTCACTGTTTAGACTCAGCCTTACCACAGGCTATGTACCCAAAGAATGGCGTACAGCAACAGTCATCCCGCTCCACAAAGGTGGTGCCACAACTGAACCTGGGAACTATTGCCCTATAAGCCTGACCAGCCTGGTCTGCAAAGCTATGGAGTGAATTATCATGGTACTCATAAACAGAGACATTGGGAACCTCCAGACACTGGACCCTACCCAATTCGGCTTTGTTAAAGGCAGATCCTACCTCCTAAACCTAGTTGGCTACTTTGAAACAGTCACCAAGGCCATAGATTAAGGGAAGGTAGTCCACACAGCCTACCTGGACCTCACTAAGGCCTTCAACACCATTCCCCACTCTGGCATCATAGACAAGCTTATCAGCTTGAACATTAACCCCTATGTCACGAGATGGGTGGCCAACTGGCTCACGGATAGAACACACATGGTCAGAGTTGTGGGTGCCATGTCCGACTCTAAACCAGTCACAAGTGGCATCATACAGGTCTCAGTCCTGGGATCCCTCCTGTTCAGTATATACTTCTCTGAGGTAGAGGCAAGCATGGGAGGACTATGGCTGACAAAGTTCGCAGATGACTGCAAACTGGGGGCCATAATCGACTCTCTGGCTGACACAGACATCCTCCAGAATGGTCTTACAGAGACAGATACCTGGTGCCAAAACCATGGCCTCAAGCTGAATGTCAAAAAATGCATAGTCATCCCCTTTGGAAAAAACAAAGTGCCCACGAATTACCACATAGGTGGTAATCCACTAGGTATGGAAAATGTAATTAGGGACCTGGGGACCCAGGTAGATAGTAACCTCTCCTTTGATAATCACATTGCCAAAGTGGTTAGATATTCCTTCTATGTAGCCCATCTAATCACGAAAGGGTTCACCTCTAGATCAAGAGAGGTCATTGTGCCCCTCTACTGATCACTCATTAGGCCCATAATAGAGTACAATGCCCCATTTGGTATGTACCTTAATTGGCACATGCAACAGCTGGTAAGACCACAGATGTACCTCACCAAGAGGATCATGGGCCTCAAAGAGATATCCTATGCAGCACGACTAAAGAAACTCCAGCTCTACTTGGTTGCTTACTGCCTGCTCAGAGGTGATCTATGCCTGATGTATAAGGCCATGTCCAACCCGGAATTAATGGACATGCTCTACCTCAAGAAAAACAAATCTCTTAGAGCCACACACTCCAGTGAATTAAACCTCAGCAAAGCAATAAACAGGACGTGCTGGAGGGATAGATTCCTGTTCAAGAGACTTCCTTCGCTCTGGAATAGAATTCCAGTTGATGTTAGGCAGAGCCCCTCACAGACTCTCTTCAAGAGGAATCTTGACGAGTGGATGGGAAATTGTAAATTTACCCCTGGGATCACTTCAGTGGCCCTGCTAGACAGAGACCCAGGAAACTAATTTAAAAGGGAGGCGAAAGCCAACACATTCTGGCTAGGCTTATAAATGCCCTTGGGCAGATAGCCTAGTACCTACCTATGAACCTATGAACCTACACACTCTAGGGACCTAAACCTTGTCACCACAATAAACAGAACATGCTGGAAGGATAGATTCCGGTCCCAGAGACTTCACATACTCCAGAATAAACTACCTAGCTATATCAAACAAAGCTCCTCATTAGCACTCTTCAAGAAAAATCTTGATGATTGGATGGGAAATAGGAAATTCACCCTGGGGATCACTTCTGTGTCTCTGCTCAACAGTGGCACAGGAAAATAAATTTCTTGAGTGGCAAAAGCCAGGGTACCTTTTTGGTTGTGCTTCTATAGGCCCCAAGGCCGATAGCCTAGTACCTACCTATGAACCTATGAACCTTTGAGCCTTGCCTAAAAAAAGGTAATATGTGGACAGCAAGAGACTTGGCCAGTATTCAGAAGCATAGGGGTGACAGGTGCAAACCATCTGTAGTGAAGCAACAAGGATTGTCTATCATGTCATCACAGGCAGACAGAGACTGGATCCCCTTTGAATGACATCAGAAGCTCAGCCAATTGTTGAAGTTTGTCATCTTTCTGTTATATTGCAGTATCATGTAGGTGAAGGTAAGTTGCTACTCAAGGTTTTACCCTGTGTGTGCCAGCATGTGGTGCATCAACCCATATATGATATGGTCATTGCCTATGCATACAATACACTCACAATACACCTAGTATGATAAGCCTGCTGAGGTTAGCAAATGTGAAAAAAAAACATTGTGCAGACTGTCAGCAAGTAATGTCTGTCTTGCACCCTGTAACTCCATATTGCTTGCTGAAGTGTAAAGATGTACTTAGTTTGGATTAAGAACACCGCACTTGCCAACTGTGTGTGTGTGTGTGTGTGTGTGTGTGTGTGTGTGTGTGTGTGTGTGTGTGTGTGTGTGTGTGTGTGTGTGTGTGTATGTGTGTGTGTGTGTGTGTGTGTGTGTCTGTCTCTCCCTCGGGAGAGAGCGCAACCTTTTTGGGGACTACTCACACCCCTTAAAAGTGGTATACTCATCTTTGTCAAGTCTCATGATGCCACCATCCTACAAATATACCTGTGGAAAGGTGAAATCCCAGTAATGTGTGTAGTGTGTTGTGTAAATGTGTATTGCTGCATTATCATAATGTAGTTAGGTAGGGGTTTGAATCCTGCACTTGTCAACTGTGTGTGTGTTTCCATGGGGAGAAATAACCTTTTTGGACACTACTCACACACCTTAAAAGTGGTATATTCATCTTTGTCAAGTCTGATGATGCCACCATCCTACAAATATACCTGTGGAAAAATACAATCCCAGTAATGTGTATAGCGTGTCGTGAAAATGCGTACTGCTGTAGCATCATAATATAGTTAGGTAGGGGTTTGAATCCTGCACTTGCTGCGTGTGTCTCCTTGGGGAGTCGCCACCTTTTTGGAGACTACTCACACACCTTAAAAGTGGTATACTCATCTTTGTCAAGTCTGATGATGTCACCATCCTACAAATACACCTGTGGAAAAGTCAAATCCCAGTAACATGTATAGCGTGTTGTGTAAATGTGTACTGCTGTAGTATTATAATGTAGCTAGGTAGGGGTTTGACTCCTGCACTTGTTAACTGTGTGTGTCTCCCTGGGGAATAGCAACATTTTTGGAGACTACTCATACACCTTAAAAGTGGTATACTCATCTTTGCCAAGTCTGATGATGTCACCATCCTACAAATATACCTGTGGAAAGGTGAAATCTTAGTAATGTGTATAGCGCGTTGTGTAAATGCATACTGCTGTATTATCATAATGTAGTTAAGAAATAGTTTGAATCTCGCACTTGCTGACTGTGTGTGTCTGTGCTCCAGGTGTATGACACCATTGGCCAATGTAGAGTGGGTTTTGATTTTTTCTAGTGTATGACATATCACAATGACAACTGTATGTGCATTACACATGTAAGGTAGCTGTGGGGCAAATCCATATACATGCATGTGACCTCAAGTATTTCATAGGTGGGTACTCCGCTTTCTCCATGAATGCATGTGTTATCTTTGCCAAAGTGTGCTGGCACTTTCCAGACCTTTGGTCACTTCTGTATGCTTGTGACAAGCTTAGCCACTTCAGTGATCCCTGGGCTACGTCTTCCATTTCACATCCACTCATCACGGTTTCTATTGAAGAGTGTGAGTGAGAGTTTATGCTTGAGGTATATTTGAAACCTGTTCCAAAGCAAGCAAAGTCTGGCAAAGATGACTAATCATTATAGGTGTGCAACAACCTCTTTTGATCTGTATGCAAACCCTTTATTGCTTATGTGCTCCACAGAGGGATTTCCAAAACCCTTTGGTAATGTGATTATCAAAGGAGAGATGACTTAACACATGGCTCTATGTATACCTTAGTACCTGTTCCACACTTTGGGGGCTACTACCTATGTGGTACTCTGGGGATACTTTGTTTTCTAAAAGTGGATAACTATGCTTTCTTTGGCTTATAGCTTTACAGCATGAGTTTGACACCAGGTATCTGTCTGTATGATACCCTTTTGGAGGATGTGTGTGTCATCTGGAGAATAAAGTATAGCCCACAGTATGCATTGTCATCAAATGTGGGCAGACATATCCCTACTGTGTTTGCTTGTACCTAAGAAAGCTATATGCCAAACAGGAGTGGTCCCAGGACTGAGTGCAGGTGAATACCACTTGTTACTGGCATAGAATAGTACATGGAGGCTGCAAATGTTACTGTGTGTCCTACATCTGTGCATCAGTTGTCAAGCCATCATCATCTAACAATCGTCTATGGTCAGTCTGTCAAGGTTATGTATAATACCAGTATGTGGGATGGGTATGAATTGCTGGTGAGCTATAGCTTGGCTGTGTTGATCTCCCATCCCTCAGCTATAGCCTTGTTGACTGGCTTGAAGTCTACTAGGTGTAGGAGCCATGATCTGGCTTTCAGAGAACCTATGTGGGTATGGTGCAGTGTTTGCAGGTTCATAATGTCTCTGTTAATGAGTTCCATAATGCTGTGCTCCATAGCCTTCCAGAAAACATTGGTCTGGCTTATAGGGTGGGAGTTTCCAGGGCCTGTTGTAGTTCTACCCTTAATCAATTTATGTTAACATTTGCACTGGGTGTGACGAGGGTGGACAGGTTTAAGAATAAGTATATTAGAGGGTCAGGCCAGGTTTGAAGGTTAGTAGACCATGCCAGATAGGCAGGATTAAGTTGGTTTGTACATGTGCTGAGGAGGGATGCAGAGTATATTGTGAAATAGATGCTAAGGATGGAGCTGCCAGGTAACAGGAAAAGAGGAATGCCTAAAATGAGGTTTATGGCTGTGGTGAGAGAGGACATGCAGGTGGATGGTGTGATAGCACAAGATGCAGAGGCCAGGAGGAAATGATGTACTGTGGCAACCCCTAATGGGAGCATCTGAAAGGAGAAGAAGAAGAAGACATTGTAGCTCAACCCTTGTGGACTGTGAACACCATTACCGTGTGTTATTCCACAAGTATGTAACCTGTATAGAGGCTGCATCTGGACAGAGCATTTAAGTGAGTGGTGACTTCATATGTCAGCTTGTATATGACACAGCCAGGGACACTGTCCAGTACCATTGCCACTATGGTGTGTACTTTGTTAAAGAGATGTTTTAACTAGAGTGTCTGTGAATCAGCAGGTTTTACATTCTTCAGGTCTGGAAATGTGGCCCTTGTGTAATGACACTGTGGTGAAATCCGCATTCAAACTGTCTGACAAGGAATTGGTAATGTCAGTCAGATAAGTGTACTTTGTGACCATTTACATTAACTGTGACCCAATCTGAGATTTCCCCTGTAGATTATGAACAACACTGAAGAAAGCTTTAGTGTTGTCTTTGGAATCCTTGCCATTTTGTATTTTGAAGCTTGCCTTGTATGCTTATTGAGGGATTGTATTTTCCCAATGATACTGACCAGACAGGTTATCCCTTCTTGGTATGTAACTCTTTTTTGGTACAACTTCACACCTTCTATTATATATTTAGTTTATGGCAGGGGTCCATGAGACTAATGCACTTTTACTGTATAAGTGATCATTTCTTGTGTTTGTGATAGCACGGTCCATGCAACCCTGTAGGTGAACAGTGTGCATTAATAAAGGATTATGCAGCTGGGACAGTGTTAACCTTAGTAATGCAAACCACAGATAGCAACAACAGCTTCACCCACAGCACAGTGTCAACCCATGTCATACACAAACATGTGTACTCAAGTTCCAAAATGTGTGTAGTACAATGCATACTGGCCACCAATAGAATGTATGGAGTGTTAACCCTGCTCATGTGTCCAATATGCACATACATGCAGACAGTGCACCTCCACCATGTTCACAAATGTACACCTGCAGACCTGTGCTGCACACACCTCACACTTACTGTCCACTGTATAACACATGCTGACACAACTAAACACATCAGCCAAGTGGCAAATGGCAAACAAAACACAATTGGAATAAACACTGGTGGAAACAATATAACATTGCTAATTACAGCTTTAATGCATCATGCCTGCTCAGCTACTCCTTCAAGGATATCATTACACTTTACTGCTGACAACATGCTACACATTCAACCATTGCTATACTTTATTCATGTCACCCTGTGAATCAGCACCATGTTAGCCTGTTCCTGCATCAATGTTATAGATGACAGGAGGTGGCACAGGTTTCATCATATGCACAGGGTGTGTTGTTGGTTTGCCAGAGGCTTACCCTGAGGCATACAATCGACATGTGTGTGTGAGTGTGTGTGTGAGGGCCATGAATACTGTTATGGGCCAATGTTGATGTAATGTATGTGGGTATGTGTTTGCCCTAGGTTTCTGGTTTATGTGTGTGGGTCTGCATGCACATAGTTCTACCATGTGGCTGCCATATATGGGGATTTGTGAGACAGCTACAGACTGTACCTGGTAGGCTTTACAGATCACCGTCTCTGGCCATGGATACAGAACCTGTGCCTGGCAGGGGTGCTACAGACAGTATCAGGTATTAATCCAGACTGGGTGCTATCCGAAGAGGTTGACATATGTCCACTGGATCCAGGTCCCTGCTGGGACTGGCCAGAGCCACATGCACGTGGTCTTCTAGGATGGTCTATGGACAGCCCCCCCCCAACATTGCTGGGGCTGGTACTGGCACTACAGGAGCGGCTGTGACATGCTGGGCATCCATGGTGACCTCCAGCTGCTGATGTTGCTGGCATACGTCCACGTCGATGTCTCAACCATCCCGCACTGTCCTGACACATGGATATGACATTGTGGAGGACATCCAATGTCTCACCCCAACGTCTATCAATGACCTCAGTGTAATTACGTATGGCACCTGCTAGGTCATGGATACTGTCATTTATAGAGGTGTTATGAGCCCTCTGTGCCCTTAGTCCCTGTCTGGTGTACCGCTCCATTTATGTCCGTGCCTCCATGACAGCCTAGAACATGCGTGTGGTAGAAAGAGGTGTGGCATGTCTGCCAGGGGCATGATGACCAGCAGTGCTCTGATGAGAACCCCTGGGCATCTGCCTATGTGGTACTGATACAGACATCTGGCTATGGCTGCTGTGTCCTGATACATGTGCCATAGATACCACACTGTCCTGGCCAGTGCCAACCGTACACTGTCCCTCAGCTAAGGGCAATAGGCAATGGTGATGATGGATGTACAGGCAGTATGACTGTGTGCATGGATGGGGTGGAGACTTGTGTACTGTCAACTGGTGGCCCAGCAACAGACCCTGACAAACCTGCCTGTACCGCAACACACCTATCCTCATGATCAGTGTCTGTCTGTCTCAGTGACATCAGGTTCCCTGCTGTACTGAAGCAGCCCCACCTCAGCACCTGTGAGAGGAAAACAGGAATCAAACCAGGAATCACATTTTTAGACCTGAACATGATGTCAGACCACATGCACACATACACACATGCGCACAAATGCACATGCGCACATGCGCACATGCATACATGCGCACATGCACACATGTGCACATGCGCACATCCACACATGCGCACATGCACACACGCGCACATGCATAAATGCACACATGCACACACACAAAAATACACTCCTCCCTAAAGTAGATACATACAACACCAGCAATCTCAGAACATACGCAATAGCAAATGATGGTGGGGTACAGTATCACAAGCAAAACAGTCATATCACACGTCAGCATGCAGGACATGTGTTGCTCAACAGCATGCAGTGCAAGTGTAGACAGTCCTTGTTACTAACAGTATACATGGCTTTGATGCATGTGTTTTATTATTAGGTGATGGGCCTCCCCCTGGAACACACTGCATACATGGATACAACATTGCAGTGCAGGTATTCAAAACTCTGTAATGTACTGTGCACCATAACAAACAGGTGTACATACCATGGCTGGATGTGTATCTGTGTGTCAGATAGGTATCCAATGCTGATTACATCCTCTTTGTCTTTAGCAAATAATTGTAGATACATTTTTAGCACATGCATGATGAGTATTCACTCAACATCATCAGTGGTGCATGGATAATTGATGGAATACCATTCGGCCACAAACCCAATGTACGGTACTTATGGTGAGTGTACATGCCAGTGTCATCCATGACATGGCATGCTAAAACACAACTGCATATTTAAACACTACACATACTCAATGTGTGTCAAATGACCTAGCCACTCAATAGCATCACAAGACATATATGTGTCTGTTGTGCAAATGGTGATTGGTATGCATATTGCTTAGAGGTGCATATGTGTGCACACACGCAACATTAAGGTGTATAACAAGGTGTATAGCAATGAAAGCTATGTGTAGTACTGTGGTTACAATGACTGGATGGGGTATAGTACGTTAGGCCATCATCATGAAGCATCATGTGGTCACTCAAGGCTACAAATGTTTCCCAAACCAGCACTACGCATGCTGTACCAGAACTGTACTACCTTGGCTACATTCACCATTTCACAACCAGTTCTTACATGAGTTTGTAAGGAGGCCAATAAGGAGCATTCCCTGACATGAATGTGTAGTGTGTTGCAGAGTGTTTAAATACCCCATGATAGGCCTCTACCCCTCAGGTATATTATGTGTAATGTGTGGATGAGATTTTGGATACTGGAGTGTGTCTTTACAGAGGGTTTGGGAATCCTTTATGTGTAGCATGTTAAAATGCTCTGTGTATGACATAGATGTGTATATGTGCATGTTGAGTATCAACTGTGCCTATCCAATGGTCACTACAGTCTAGCCACATTTGTTTGAGATGGTCTGGGTATTGCATGTGTTTGAGGCAGCTAATCACATTAGTGAGATGTGCGTGGTCTTACACCAAACATACACAGCATGCATTATGGGTAGGTGTGTTACATGTGTACATGGCCTACACCTTAACTATGAAATGCACTTTTTATTTACAATAATAAATGTAGAACACACTCACCAGCATCTGTCCGCTGCCTTGATGTCACCCCAGAGGGACCTACATAGAGATGAGACAGTTTGTCAGTGGCCACAACTGTGGCATTGCTACTGTGTGTTTGCAGTCTAACAGTACAACAGTTTACATTCACAGGGTTACAGATTATGTTCCAAATGATCAGTATTGCACAACAACAGGCTCCACATCTTTTAACGACACACTCCACATCTCACATATGCATGATCTACCAATACAGATAACAGTAGTCTACAGATATGCCATGTTACCTGCATGCTCCATGTGTGCTTGCTAGGTGGATCCAACCTCCATCATGGTGTATGTCTGCTGCTGTTGTTGTTGGTCAGGTGCCACCAGGCTCAGGAGCAGCTCCTCCACTCTGGTGAGGGGGGATGGATATTAACACCACCTCCTGTTACAAGCTGCCGTCTCCGCACATCAGCAGCACGCTGACGGACATGTCTGAGAAGATCACTGCAGTGGTGGCATACCTGTTCATATGTCCAGCTATGCAGGCCTACTTTATTTACCCTGCGGACAACATTTTGCCACATTGCAGTATGCTCCTGTTGGTCCTGGCTGGTTCGTGAGAACATGAGACTGTAGTGCTGAATCATACTGGTAGTAATTATGTCATCTCAGCACTACTGTAAGTGGGGTTCCTGTGATGTGCCATGATCCCTGGAAGACATAAATATGAAAATATGTCTGAGCAAGTCATATGGCACATTTATCATTATACAGTACAGATATCACTGAACTGCCATATATAGCAACCTATTAGCTAATAGAGAGTTAAACACTTTAACTGCCACTTATCACTGCTCACCGCACAACTGCTTGGAAGTGCCTGGCTCACTCTCAATGTAATGAACCATGTTCTGCACAGCAACAACATAAAATCACTATATAAGACTATACAACAGTACCTGTCACACTGTATGCAACACAATGCACCACATAGCCACAGCAGATATACATCAAGCTGATGTGTAAATAAATATATCATCCATCACAGTGTGTAAGGTCCAGTAAATATATTACTATTATACCACACAACTTGTTAATGGAAAACCCATGTCCAAAATATGTGCACAATTGGGAATATAGGTTGCATACTGCTGTAGTACACTATGAATGTTGCTAGATACGCAGTTATATGTTTTACCAAACATATGTCAAAAGACATGTTACAGACATTCCTACACACACACATCAGACATAATTACAGGACACAAAGGTATGACAACCCAGATAAGCTTTCAGTGTGTACTATACAGTACTGTGTGTCAGTACTTACACAACCTTAATCTTGAGAAATGTAATCTGTGATAAATACAGGGACCACACAAAATAGTGTATGCAAGCAATGTGGACATACACCATACTTTGCTGTACAGGCCCAGAGCTTCAAGTAGTACTACAGTACACACAGGATTTGGATTCAACATCAGTACCAGTCAATAATCATAGATGTAGTGCTTTAGCCTCCAATGACACACCCTAGTTAAAACCAAGGGACTTAATCACACTGTATGCAATAGCACTTTTTCTGCCTAGGAACAGAATACACAGCTTTTGCTAGGATCAAAGCAAGGACCCATAATACCATGACATAAGCAGTTTCCCACTAAGCTGTCCCACAGATACATATCTTTGACGTATTCAAAAACACATTGACCATCACAGTCAGTTAATAGTACAGAGAATCTATTGAAACAAGTAGATGTAGGTGTGTATGAGTATATATAACTATATATATATATATATATATATATATATATATATATATATATATACACATTCATTGGTGTACATATACATATATATGTAGGCACATATGCATTTCACCTTTCATAGTGAGAATATCAATTATACAAAGGATGTGAGGTGTACAGTAATATAATAAAATCGCACAGTCTTGGGATAAATGCATTGAAGGTATTCACAGTCCAGGTAGCTTTAGCAGGCCTCACTGGCTTCAACATTGCAAACTGAACAAACCACCCACAGTGTTTAACCACCACGTGTCATATACCAGCACTGTATGCTGTCTTGTTTGTCACACACTAAAACCTACATACAAATATGTGCATACTAACCTTCACTAACATATATATCTCCACCCTTTACAAACAGTTGCAATATGTCCCCTGCTCTATGCAGATATACAGATGTAAATATATATGACACATATATATTTCTCCGTATGTGTCTGGCATACGCACACAAGGTCCACACTGTTGTAAGTCCCTGGACCTCACAGCTGAACTGTTGGGCCTTGCTGCAACACAAACAGGTGTCACATATGAACACACACTAACATTAGGGGGATATGTATGGCTACAAATGCTAGATAAGCATACTAGGCTGCTACAGCAGTTGCCAATGCTAAGTTACACTTTAATATGACTATCATGCATGTATTGTTCTGTCACACCCATGTTTATATAATGTCAGTGCTAATCCCCCAACAGCCATTGGCCACACTACTGTACAGAACACAGATAACATGGATCAGATCTTTGACATTTAATGCTGAGCTACACATTTCATAGGTATGTCCCACTGACCACAGGTACACACTGTATTGTCCATAGCAGTAGTTAAGCAGAACATCTATGCATAAATAAGTACTACTGCACACATGAATGGTTCACATTATGTAGACTATTCTTCAATAACATCTGCTACATGCCAGTAAATGCATATGTGTCACATACCTTTCCTTTGTATGATTTGGTAATATTTTTTTTTTCTTTTTCCTTTTCTCTGTCTCTCTCTCTCTGTCTCTCTCTCTGTCAGACTCTGCAATAGAGTGATTGAGTTTGTTGGTAGAGATTGTAGCCTGCTTTTGTAGGTATTTGCACATGAGCATGTGGTGGCCTCTGCACCAATTAGTTGCCACAACTTGCTAATTGCATGCATCCTGCTGTGTAGTAATTGCAGTAATCACTGTCATAGCAACCCAGTACTATAAATTTCTAACTCGGGTAGGCATGGCCCTTTCAGCTTTCCAAGATGGAGATCATCCCTGTTTGCTGTGGACATCATTGTTTAAGACAGAAGGTTGGTATAGTTCTTATATCACAAGCCAGGGGTGTAACCAGAGATTTACATTTTGTACTCAGACCTAATGTTGCTGCTTCCAGTACCCACTTGTCAGTGTAGAAATGTACTCACCCCTCAAAATGCTACCCCAAGATACATGGAAAGATGTACTTTCTTTTCAAGTTTTACAATTAACTGCCATACAAAGCTAGTTATTGAGATGTATTCCTTTGGCACAAGAATTGCTTGTGAACTGCTATACTGTGAATATTCATTTACTCAGTTCTAAACAGTTTGTGCTTTTTTAGTGTTGACATTAGCACAAGCTGCTCAAAAAAACTGGACACATTTCAGTACTGTGAGTATGCTTACCTACATCCTTGGTAGACCCTGCACACACAGGTATATTCTACATTTGTGTAGTGGTGCAGAAGTACAGAGAGCATACGTATTATTGTGTGAATTTTATCTTGCTGGACTTACAGGGTTGCTGTGTACATATTAGTTTATCAAGGCAAGTAGTCTGTCTGCATAACTCCCAACTATGGACCTATCCACATGGTAGCCAGAGAATAGCCTGTTATGTTTTGTCTGTGCACCACACAGGTCTTTTCAGCAATAGAGAAATGGCATTGTTACAGTTGGTTGCTAGCAGTACATGGCTACATCCATTTGTATTTTAGTGTTGTATTCCTACATAAGGGTATGCTTCTGAAACTCCTTCCAAAGCGATTTGCACAGTGTGTAACAGCAGAAAGGCTGATATGCCTCTGTGTTTCTGCCTCTGCCAGACCTCTCAAACACTCTGGTACATATTTGAACAGACTCAGGGAAAAGTAAGGAAAAAGTAAAGGACACCTTTAAAATGTTAGTGCCATTAAGTTGAAACATTGAGAGAATCAGAGCATATGAATTAATACACCTTTTCTGAAGTAAAAGAAGTGTCTAACTCTTAATTATTGTCATTATTCATTAAGTGTAATTCACCACCTTTCTGGCCAAAGTCAGTAGTTTTAGGAGGGATTCAGAGGGACAGAGCTAAAATTTGTGTCAAAATCAGGGACATCCCTGAAAATTAGGGAAAGTTGGGAGGTATGGCCTCTGCCCTAAACAGATATGCCAGTGTTTATCCTGCTGTGATACTGTGTGGTGTTGTAAAGTGATGGTGTAACATTATTTCCTGCTAGAATGGCTGCTTCTCTTATCACAGTCATGTAATGCAATCCCACAACAACTGTTGGTAAAGATCCAGAAAACAAGTTGTGCGGTATGGCATTCCTATTTTTCCTTTACATTCACTCATTCTGATACATGATATATTTATTTCAGCACCAACTTGTTGTATATGTACCATGGCTTAGTGGTGCTTCATGTTGTGTAGTGTGTATAAGGTTCGAGATTGACAGAGGTGTTTTATTTTGCTCTTGAGCAGAACAAGGACCCTCACATACAGAGTGACTAAGGCACTTTTAAGCAGTTGTAAGCGGGTTAGCACTGGTTTGCACAATGCTTAGCAATGCTTAGCTAAGTGCAAACAAGAGCACACTCGTGCAAATCCGCTAACTACTGCTTAATAGTGCTTGCTCTGCTCATTTCTTTGAAAGAAAAGAAAAATGGGGAGATAGGAAAGTGGTGAAAAAGGGGCACAAGGAGGGGAAGACAGTATGGAAAAGAGCTCGGGATGTGCAGGACGGGTGTAGGGAAGGTCCATAGCTGCCCATTTCTTTAACAGCAACAGCTGTGCATATGGAATAAATTTGGAGGTAGATATGAAACCTTCAACCACTGAGAGAGGAGTGAGGACAACAAAGTATGTTGTAATGCCAATTAAATTACATTTTATGTGTCCAGTGGACATGTGTGCAAAATGGGCAGCTATGTATGGGGCGTAATTTTTTTTTTGGGAGCAGATTGCCCTTTTTTCAGGTGAGAGTGGAATGTGGGGTAGGGGAAGTAGGTATATCTGGGGAGGTAGGTTGGGGAGGTAAACAGACAAGACAAACAAGATGCATACAGGGGCAGCATATGACACATGTGGTAGGTGAACACCTTTGACGAGGAGGGATGTTTGGAAATTACAAGCCCATGAGCCCACAGATGGAAACAGTGGGAATGAGGTCCCCACCTATGGGCAGTCACCACTGCACCTTCACAGCCCAGAGGGTGGCTGTGCTGGGGGCTGTATAGGAGGGGCAGGCTGACCCAGGAGTTGCACCACTCATGCCTCAAGCTGGCGTAGAGGTTCTGCAATAGAACGTTCAATCTCTCTATGCACCACAGCCTGGAACATTCAAAGGGTGATAGGTGGCCCTCCTCCACCCACGCTTGCATGGGGGCAAGCCCCATCCCCTGCAGCACTTCCATCTGAAGGTGGCACAGGGCCAATGGAGGAGGAGGTCCCAGGCTGGGCATCGGACCTGCTGGTGACAGGTGCTATGGCCAGCTGAGGTGGGACAGGTGGGTCCGCTGGGACTGGCCTTCCCATACAAACGATATTTTGGAGGGTTTAATAAAGATATGGGTTAGTAACAGTCAACAGCATTCCCAATTAGTTATAACAGCATGCAGATGTATTCTCATTAACCCAACATACCAGATTTTCAACAGTTGAAAAGCAAGCATAACACATGCATATATAGAACAATAGTGGACATTACAACAACATGCAGGTTGAATTGATGGCAACAGGCCACCAATACTGTGGTATTTTAACAGGGCACATGCATAGAAATAAATGCAATATTTATAAACCAATAGGACATATGTCCCAATAAATGGTTTGAGATTAGACATACCGATTGAGGTGTGGAATTGCATTTTTTATGCACATATAGTAGGGTGGAAAAGGATAGCTCAATTAACAACTTATATATCCTTCTAGTTTTCACTACATTCCTATTAACTGCAGTTATATGTCCCTTACATGTATTATTACACTACCCAATGTCCTTATATTGTGCAACTGGATTTTGCTAGATCATTATATACATGAGCTGTATCTTACATACAAACTGTCCAAGATGCAGATGTTACTGCTACATATTTTGAGAGTTGCTCACACACACTACTACTAAGATGGTACACTGACAGCTCTACTTTCATATAATTATCTAGATATGTTCAGGTGAAAGTATCAGTTATATGTTAACAGCTCCCTACATTTCTGGCAGCACACTGACATTTCTGGGGAACAAACTACCAAGCTACTCATGTGTTAGATTAACCTGTACATGCTGGGCATGAACCAACAGTTGAGGGCTGTAAATATGCATAAAAGCTACTGGCACTCCCTTCAGCCATGTTATATGGGCCTACCCAAGTGTGGGTTATCACTGCTTAATACAACAATACTATTTGTAAAATGCAACAGTGCAACAAAATATCAAAGAAAACGACACAAACGCACTCCAGGAATTATACATTTATTAAAGGATTATTGCACCTTTATTTATTGGGATAAAACACTTTTTGAAGGCCCTCTCATTTATTTTATATAACAGTACATGCAGAATAATTACTAACCTGCCTAATGATGCAGCCTTTGCAACCTATCTTCATGGGCTTGCTGATTCATAGCCTGGACACCTGCAGCTGTGAAGTAAATGCAGTGATATTGAGACCTACCTATCCATAGTATAGACAAGCATAGTAATTCTTAACTACTTAATACGATGGCTACTTACTCAGTACTGGGGCATTAGGCATCTCACAGGACTCCTGAATCCACTAGTCCAGTTGATCCTCCTTACATTGCTTCAGGTCTGAATAATGGTGTCTGACCTGCTCACCAGTCCGAGGAACACCAGTGGCACTAGTGAGATCATGAGCTAGACTGTTCCAGGCCTCCGCTTTATATTGGGTGCCCTGGTACTGGCCCCTCAGGAGTCTTTCCTCATGATTGTGGACAAGGAGCTAAACCATTACTTTGGTTTCCTCAGTGCCCCAGCATTGTGCTCGAAATCAAGTGCCTTCTCCAACACTGGCCATGCTGACTGCAGAAGGGAGCTACAACCAGTTATGGCAAATATTCCCACCTGTGTAGCTTAAATATGCCTCATTTCCCACACTTATTTGTGATTGGCCAGTTTTGAAAAAATGCAGCTGTAGGCACACCTGCTTAGCTGATGTTAGCAATGTTTAATATTCCTTTGATAGATATGTGTCTGTTGAAAGCGCATGGTTATGAAATGTTGTCATGGCATAGTGGTTATGTACTGTGACTATAGTGCACAGTATCCTGAGTTCGAGCCCTATCACTGCTTTTTATTTTACTACTGGCCAGACCTGAACTGTTAAGGTACAGTAAAGGAGGTGTGGCCGTGTTTAGCCGACTTTACTCAACTTTGCCCGACTTTGCCCAATGTTGCCCAACATTGCTCGACATTGCCCGACATTGCCCGATGTTGCGCTGGTTAGCATGGTGAGCAGCTACTCGCAAATACATTGTGCTTGTTAACACACTGCTCAGTTACGAGCAATTGGTTTTAAATATGCTAAATACTGCTAAAATGTGCTTAGCAGTGCTTTATATTGCTTAAATAAGTTACTCATACCTCAGAATGCATAATCATTTCACCTATATATATATATATATATATATATATATATATATATATATATATATATAAAATTCGTTCACTACTACATATAACATTTGAATGCTTTTTACAAAACGTATACATAATAAATGTCAGGAAATATTTTTGTATACAGATTTCCAACACAAAATGGAATGTGCAGTATTGGGACTCGGACCGGGAATGCCTCCTCTTTGTGCAAAGGCTCTAAATACTACGCTATTGCTATTTTGCTTAATTTGCATATTTTTTCTTATTATCCTCTTTGGTGTCTAAGCTGCTAACTGTAGCTAAGCAATGGGCAATCCTGCACAAACACACGCAAATACGGGCAGCTATATCGGAAATAAAACAAAAAAAAAAATAAATTTCTTTTAATTTTTAAATTTGTACGAGGTTTAACTTATGGGAGAGTGTAGTGTTACAATGTACACATGTGAGCGGACTCGCTCATGTAACTCGACATTTCTTGGGTTTTGTCAGTGCAGGGCCATGGATTTTTGGACTGCTCGGCAGTCCAACACACCCCCAACACACGTCCATGCTCCGTGTAAGCTTTAGAGTTGAGGCAGCGCACCCTCATTAATATGCATGGTGCACTGCCATCATACTCTTAGACTGGCATTTCCATGTAAGACTAATCTAGTCTTACACGGAAGATTAGTAAATCCTGGGGAAAGCTTCTTGCCAAAAATGATTTTATGTCTCTGTGTAGTTACTGAAGATCACGGTATAAAACTCTTAACATTTGGCATGACCAGCCAGTTTTCTAAAACAAATCTAGCATGTTATTTAATCTGACTGTGAAATTTGTGGTGCAGATGGCAGATGAGAGGGAGGGAAAAAGCAGTGGCAAGATGGAAAGCAGAAGGAACCAATATATTTCATAAATTAGCCTATAGGATAGACATTTGGAAATTCTGATAGACAATTTGTCAGAATAAATAGAGGCTAAGACAGATGGGCCTTTGTTCATGAAAGTCTGCATAATGGACAGTAGATGACACTGAAGCCTTTGGTACTGCCTTTGGTTCAATCTATCTTCCAAATGTATGGACAGTGAACATATTTTAAAACAAAAGTAATAATACCGATATCATAGATGTTCTTTAATTTAATTTAACACTTTCATCCATCATACTGGACTTCATCAGAATAGCATGCACTCATTCTAAACACAAATTTATGCATCAAGTCACATGACACCGATCAGCTGACATCAAATACAACAATTTTAAGAACAACATAAAATCTTATTTACTTCCTTATAATAAATCTAAAATTAATAAATCTGTTTATCCACTAAAAATATTTCAGATTTGCTGCACTTTTTAAGACTAGATATTGTTCTGCTTGCAGTCTGATCTGTCACATTGCTTCCTTTTGCTCTAATCTATTTTTGAAATGACCTTCTCTTTGATCCAGAAAAACAAATTCCAAAACAAAAATATACAAATTTTTATCTTCAGTGTTATGTAATATATGCTTTTATAATGCTTTTATAAGGCATTATTAGAATCCTTGCATTTTGTGTTGTATTGATGTTCTAAAACTAATTTGCCTTGTTTCCTAGTTGTCATTCTTGTATAAGGAAGGTGGAGGTGTAGCCTTAATTTATCGAGACTCATTAACTATGACAATCCACCCACACCTGTCCCTAATTTCAATAACCTTGAGATCCTAATCTCATCCTTTCATTTAAATCCCAATAAACAACTCTGTATTGCTGCTATTTACATTACCCCAGGTCAAAATATCCCCTATCTAGAAGATTTCTTATGTTGGACAAATGAAAATATAGCTCAGGAAACTATTATTCTAGGTGACACTAACATTAACAGGCAAAACTTAACCTCCAAAGCTCCTGCTACCAGCATTAACCTACATAGTTTCACACAGCTTATTACAAAGCCTACTCGGGCATTAAATACCCAAGCAGAATCTACACTAGATTGGATTTTAGTATCTCCCACACTACTAGTCCAACACTGGCACCCTCCCTAACACACTGAGTGATCACTTACCTGTCTTCACCCATAGAACTCAAATACAAATCCCCAAACCTCACTAATACAGAACTTCCAGGAATCATGACCACTTTGACCGAAACATAGTTATCAATACCCTACAAGCTCAAAACTGGACCCCAATAAAAACTTTGCCCCTGGATGATACTGTAGATTATTTCAATAAAGTCTACATTAAATAGCCTAGCTCCTCTTCACGCCAAACAAACTAAGCTTAACCATGCCCCTTGGTTAACAAAATGCACTAAATCGTTCTCTCTAGAGACTATTTTAAAAGAATAAAAAATAAAGTAAAGTAAAATCCACTGCTCAGCAAGCAAACGCTGTAGTTCCGTGAGGTAGATATAATGTAAGTCACAAAGGAAGCGGAGTACAGCAGAAGTAAGAACAAAACTCCAAATTTAATTCCAAGAATGTGCACTTATAACATACGGATGAGCGCTTTCACCATTACAGCTTCTTCAGATCCTTGTATAAAAGTCACAGTAGACCTCCCCTTATATAAGCAGCTCAATTAATCAATTAAAACAATTTAAAAATTAAAAGCAATGCTGGAGAATTTAAAGAACTCTCCCATATATAAATATGTTAATGTAAAGTAAGACAAAAATATATAAAACTTGCATAGTGACTTAAAAACATGTAAATAAACATTCTGATAAGTTAATATTGATAAAATACATAATCAAGAACATATACAAATAAATGATAATTCATTTTATGTGCCTGCATTGTCTCAGCTTAGGTTTTATAGAAGCTCTATCATTCAACCCATGCCCCCTATCAGCTTTCAAACGAATGATCCAGTCAGTCTCCTTAGATTCAGTAAGATTCATAGTATTACCACCCCTCTTATTCACAACAATTATCTCTAGGACCCGGAACAAGAAAGTATGATCATTGTCATTGGTGGTTATATGTTTTGCTAAGGCATTGTGTAAAGTGCCCTTTCTCATGTGGGAAATATGCTCTCTCATTCTATCCCTTAACGGCCGGTTAGATTTACCAACATAGAAACTCGGGCATGCCTGACAAGTAGCTAAATACACCACATTAGGTGTCATACAATCTGCATCTGCCTTGATGGAGAAAATGGTGTGTAAATCCAGGTGTATAAACACCTCACTGCTATCAATAAATGAACAGAAGTTGCAGTGACCACAGGGTTCAGTGTGACCAGTGTTCTTCATAATCCTATCATGTCTGGGGTGACAAAGCAATCGCTTTAGGTTGCTCTTATTCCGAAATAGGAAACTTGGTGTCTCCCCCACAATGCGTTTCAAGTCATCATCAACCAGGAGAATATCCCAATGTTTGTTAATAATTTCCTTTAACTGATATTGATCAGAAGTATACAGAGTAGAAAATTTAATAGATCTATTTAACATATGATCTCCAACAGTTTGATCTTGGACCCTGGGTCCAAAGTATGGTGCACCTGAAGTGGTGTGTGACATGTATGCTTCCTCCATGTATGGTATAATCTCATTATCCTTGTATCCCCGGGTCAGTAATCTATTTCTCAGATTGTCTAATTCTGAGATAAATCCCTGTTCAGTGGGGTTCAATCTCGAGGCTCTAATGGCCTGTTCTTTCATTATATTCTTAAAAACAAATTGTGGGTGCATACTAGACCTTAATAACAAGGAATTGCAGTAACATGCCTTGCGATAGACCCCCGTATTTATCATATCATCTGTTAATCTCTCAATATATAGGTCTAAAAAATCAATTCTATGTATGGAATAGTTAGTTCATGGTAAAAGTAAGGAATGTAGTTAAATCATTCATAATGGATAGCATTGATTCCAGCTGTTCTGATGTTCCATTCCAAAGAACAAAAAGGTCATCAACAAACCTTCTGTAGAACACCACATGTTCACAGAAAAGTGCATTCTTAAATAAAACATGTTCCTCCCAATATGCAAGGAACATGTTGGCGTAGCTATTTGCACATGGAGTGCCCATAGCTACGCCATCACACTGTTTATAGATCTGGTCTTGGAACATGAATAAGTTGTTCTCCAAGACCAGTTCTAAAAAATGAACTATGAGGTCTATCAATACTGCAGTGTAAGTACTGTGTGCTTTCAGATAATTTAACACATAATCAAGTCCTATATCATTAGGTATTCCAGTAAATAGGGATTGAATGTCAAAAGTCACAAAAGTACAACTAGAGATTCTATCATGGTGTCCAATACATTCATACAGATCAATCAAAAATTGCTTGTAAATCCTTCAAGACTGTAACATTGTCATTCAATACACATCTCAGATGTTTCTCCACAAAAACTGAAAGGTGTTCAGTTACCCAACCACGGCCAGAAACTATGGGTCTCATGGGTGGGTTCTTCATATTTTCGTGTACCTTGGGGAGACCTTGTATAATCGGTATAGTGGGTGTATAAATCATAAGGTATCCATTAAGCTCCTTATTTATTAAATTACTTCTAAGAATATCATAAAGCGTGTCATGAATATATCTGACAACAGAGTGAACCTGTTCCATGGAAGTAGGTTCATAGAACCTGTCCTGTAACATTGAGGACATAGCCTCCGTATAAAATGACATATCCAATACTACAACTTTCCCACCTTTATGTGTGGTTGATGATGACTTGAAACGCATTGTGGGGGAGACACCAAGTTTCCTATTTTGGAATAAGAGCAACCTAAAGCGATTGCTTTGTCACCCCAGACATGATAGGATTATGAAGAACACTGGTCACACTAAACCCTGTGGTCACTGCAACTTCTGTTCATTTATTGATAGCAGTGAGGTGTTTATACACCCGGATTTACACACCATTTTCTCCATCAAGGCAGATGCAGATTGTATGACACCTAATGTGGTGTATTTAGCTACTTGTCAGGCATGCCTGAGTTTCTATGATGGTAAAACTAACCGGCCGTTAAGGGATAGAATGAGAGAGCATATTTACCACATGAGAAAGGGCACTTTACACAATGCCTTAGCAAAACATATAACCACCAATGACAATGATCATACTTTCTTGTTCCGGGTCCTAGAGATAATTGTTGTGAATAAGAGGGGTGGTAATACTATGAATCTTACTGAATCTAAGGAGACTGACTGGATCATTCGTTTGAAAGCTGATAGGGGGCATGGGTTGAATGATAGAGCTTCTATAAAACCTAAGCTGAGACAACGCAGGCACATAAAATGAATTATCATTTATTTGTATATGTTCTTGATTATGTATTTTATCAATATTAACTTATCAGAATGTTTATTTACATGTTTTTAGGTCTCTATGCAAGTTTTATATATTTTGTCTTACTTTACATTAACATGTTTATATATGGGAGAGTTCTTTAAATTCTCCAGCATTGCTTTTAATTGTTTAAATTGTTTTAATTGATTAATTGAGCTGCTTATATAAGGGGAGGTCTACTGACTTTTATACAAGGATCTGAAGAAGCTGTAATGGTGAAAGCTCATCCGTATGTTATAAGTGCACATTCTTGGAATTAAATTTGGAGTTTTGTTCTTACTTCTGCTGTACTCCGCTTCCTTTGTGACTTACATTATATCTACCTCACAGAACTACAGCGTTTGCTTGCTGAGCAGTGGATTTTACTTTACTTTATTTTTTATTCAGTACATTTTTTCTGCTTGCCAGCAAGAGTAAGACTCTTTTCTTGGGTAATGGCGAATCTTGAACTGGATTATGTCCCGAGAAGTGAAGACCATGGGACTGGAGCATTGCAGGCGCTTCCAACAGTATTTAAAAGAAACTGTCAGTTCATCTGTGTTTTTTGAGTCTACGCCGACCTCCGATGATGTCATGACGCCGACCTTGAATTTGGAAAGACTACATGCAGTTTTGGATAGAATGGATAAGGATTTCATGAGGCTCAAACGCTTACAAACACAGTGGATACACTTCCAGTTCTGCCTCGAACAACATATTATTCCGCGAGGTTTAAGGGTTCTTAATATGCCAAATCAAGGCAAGGAACATCCAGATTTACTCGCGAAATGGCAACGCCTGAACATTGAGGTGAGTCGCAAGTATTTGCAACTACTAATTGACTTTTTCCTCCCTGAGGAGTGTTAGGTTAACAGATAATATTAAGCGCAAACAGCAGGAGCTGTTTAGTAACTTTTCGGATAAGGTGGTTGCACCATTGTTTGAGAACTTGCTAGATTGTGTGCTAGCGTATGAAAGAAAACTTTTACAGCAGAAAAAACACAAAGCCACCAGGGATATTAATGATTTTAAATTGGGCAATGTATTCTTATGGCCCAGAACAGGGCAGAATTCCTCTACAACGTCTCAGATGCATAGGGATCCTTCTACCCCCATGCCTCCTAGGAAAGTAAAGGAATCTACACACTTTAATTTTATCAACGATGTTACAAGTAATAGTGTAACAAACAACATGAATGTGGGTGTTGAATTGAATGGACATAACAGCATTACTCCTGTGGAGATGGACTCTGCCCAAGTTTGTACTGGGGGGGTCACCATCAGTAATGATGCATGTATTTTGGAAGAAATACCACCTGTCGCTGGGACTACCACAGACAATTGCAAGGACTCTGTGGATGTTATTCATATTGTACATCCCAGTACATGTACTAGAAACAACTTATATCCTGAAGTACATGTGGTTAAGAATAGACCTGTTTCTACAAAAGAAGGCTCAGAGCCTGTTGTTAAACGTAAGAAAACTACTACTTTGACTGATTCCAGCAAGCTCTCAAGTTTGGATTTGACTTTTCCTCTGCCAGTGTGCATGGAGAAAGGTCCTCGCAGACCTCGCTCCATGAGCAGGGGCAGACAGAAGAGGAAATTATCAGGGGATTTTATGCCCCATCAGACTTTAAAGAGAATGTGGAACAACAAGCGTTAATTTATAATTTGTCCCACATTACTCTAACAGATGATGATACCAGTTTATTAAACAAAGGTTTGAATTTTATTCCTGAAAGCCAGAGCAAATTGACTGATACAATGGTGGACTTAAAACTTTTTTGTAGGAATGTAATGCTTAGATTCATTTATAATGATTCTGAGAAAGAATCAGCACAGAGCAGGAAGTTTGCTTTTAAGAATTTAAGTGATTTTGTACCAACTCACCACCCATTAGTTGAAGCATTCCTTAAGTTAACAGAGGAGGACTTGTATAGTTACTATAATACTCAACTGGGACCCCAAAAACAGAAGAGGCGGATAACTTGAGCTTTCGGGAACGTCAGTGTCTGAGGAAATTGCAGAATGATCCTACCATTATAATTAGACCATCTGATAAAGGTGGGAAAGTTGTAGTATTGGATATGTCATTTTATACGGAGGCTATGTCCTCCATGTTACAGGACAGGTTCTATGAACCTACTTCCATGGAACAGGTTCACTCTGTTGTCAGATATATTCATGACACGCTTTATGATATTCTTAGAAGTAATTTAATAAATAAGGAGCTATATGGATACCTTATGATTTATACACCCACTATACCGATTATACAAGGTCTCCCCAAGGTACACAAAAATATGAAGAACCCACCCATGAGACCCATAGTTTCTGGCCGTGGTTGGGTAACTGAACACCTTTCAGTTTTATGGAGAAACATCTGAGATTTGTATTGAATGACAATGTTACAGTCTTGAAGGATTCCAAGCAATTTTTGATTGATCTGTATGAATGTATTGGACACCATGATAGAATCTCTAGTTGTACTTTTGTGACTTTTGACATTCAATCCCTATTTACTGTAATACCTAATGATATAGGACTTGATTATTGTTAAATTATCTGAAAGCACACAGTACTTACACTGCAGTATTGATAGACCACATAGTTCATTTTTTAGAACTGGTCTTGGAGAACAACTTATTCATGTTCCAAGACCAGATCTATAAACATGATGGCGTAGCTATGGGCACTCCATGTGCAAATAGCTACGCCAACATGTTCCTTGCATATTGGGAGGAACATGTTTTATTTAAGAATGCACTTTTCTGTGAACATGTGGTGTTCTACAGAAGGTTTGTTGATGACCTATTTGTTCTTTGGAATGGAACATCAGAACAGCTGGAATCAATGCTATCCATTATGAATGATTTAACTACATTCCTTACTTTTACCATGAACTATTCCACACATAGAATTGATTTTTTAGACCTATATATTGAGAGATTAACAGATGATATGATAAATATGGGGGTCTATCGCAAGGCATGTTACTGCAATTCCTTGTTATTAAGGTCTAGTATGCACCCACAATTTGTTTTTAAGAATATAATGAAAGGACAGGCCATTAGAGCCTCGAGATTGAACCCCACTGAACAGGGATTTATCTCAGAATTAGACAATCTGAGAAATAGATTACTGACCCGGGGATACAAGGATAATGAGATTATACCATACATGGAGGAAGCATACATGTCACGCACCACTTCAAGTGCACCATACTTTGGACCCAGGGTCCATGATCAAACCGTTGGAGATCATATGTTAAATAGATCTATTAAATTTTCTACTCTGTATACTTCTGATCAATATCAGTTAAAGGAAATTATTAGCAAACATTGGGATATTCTCCTGGTTGATGATGACTTGAAACGCATTGTGGGGGAGACACCAAGTTTCCTATTTCGGAATAAGAGCAACCTAAAGCAATTGCTTTGTCACCCCAGACATGATAGGATTATGAAGAACACTGGTCACACTAAACCCTGTGTTCACTGCAACTTCTGTTCATTTATTGATAGCAGTGAGGTGTTTATACACCCGGATTTACACACCATTTTCTCCATCAAGGCAGATGCAGATTGTATGACACCTAATGTGGTGTATTTAGCTACTTGTCAGGCATGCCCGAGTTTCTATGTTGGTAAAACTAACCGGCTGTTAAGGGATAGAATGAGAGAGCATATTTACCACATGAGAAAGGGCACTTTACACAATGCCTTAGCAAAACATATAACCACCAATGACAATGATCATACTTTCTTGTTCCGGGTCCTAGAGATAATTGTTGTGAATAAGAGGGGTGGTAATACTATGAATCTTACTGAATCTAAGGAGACTGACAGGATCATTTGTTTGAAAGCTGATAGGGGGCATGGGTTGAATGATAGAGCTTCTATAAAACCTAAGCTGAGACAACGCAGGTACATAAAATGAACTATCATTTATTTGTATATGTTCTTGATTATGTATTTTATCAATATTAACTTATCAGAATGTTTATTTACATGTTTTTAGGTCACTATGCAAGTTTTATATATTTTTGTCTTACTTTACATTAACATATTTATATATGGGAGAGTTCTTTAAATTCTCCAGTATTGCTTTTAATTGTTTAAATTGTTTTAATTGATTAATTGAGCTGCTTATATAAGGGGAGGTCTACTGTGACTTTTATACAAGGATCTGAAGAAGCTGTAATGGTGAAAGCGCTCATCCGTATGTTATAAGTGCACATTCTTGGAATTAAATTTGGAGTTTTGTTCTTACTTCTGCTGTACTCTGCTTCCTTTGTGACTTACATTATTTTAAAAGAATGGCAAAAATGTAAAACTCAAGCAAATGAACAAACTTATAGACAACTCCATAATATAGCAAAAAAACTAGTCATAACTGATAAGAAAAACGATTTCTTTACACAGCTAGCCACCCAAAAAAAATCCAGAAAAATCCTGGAAATCTATATCCTCCATGCTTAACCCAGGAAACATTCAAAATCCATCACCCGCTCCTGACAAAGACACTCACCAGTTTGCTCAAATGTTTAACACCCATTTCATTGACAACATAAAACAACTAGTCAATAACTCACCACTAAAAGCAGTCTCTACTCTCAAAACACCACACAAATGGACCCTGCATCTATCTCTATACACACTACAGTTACCTCTGACAATACGCCAACCACTCCCCTCTTTACATTTCAACCAGTACCTACATCCCTAATTCTCAAACTGCTAAACAAACTAAAACCTTGCCCACTCTCTGCTAACTTATCACCTAAATACTTACAACTTGCAGCCAAAGCAATAACGTATCCTGTAAGTATTCTAATTAACTGTTCAATATCTGAATGTAATGCCCCCCCAACTATGGAAACAAATCTGCTATAACTCCTTTACATAAAGGTGGAAGTACACACAATCTCTCAAATTACTGGCCAATTTCCATACTCTCCCCACTATCAAAAACCTTAGAAAAGTGCATATACACCCAACTACTAAATTACCTTATAAATAATAACGTCCTAGCTCCCACTCAACATGGATTTCGTCCTGGATATAGCACAACCACAGCTTTACTCTCCTTCACTGATACTGTGAATAAGGCTCTAGATGCCGGCCTAATAACCTCAGTACTACTGTTGGACCTATCAAAGGCCTTTGACACAGTATCACACCCTAAGCTACTACAACAATTACAAAAACTAAGATGCTCCCTAAGCGTGTTAACTTGGTTCTCCACCTACCTAAATAATAGGCAACAATCTGTTAAATAGAAAAAACAACAATCTGGTCAATAATACAGGAGTCCCACAAGGATCCATTTTAGGACCATTACTTTTTAACATATTCATTAATGATCTTAATAAAGCCTCCCAACAATGTACACTCATCCAATACGCTGACGATTCAACTATCATCTCTTCTTCCAACAGCTGCTCCAACCTCCAAAAGATCACACAAGATGCATTCTCTTCCACAGAAACACAGCTAAAGGATGCTCAGTTAATGTTAACCTCCACCAAAATCAAAGCTGTTACCATTTATTTCAAAACCTCCAGTCACAGACTTCAAGATTGTTTTCACAGAACAATACAGAAATTGAACAGGTGAAAACTTCAAAACTTCTAGAAATCACTATTGATGGGAAACTCTCTTTCAAATAACACATTCTCAACACAATTAAAAAAACACTTTAAACTTGACAAACTATACTGACATAAACTTTGCTTAGATAAACAAACAAAAATAAAACTAGCAAGCACTCTACTCATCCCCTGCTTCCTCTACGGAAGCCCCATTTTCACAAACCTCCATACATCTCTCAGCTACAAACTGCAATCTTGTTATTATAAGATAGCAAAATTTGCCTCCAGCATGCTCAACCGGTCCCACCATTGCAAAGCTATTACAAACTTGTCCTAACTTGATTTCCAACACTATCTCTATTACACTCAATTATTAACTCTCGCCCACAAGCTAATATTTAAACCAAATAACTGCCCTGCACTCCAGTCTATCTTGCACACATACACACCAACTAGATCTCTCCAGTCTACAAATAAGCAACTTTTAAATGTTACTAAACCCAACAAAAAGAGCTGGGCAATCTCTATATTCCTATAACATTGCCAAACTATGGAATACTTATATTACTCAACTAGACTCCCCAAAAGCCTTTAAAGCTGCACTAAAAACCCATTATCTGAATAATCCCACCTGCACATGTGGAGCACAGTGTAAGCCCCCTTAAATCTGCACATCTACTACTCAAATTTCCACTTTTTAAACCTCTGTATACTAACATCTTCCTCCCCTCTATTACTAGTTTTTCCTATCTATAATGATTCTAAATTTATATCTATGATTGTATTTTTCTATATTTTTATTGTATGATAATATCTATGTACATCAAAATTTTACCTTGTACCAATACCCTTAACCCCTAGCCTATGTTATTGTGTGTGTGTGTGTGTGTGTGTGTGTGTGTGTGTGTGTGTGTGTGTGTGTGTGTGTGTGCATATATATATATATATATCTACTAATTTTGTATATTTGTTCAATATTTGAATTTTGTGGAGCTTTTCTCCTCGGGCTTCCACTGAAAATGGATTTCTGACCCAGTGGACTTGCCCAGTCAGCAAATGTCAATAAATAAATAAATATACATAAATAAATAAATAGAAACCTTGATGTAGAGCACATTGTGCAACAAACACTATACCTTTAGTATTAAATGTAAAACACTGGGCTGGATTCCATAAAGTTCATGGAAGCTATTTACAGACAGCACAGCATGCTGAAGGAAGACTCCAGTGCACCAGCTGGGGAAGCGATTTCAGAAAACACTCTGAAAGCACTCTGACTACTTAGCTGTTTGGTGTAGGATAATTATGGATTCTGCATATGCCTATCTGATTCAAAAACATGTCATGCGCACACAATACAGCTTAAATGCAACAAACTGCAACGCTAACTCTGTTTCTGAAATCCTTTGCATATGCTATATGACCTCAAGGAACAGAAGCTACTAATACAGATTCTGCCAAATTCCATAACTATACCAAAACAACAGAACATAAAAATGCAATCTGCAGTTATTGAACGGCAACAGGCTGCAGTGATACTACCCATAAATGTTGCTGTGTGCTCTAGAAGGCAGGTAGCTAGGGTCAGAGCAAGGCTATATCTAAACCAGTTGTCAGAGCAGCACATAATGCCTAGACAGATAGCTGGTGCGGGCTGTCTGCAACATGTGTGCCACACACAGGTATGTGCATAACCTGTGAGTAACCCCATCTCTCTTGAAATCAAAGTGCATCTCAGCTTAGGTGTGCTTGCATCTGGGACATTCCAGAGACATATGGGAGGATGCTGTGGGAGTGTCACAGACAGCTGCCAGCCCTATCCTAGCAAAATTCCTGGCAGCAATTTGCAGCAATGTGGATGACTGCATCCACTTTCCATCTACCCCCATGGAGTGAAGAACTGCAATGCACAAGTTTTACAGCACTGCAAACTTCCCCATGTACTTAGTGCAGCAGTAAATCCTGAAGGAGATGGATACATAAAAAGAAACAGCTGGCCATCCCTGAATTGTTACGTTTTGTGTGCAGCAGATGGCAACATAACAAACACCATGGCAACACACCATGGAAGTTTCCATGATGCTGTCATATAGAAAGTGGATTGATGGCTGCATTCCAGCAAGGTGAAATACCTGAGGACAACTACTGGGTAAGTACAAAAACACAGCTAGGATGTTTGCTAAGGATACCCTGCCCAACAATATCTATGCTCACCAAATGTGTTTTTATCCCCCACAACAGGTGACTGTAGTTATCCACTTGAGCTGTGGCTAATGACACTGTACCATGAGCAATTCAATCTTGCATAGGTGCTCTGCAATAGAGCATATGCAACAGTCAGAAACACCATAGAGCATGTGTTTGGTGCACTGAAGGTAGGTTCAGATGTCTGGACACATTCAGGGCTGCACTGGAATGCACACCTAAAAAACTGCAGGTGTGGATGAACTACCCCAGGAGCCCTAGATATCTGAAGATGACACCCCACAGGTATCAGAGGAGGAGCAAGAGGACATAGGGGACAGAAGTTCCAGGTGTAGGCAATGTAGGGTGTGACCACAAGTGCAGGCTCAGGCAATACAGCAGCATCTGACCCACATCTTTGAGTCATGACAAGCCACACATACACAAGTACATAGATTAAACACTCATGACAAGTGCAGTCCCACCACAGCAGCACAGATTGCATCTAATGGCAATTACCCACTAGATGTACACACTGAGCGTCAGGCATAACAACATAACCATAACATATAACATTATCAACATATACAGATCTGTCAAAACAAGGATCACCAACTCAGGGCACAACTGACACAAGTATGCATACAGACTCAGATTGTTGTATCACTGTATAGCAAACAATAAGGGACATGTATCAGTGCAAACACATTCCCATCTCTTCACTATAATAAGCTGAAAAAGATGAAATAACAGAGGTCATAAGGCATAACTTTTAATATCACAAGCCAAATATATCTTTGCGAAGTATGGATTAAGTAATGTAATAAATGGAGTCAGCTATGTTTACAAAACTGTTGGGCTCATTCTAACACAGGTTATGGTGATCTCATTGATGTCTTAAACCATGGTCTGCTCTGCCCCTACCACTTGACCCAGGTTGCTACACAGAGGAGACTGATGGGCTGACAACACCATGTTGAGGTGAAGGAGCATGACTGTGACTTGACTGTCTGGTCATGGCAGTCAGGACCATGACAGCTAGGCCAGCAGTGGAAGTGTGTGCATACTGGAGCATAGACACTGATGCTGGATGGTCAAGGTTGATTCTGCTAAGAGGCAGCCTGCTTCTCCAATGTGGCAGTCGGCTAAGCACAGTCAGGGCACACACAACCCTGCTTGTACTGCTATATTACTGAGGCCAGGGTTTTTATTGACAATGCCACAGATAGCATACTTTCATTTTGAGCAGTCAGTGATGTCATTACCTCATTGTGTTTGCACTCCTGTCCTTCATACAGCAGAGCTGGTGTGTAACACAATATTCATTTTGCCACATTTTCACTATGTGTAAACTTTGGGAGACCTCAGTGAGCATTTTTCAATTTTTGCATTTATACTACATTTTCTGTTGGAGTATCAAGATGGCTACTTCCACGAGACTGCAATGTATTTGTGTGCCCAAATGGACTGAGGAGGAGACTACCCAGATGTTGGCCATCTATGTTGGAGTACAGCATCAGGGGAGAGACAGGCCAAGGAGCTTCGTGATACCTGACATCTGGATCAGGACTGTGAGGGAGCGTTGGTGATGTACAGGGAGTAGGTTCACTACCACTATGATGACCTGCATTGGAGTGACGTGTAGGAGATTTGTCGAAGGGTAGCCAAGGTGCGGAGACAGTTTGTGGATCCCTGTAGTGTAACTTGATCTGTGGCAAGGGTAAAGGCACAGATGTCTGATCTATGACATTGCTGGGGAAATTCTTTTGCCTTTAGGAATAGGCGGACACTCTCTGCCACCTGGCCATGTACACGATCTGCATGCCTACATCTACTGCGACTGTCAGCATCAATGTGTTGTGGGGAACTGCCAAGATCAGCAGCAGTCTCAGCTTGGGTCTGTTTTCATTGGCATTATCCTGTTCTCCATCCAATTTTCCCCCATTGTCAGAATGGCCAGGCAAGTTTCCCTTCATATCTGAGGCTACAGCTGCATCCACATGACTGCCACCATCTTGGCCAGACTGTATCACCACATCACTATCCTCTATGCAAGGGGCCATGATACCATACTGAGGCACATCAGATCCCACATCATGATCACTAGGCAGACTAATGGGGGATACAGGCAATTGATGTGCTGTTACAGATAATAATGACTTGTCATGAGGTATCGTCTGTGTATGGGTCATGGAATCTACATAACAGGGAGTAGACAATATGAACTTTAACTACTGTCGGGAAAAAAGTCAGCATTATCATGGTGCAGCAGTAGCATTGTTGCCTAATAGCAAGAGGTTCTCTGGTTCAATTCTCAGCTGGGGTGCCTTCTGTGTGGAGTCTGCATGTTCTCCCTGCATTTGTGTGGGTTTTCTCTGGGTGCTCCGGTTTCCTCCCATGTTACAAAGACATGCATCTGGAGCATTTCTCCCCAGGCCTCTGCTGAAAATTGGCTTGCTCCAAGTCGGACATTCCTGGTTAACAAATGTTAAATAAATAAATGACATCATTGTCAGTGTTAACCATTTGAGCATCATTAAAATGTACAGTAGGTCTTACTAGACATACCACTTGTTTGTGAGGTTTGTGTAATCTGGCCTAGGAATGGCAAGGAGGACAACAACAGAAGTAAGAGCAATGACAAGTAAGAAGGATGGTTAATAGAGTAAGAGCAATGACAAGTAAGAAGGATGGTTAATAGAGTAAGAGCAATGACAAGTAAGAAGGATGGTTAATAGAGTAAGAGCAATGACAAGTAAGAAGGATGGTTAATAGTATACCTCTGACAGACTCCCACTGTTGTGAGTCTATGTGTTGTACTGTGCATCTTGCAGTGGGAAAGTAAAGAGAAAGACAACACAGTCATGCATTCAGCCAACAGAAGACTGACAGCATGACGCCATGACGTATGCAACACAGCAACAGGGGCTGCAGATGCTTACATGTCGGATGTTGCACTTGTTGGCTAGATGTCCCTGTATTGAAAAAGTGACAGTAATGTCATGTATCACATGTGTGCTACACATCTCTGCAAGCAAGGAACCTGTTGCAGCAACGTGCCTGGTCTGCCTGTACTTGCACGGCTTGGGCTCCCACTGGATGTACCTGTTGTGTACAATACTAGGGAAATATCAATATGACAATAAACAGATGTGAGTCTGAGGCAATAACAGGTAGTGGTCACAGTAACACAGTATGGAGACACTAACCTGCCATTCCCAGGTGTTGTCTAGAACTATTTGGACCTGTGAATATTAATCCAGACAGTATTACACATGTTGGGTGCACTGTTCTGTCTGTACTGCAGTTGTATGAGTGTGTGCCATTACACTTACGTTTATCATCATTATCCTGTGTAGATCTATGCGCATGGTTCATATCTGCTGTTGTAAATTAAAAATGACAATACATGGATATGCAAGCAACAGCAATATGCAGCGATTTACTCTATAATCAGCTGTGCCATGGAAAGTAAGACATTCATGTTTTGCCTGGAACTCCTGCTTCTATCCCACTCTGACTATGCATTGCTCTTCTCTCCCTCTATGCAGGGAGGCCAGAAATATTGTGATGTCATCGAGGGGTCATTGGTGGTCCACCACTGGTGGCATCCCTTGATCTCTCATATTTTCATAATCTGTGGGGTGCATGGAGGATCATGTCTGAGCAGCATCATTGACAGGCCTCACAGGATCTGTTATGACCTCCAACCTCATTAGCCATGTTGGTGATGTCAGTCTAAACTTCATTTCTCCAATCTGTATTCCTTGCATGTCTAAGGAGTCTCCTTTCATGTTGTCGCAGAGCATTTAGTATGATGTAATTTTCCTTCTGGAAGAAACTGTCATCCCAGGATGGTTTGTCATGTGAAAGACAGTGAAATGCATATGATCATATTCCTGTGGCAGATAATTATGTGGACAGCATATGTCAACATAAACAGTATGTGTTCCTCTGCTATGCAAAAGTCTACATAACACTGTCTGTGGCAAATACTAATGTGATATATACAAAATAACAGCAATACTTGCATACATAACAGTTGTAAAATCAAAATAATTTGTGATATATTTATAGGATGTCTGTGGTATTAGAATCCCTTATACTATATCTGTTGAATAGAGATCCAAACACAACAGTATCATGCCACAGGAGACTGCATGCATTTTATTTTAAAATACTACATGAAGTAACAACTGAACAACTTGGACAACCTCAGAATCCATAAGCAGGCTGCAAAGAGTATAAATTCTTTGAGAATGAGTAAATTTAACAGATGTATTCCCCTTCAGCTTATCTAGGTTGTACTTAAATTGTGTAATAGAAAAAATCATCCTCACATGGATTTGAAGCCTGTTCATAGGAGGTGTAGTTTATGGGGCATACAGCTGTTCTCCAGCATCTTCTGTTTAAGTCACAGACAAATTCTGGTCTTTAGACCCTGTATTTCTCACACTGACTTAAAAATATTCAGGAGATTCATAACTGTGGAGTTTGCGGATGCCTTAGAAGTCAAGCATAGATCACCCCTCAGCAATCTATATCAGACTGTAGAGGGAAAGGTCTTAAAGGTATTCTGCACAAAGCAGGACTGTGACACCTTATATTCTTTTTTTTTTCCAAAATATTTTTTATTAATTTTCACTTTTAAAAAAAAAAGAAAGAAAGAGTAGCTTATGGTAACAATCTGACAATACCGTGGAGGTAGAAAAGAAAAAAAAAAACGAAACATACAATATAACATAATAACAAGTATACACCATATAAATAACTTTATGGAATATTTTCACTCAGTGTTTTGCATTCTGTGTATGATTTGGTATGTATTAACGGAGTGTCAGGTGCCCAAAATGGATGGTGAGACTTGTCAATTATATACAATTTACAAAACAATATCCAGCAGCTAATTGCAACACCCGAAAGATAGAAAATTCAGCTGGAACCACGTCAGGATGTACAATAAATGAATGCCGAGGTGCCGTAATAAAAACTTACTTTAATAGACCATTAATAAGCCAATAAAATCCACATTTAGCGCTTTCATCCACACTAAGGTGGACTTCATCAGAATGTCTACACCAAACAACTGTCTGTTATTTAATAACTTTTTGGTGCCAAAGTTGGCCCTTTTAAAATTTTAAAGTGGTATACCTAAAACAAAGTCTACCATCAAAGGTAAACAATAAAAGCACAGCGATCGTCCTCAAACAATGCATGACATACATCGCAACACCACAGAAATGCTTGCCGATGATTGTCCCCTACAATATAAGCTGTGATAAATTTAAAAATATATCTCTTGATATGCCAAGTTATATATACAAAATATCAATAAAATAAAGTAAAATAAACTGAGTTAGTGACAGATCAGTGACAAATAGATGAATTAATTCATTAGCAGAGGTTGACTTGTTTTCTATACATTAATATATATAACCGTATGGTTAACTATAATATACTACAATATGTAAAATATTTCTACAATAATGAATCTCTCGTAAACTCTACACCCATTTAAAAAAAATTTCTACAAAAAGATTTTTTACAAGAACCAGTGTGTGCCAGACCAATTCTAATAAATCAAAAATATCAAAAATATCAGAATGTTCCCCCTTCAATGTCCTGTATTCACTAATGAATTTATTTTTATATATGTGTGTCTGTCCACTAACCTATGTATTATAAGCATTTCTTTCACTTTATTATCTCCTTCATATTATTGTAGAGCTAAAATAGGTTTTATACTAATATATTCATTTAATCCTGGTTCCCTAGCAGCATCACTGAATATTTGCCATAATATCTCTTTTTTTATTTAATAGGGCTTTCATATTACCACCCTGTGTATTTATTGCTAATTTATCAATAATACCAAATTTAAAAGTATGAGTGTCCTCTTTATCAGCTATATGTCTGTATAAGGTGTTGTTCATATCCTTAGTTCTTATACTGTATAAATGGTCGTAAATTATTTTCTTAAACTGTCGTTCCGTTTTTCCTATATAGTAACTAGTACATACAGAACATTTAGCTAGATAAATTATATATTTGTTATTGCAATTTCCTTGTTTAAACTTAATAACAGTTTTCATTATGTTATCTAATACTATACTGTCTGTTTCTAATATATTATAACATTGTCTGCAACATCCACATTTATTGGTATGCTTATTTGAGACATTCCTATATATTGGTGTAGATCTTGCTTCTAGTTTCCTTTTCAAATTTGGAGCCATTTTGTAGACAAAATTCGGGGAATCTCCTAAAATGTCTTTTATTTCATCATCTACCACCAATATATTCCAATTTTTTCTTATAATGTTTTTAATAATATCTACTTGAGGAGAATATTGTAATACACATGCTCGATTATATTGTGACACACTGCTGTTATCACTTGTAATTCACTTATTAATCAGCTCCTTTCCTAATAATGGGGGAAATTCCTTACCCCATTCACTTATCACATATTTAGATACATCTTTCAACATATAAATAGGGTATTCCCTCAAGGTAAACATGTTAACTATAAAGTCAATTTCTTTTACCATATCTTCATATTCTGACGTCATTCGGGCAGCTCATATGCATTGACCTTGAATATATTTTTCATCATATTTCTAGGATGACAGCTGTTATACTCTAAATAGCTGTTAGAAAAGGTCTCTTTTTGAAATATATTTGATTTAAATCCTACATCAATCTTTGATATATTGTTTTAGGTATACCACTTTAAAATTTTAAAAGGGCCGACTTTGGCACCAAAAAGTTATTAAATAACAGATAGTTGTTTGGTGTTGACATTCTGATGAAGTCCACCTTAGTGTGGATGAAAGCGCTAAATGTGGATTTTATTCTCTTATTAATGGTCTATTAAAGTACGTTTTTATTGCGGCACCTCGGCATTCATTTATTGTACATCCTGACGTGGTTCCAGCTGAATTTTCTATCTTTCGGGTATATACAATTTACACTATTTACAGTGCCGGATGCCGTAAAAGAGAAAAGGTTTGCTACCATTCATAATGTCTTATCCTTTGGATAACTTTAATGGATGAATTTTTTAAAAATTGATTATGGTCTGCTGGTGTTAGTTATTTATGTAGGGGTTTTGTTATATTACTATGATTGTATTTAGCAGGGAGTCCCAATACATTTGAAAATAAGCTCTATTCTTGCTTCTAGTAGCTAGTTTGTGAGAGGAAATATATTTGGTTGGCATAGTGTATTCCTTTAACAGACTTTGGAGTTATGTGTAAGAGTGGTTTCCCAGCAAAAGGTAGTTTTTTGATATCCTATCTTTTCTAGTTGCACCCTTAAGGAACACCAACGTTTGTAGATATTCCTGCAACTCCAAAAGATGTGCAGAATGTCAACATTTGCTTGTGAACAGAAAGGGCTGAGTGAATCTTTTTTGTATCCAAATTTTTTGAGGACTTCTGGGGTGTAATAGGCATTATTATGTATCATAAATTGTGTGTATATTAAAATTTTAAAAGGGGTAAGTTTTAAAGTATTCCTTATGGCTTCTTGTTTTTGTTCTAATTAAATATTATTATTGATATCATCCCAATATTTTGAGTACAGTAGTGAGGATTGATGTTGAATTTCATTTAGTAGTTTATAAGTTTGTGAGATAATTTTGTTTTAGCAGATAGTGCCTTGATTATATTTTGGGTTGTGCAAATCAGTTTTATGCTTGGTAGGCTTCATTTTAATTAAGGTTATAATCTTTTTAAGTATTAGGCTATAGCTTCATGGCACATTTAGCTTTGTTCTTAGGTTCTCTAATAAAGAATCATTATGTTTTACTATATGCCATACTGACATATCTTTGATTAGCGAGAATGGTTTCAGGTCTATCGTTCTATTATTTTGTTTTAAATTTGGGTTTAGGTAAATAGGTTGTAACATATTTAGTGTATTTTGAAGATTGACAGATTTAAATAAGGATTGGAAGGCTAAAATTCTGTTTTTTATTACCGGGTGTAGTTTGTTGAAGATTTTGTGGATCAGACTAAGATAGGGAATAGCTCTGGGGTTTATGTTTAAGGAGTTTATCTCGTTATACCAAATTTTTACCCAAGTGAAGAAGCATGTGTTTTTAGTACCCGCATGTTCACTTATCTGAATTAAGCGGTTCACTTTAATTATGTGATAATATAAATTAAAGTCTGGGAGACCTAGACCACCCTTTTCTTTTGGGAATGTCAGTTTTGGGTACTTTATTCTTGTTGTTTTTGGGTACCATAGGAATTTGGCAAGGGCTTTCTCTATTGTAGTGAAACATTTTTTGGGAATTTTTAAACTGATGGAGTTTAGTTGGAATAGGATTTTAGGAAGGATATTCATTTTGATGATGGACGCTTTGGAGAGGAGGGATAAATTGATGTTTTTCCATCTTAACATATCTTGTTCGATTTTTCCCCATGTATGTAGCAGGTTTGATTTGAGTAGTTCTTTGTAAGTATGAGAAAAGTTTACACCTAAGTATTTTAGATTATAATTCAACTGAATATTAACAGATGGGAAGTAGGTATTTTTGTGATTTCAGGGATTTAAACGAAAAATAGATGATTTCTGGGGTTTCATTTTGTAATTTGCTGCTTTTGAGAAGTGCTCTATTGAGGTTAGTACAAATACACAATACAAAATTGTGGTGCAACAAGAAACAATTCAACATTCTAATGATCTATATCTCATTTAGCGATAGATCCAACCAAGCAAAGGAAAACAAAAAAGCTCCTATATATGTAAGCACTTCATATGTAGCTCTAGTTTATCCCGGTTAATTAAATCATAATATGAAGCTGGCAAATGCCAGACACACGAGATCTTCAGAACATAAAAGCTAAAACCATGAAGCAAAACTAAGCATAAAAATAAAAACTGATACAGCTGCTACCTTCAAGAGAGATTAGATCAATAACTTCCACCAAATAAAACAAAAAAGGTAAACATATTTTGGTTTCATCAAATTGCTATTGGCTTGAAACTCAGTTGCCAGGAAGTACACCTTCAGCTAACCTACAAGAGATGAAAGGTCAAGAGAGGCTCTTCCGTGTATCACGAGCAGCAAAGCATTACTGGGCAAAACAACGAAAAACTACTTGGAAGAAGAAGCATATCTTAATAATACCTGGTCAATACACCAATGAGGATTAGAGCAACATCAAAGATTAATGAGCAACAACAGTCTAACCAATCACTAATCGGAAGCAAGTAAGTCAAATCAAGATCACATATTTGCCGGACAGCCCCCAAAAATGTACTAATCAAGAACTTAAAATCAAAACAAGCGAGATAACTAGAATATCCACTAAGACACTATAAAACCTACACAGTTGAATATATAACATTAAGCTTCACTCTACCACTCAAGATTTTACCTTTATTTAAAATATAACGAGACCAGCATATAAACTGTGAAAGAATCTTCTTCTTCTTCTTCTTTCAGCTTTTCCCGGTTAGGGGTCGCCACAGCGGATCACCTTGTCCGCACATTGATTGGCAGTGGAGTTTTACAGTGTCGAGTTGCCAGCCCGGCGCCCAACCTTCCACAGAAGGCACACTCACACGCACACCTAGGGCCAATTTAGAGTGTCCAATCCACCTGCAGCATGTCTTTGGGATGTGGGAGGAAACCGGAGCACCCGGAGGAAACCCACGCGACCACAGGGAGGACATGCAGACTCCGCACAGAAGGCACCCCAGCCAAGGATCGAACCGGAGAACCTCTTGCTGTGAGGTGGCAATGCTAACCACTGCACCACCGTGGCCGCCCATAAACTGTGAAAGAATGAAAAGCACTATACAAAGAGCGAACGACATCATATGAACCCACACTCTTCTGGGCTAAGCGGCTGTTTCCTCCTCTAAGTCTCTGGGAATGAACTGCTACATATACCACCAAAACTGGTATTGTGACCCTTTTCAGCACCTAGAAAGGGATAGAATAGGAGCATCATACTGCGTATATATACCATCATAACTTGACATGTCAAATATAATAACCACTATCGTTATCTACATAATATGAAAAGTTATTTAAATTGTTATGGAAAAATTGCATTTCAACTGCAATGTATACTCTAAAGTAACTAGATATTTGTTATTTAAATGTGCTGTACTTAAAAATGTTCTACTGGCCTCACTATCAACCAGAATTCATAACCAGACTTGCTTTCAGGCAGTATTTATCTGAGTATGGGCAATGTTTCTTTGAGTGTGTCCTGGGACTCCAGGGTCTGGTGAATAGGCCCCATTTGTATGCTCACATACTTTATTGGCAAATTCATCCCTGGGCCATGTAAATACATGTCCCCTCTGAAAATCCTGAGTGTCTCTGTCTATCTTAGACCTCTTCTGCTGTAGTAGTCTCCTTTCGTAGACTACTACACCATCAAGCATTCCTTCCATGACTCGGTCTACTGCACTGTTAGGATATTTATCATACAGTACAGTCTGCTGTTGTTTGATTAACTCTCTCAAACTATCCTACTCTGGCTTGAAAAAATCTGTCAGTAGTGCCATGTATCTAGCACTTACCTCCAGATTCAGCTGTTGCCATCTGGCCAGTAAGTCTGGATACTGAGACCCATACATGGGCAAAGAAGCATTGCCCATACTCAGATAAATACTGCCCTACCCTGAGAAGGAGGAGGAAGGGTAGGATCAGCTTGTAGTATGGAAGGACTGATTGGTCCACTTACTGATACACTGGATCAGAGTAATAGTACTGTTCGGGACAATGTTGATCCTGTGCATGTTGAAGTTAACAGAACTCAGCACATGGGGGATGTCCGAACTAAAATACCCCAGACACAGCATGCTTTGAATCCGATTGAACCCTCAACTTTGACAAATATTTTTCATATACATTTCCCTTTACCCATCAGTGGGAAGAGAGGGTCAGGGTGAACTCGCTCCATGAGTTGAGGGAGACAAAAACGCAAAATATCTACTGAGAGACAGTCAAACCAGTCCATCAAGAAAATGTGGAGCCAAGTGGCAACTCATTAATTTGGAACATATCTAAGTGTATTTTATGCACAGATGAGTTGTTTGTCTTGAGTAGAGGGCTAACATGTATTCTGACTAAAGACAGTGATTTGACTGATGTTATGATAGATGTTAAGTCATTTAGTAGAAACGTTATACTTAAGCTTGAATTTGGGATACCCTGAATACTAATATAAGCATGTTTAGGAAATCTAGTGTATATATGCCCAATGCACATCCATTGGTTGAAGCATTTAATATAATGGTGGAGGATGACCTGTATAGATTTTATGATGTTAAGAGAGCATGGAGAGAAAGTGGAGTTGTGAAATATAATTTGAGTTATGGGGAACGCCTGGCCTTGAAGTGTATATGGAATGATGATACCATTATGGGCAAATCCCCCAAATAAGACCCATAGTGGCAGGGAGAGGATGGTGTACTGAGCCTTTCTCCCTCTATGTGGAGAAGTTCCTATGCCCAATATTAGATCAAAATGTGCATATACTCATAGACAACATGCAGTTCTTGATTGACTTATATGATTATAGTAACACTTTGACATCTAATATTAATTTTTACTTTGTCACAATGGATATACAGTCCCTATTCACCATTATACCTAATGCCATAGGCGTTGAATCAGTTCAATGGTCTCTCACAAGACACAGTGAATATGGACACACACACACAGAATGACCTTCTTGGTTTGCTCTTAGAGGTGATACTTGAAAACAATGTGTTCTTATTTGAAGAACAGATCTATCTACAGAGAGATGGCATAGTTATGGGCACCTCCTGTGCCAATAGCTACGCCAACATGTTTCTAGCTCTTTGGTAGGAAGAAACATTGTTTGAGATGGAAGCATATAAGAGGTTAATTCCTTTTTGCCATTGATTTGTTGATGACCTTTTCCTTGTATGGACAGGTACCTCAGTTGACCTGGAAAGCTACATTGAACAGCTTAACAACACTACTGGCCATTTGAAACTCACTATAACCTATTCTATGGATAGGATTGAATATTTAGATGTATATGTACAGAGGCTGAATAGTGGTTTGGTCAATACAGGGGTGTACAAAAAGAGCTGCTATAGGAACACTTTATTACATAGGGGTTGGATGCACCCCCAATATGTGTTCAGGAACGTGAAGAAAGGACAAGGAATGAGGGCCTCGAGGTTTAATGCCACTGAGAAGGGTTTTAGCCAAGAATTGCTAAAATTGAAAAGTAAATTTATAGAAAAAGGGCATAGCTCCTATGAGGCTGATAGGAGTTTTCAAGATCTCAATGATCTGACAAAAGGGAGAGCTAGACCCTATTATTCACATGGGGTCAATACCAAGGAGACTAGGGTAACTGCACTTGAGCAAAGAGGAATGAAGATCCTGATGTATTATACTACTGATGTGAATGCTGTCATGCGAATCATTAGGAAGAACTGGGGGGTGATAATTGTGGATCCAGCAGTGAGAAGGATAATGGGGGATGACCCCAGGTTTCTATTTAGTAATAAATGTAACCTGAAAAGATTATTATGTTACCCTAAGGGTACGGATGGTCAATGTACTCAAGGTGATGACTGCACTCGCCCTTGTGGACAGTGCAACGTCTGTGGTTATATTGACACTACAAGGAGGTTCATACACCCTGATACAGAACAGTGTTTTACTTATAATAGCACCACAGATTGTAAAACCCAGCATGTGGTCTACCTAGCTACCTACACAGACTGTCGGTCATTCTATGTAGGAAACCGACAAAGCACTAAGAGACAGGGTTAGAGAGTATATATATATATATATATATATATATATATATATATATATATATATATATATATATATATATAGAATGCTGCGGTGGTGGTGCTGTTGTTGCCTCACAGTTAGACGTCACCCGTTCGATTCTCAGTTACAGCGTCTTCTGTGTGGTGACATGCGTGAATGGATGTTCCTTCGCTGAAGGTTGTGCGTTAGGCCCGGCAAGCCAGCATGTAAAAATCTACTGCCAATCATTAGCGGACCAGAGTTCCACTGTGGAGACCCCTAACCGGGAAAAGCCAAAAGACACGATTAGATTAGAGTAAGATCACAAAATAATGCTCTCTCTAAGCATGTTATTGCAAAGGGAGATAACCATACATCTAAACGTATGGCCATAGAAATAGTTAAACCAACCCTACATAAAGGTGATATTAGAAATCAGACTGAAAGCAAAGAGGTTAGCTGGATTTTAAGGTTAAGAGCAGATAGGGGCAAGGGGCTCAATGAGAGACCCTCTATCAAGCCAACCCTTAAGTCTAACAGACTTTCAGTCAAATAACTGTCTGATAAATTTGTGCAACAATTATAGTTATAAATGTTTTATGCCAGACACTGTCTATTTATTTAATGGTATATTTGTTTATATGTTTTAAGCTAGTATAGTCTTTATAGTAGTGACATATTTACATGCATTGATTCTTATGTTTATTTCTAGTTTTATGTCTCTTTAAGATAAGGCATTGTGATTTCAGAAGTTTTACTGATTTTTGATTGGATATTGCATAGTATTTAAATGTCTTGTTAATTGCCTTTTTGTTTTATGGTCTGAAGAAGCTCATACGCGAAAGCGCTTACCAGTATTAAATCTACTATTTTATGGTTAATTCACTGTGTGGTTCGTTCACTGCTTTTGCTATTTTTGTTTTAATTAAGTGATATCATAATGTTCAGGAAGTTAGTATGTGTGTGTATGTTAATGTTACTTCTGTTTTTGTTTATCCAGTGCAGGTGCAAGATACAGGAAAACTGACTTCTCTAATTCTAGAGTTTTAGATTTATTTTATGTGATTTCAGGTACCTGACATTGTTTTTTTTAACAGTTCTATTGAATTATCACTTGTGACACAGGCAAACATACATTTATATAAAAGTAATCTATCCATATTAACAAGTTCACATTTAAAACATTATACTATACAATATAATCAAACCAACATTAAATAAAGAGTTCAGTTCCTCCCTTCTCTTAAACCAGGTTCCTCCTCCAAACCATTTTTCTGCTTGTATTTTTCCAACCATTTCCATTTTTACTATGTAATTTACTCCTACCCTTTTCTATATATCACACTTCCTGTTCTTTTATCTCCGTTAAAATATTTACTATTTCAAGTATGGCTGGTTTAGACTTTGATTCCCATTTTCCAGTAATTACTTTTTTTGGCAGCCACCAGAATTAAAATGACTTGCTATGTCTAGGCAACTCAAATTCTGTATCCCAGCTCAAAATAATAATTTCCTTAGTTACACCTGTAGTACCTATCATTGTTTTATACCTGTGTTAGGGATTATCAATGGGAATTTGTAAATGAATGTAAGGGATATTTAGAATGGGTCACAATTTTATGGCACAGTGCTAATTAGCAAAGCTGATTTAGTTCAACTTGAATCTGTGGTGCTACACTATGTATAAGAAGAAAGTATTGCTCTGATATTTTGCTAAAAAGGCTGAACAGTAAATTAGTAAAGCCGCTTTATTGGCAGCATTTATACTACTGAAGAGTAGCAAAGTTGTCGTGCAGGTGGTCACATAACCTACATAACAGGAACAGTGAGGTAGTATTCCCATACCAAACACATGCAACAAAGTGCCTCATAGCTGCAGCAGGGGTACTGTAGTATGAGGCCACAGAGTGCTAACAATGCAAAGTGCCAGCTTACAGTATCACATACGTGGGGAGGAAATGGAAAATAAAACAACGGGAAATGGGGCAAGAACAAGTGAAGGAACACATACATGGGTAACCTGGAGAAAATATGGGGGAGAGAATATTTTGAGACAATGGTGATCATTTTAGCTGGAGATGGTAACAATTAACTTGTACATGAAGGAAAAATGGTGTAAGATGTAACAGGGACATACAAACATAAAATACAGACAGTGCTAGGTAGTATGGTCACAAAAGGGGGCAACAGTGGATGGTTAAAACAAACCAAAGGTGGACAATTGATGATGGGGAGGACTGAACTACAAATACAGTATGAGTACTGATACACAAGGATGGGGTACACCTTGATAGGAGATAGGTTGGTGTACAGAAGGTTTGTCTGTTAAGCCCAGATGAGACCCCATTCAAATATCAGTCACCTCTGTAGCTAATGTCATGCAGGTCCTGATTAAGATATCTGATGGTCATGTTCAAATACTCGTGCAACAATATTAGCTGCACAAGAAGATTTTCTAAGGCCTCACTGCATGTTTCCAGCTTCCAGGACATCTAATGCTAAACTGACCTAGATGTTCCCCTCCAGGCCCCTCTCAGAGCCTCTACAATCCCTCCTAAGAGGTGGCCATAGAGGCCAACGTGCAGTCCTACAGGTCACTTTTATTAGGTTGACCTTTGTTCCCTTGCAGAAAATGAGGCCTGTCAACCACTGGTGATCCAGCTTCAGGCACACAAGCTGCTGCAGACCCAGGTGGCCACTACCACTCAACATTATTTCACCACAGCTTAACTTGCAGAAAGGAGAGGAGACAAAAACAGTAAAACAAAAAAATAGTACATTAATAGGCATGCGCATGACAATTTGGATTTCAGTTTTACACTATAGACATCCTGATGATATATATATATATATATATATATATATATATATATATATATATATATATATATACACCTCCACCTACAGAGCTTGTCATGTCTCAGATAAGTTTCCCCATTGATGGTAATCTCCTTTACTGCTATAAAATAAAACAGGGATTATTCAATACAACATGCTTGTGTGTGAGCAGAAGGCAAGGAAGGCAAAACACAATAACCAGAAAACATACTGCAAAACCCCAAATATAGTGCTGACTATGAAATGCATGCTCTGACTCCCACGTCACAGGTTGCTATATCAGTGCTCTCACTGCTCTCAATATGAGTGAAGTAAGTGACACCACTAGCTGTCCTGGAATCCTAGTGCCAGTTATCACTTTTATGCAACAGGTCATCATAATGGGCCAGCAGGCACTCCTGCCACCCCTCATAATCCCTTTGCTGCTTATACAGGAAGAGTTTTTTGTCTCCTGACTGCACTAGAAAGGAGCCCTGCTGAACCCAATGCTTGAAGAGACCTTGCACATATAACAGCTCAGAATGAGGAGAAAAATGGTATCCGTGTGCATCGCTACATGAGGTACACATTACCGAGCAGTAAATGGGGACTATGGAAAATACCAACACTTGCAGGTGGATTTAAGCATTTGTCAGTGTCTGTGGACAAACATAGTGTGTACATGACTTCCTAGCCAGGGGGAAAGCAAGAATGTGCAAGGTAGCACTGATTGGGGGTGATAGCACAATGCTTTACAACAGTGATTCAGAGACAATGACACTGATTTACCTCATTACTACAAGCACTGCACTATGAGCCCCATTGTAGCATGATAAAATGTGCTGTTACCAGACTGCAAGAGAATATGTTAAAAGAGCAAGTCAGGAATAGTAATTCAGTGGATAAGAGGCCATACTACAGTGCAGGCATACTGAAGGAAGACAAGACAACTGGTAATGTACCTTAGGACTGCAGTTGGCATATTTGGCTGCATGAGAAAAACAGTGACAGATACTAAGCAGTAGAGTGGCTGAGGTAACATATCACAAAGGTATGATAGGTTAATGTCCACTATGAGGGGTCACACAGATGGGAAACAAATCATAGGACAAGACAAGTTACTAAGCTACTTAAGGGGAACTCACCCTGACAGGTAACAGTGCACAAAGCCATGTCAGATTATTGTGTAGCTGTGAGGTCTCAGCCTGACAGACATCAGCATGCACAGATATGACAGGCTGATGTTCAGCTGAGGGGGGGGGAGTTCATATGTACCATATGCTCACAGAATGCAAGACATGCTACATAGGAAATAAGACCATCTGTACACAGACAGTATCACTTGCAATTATCACAGTACTGCAAGAAGGTGATCAGTGGAACTATGCTATTTGTGTTATCAGTATAGCATAGGATGGGAATGGTCACAGCATATTAACAATCAAGTTGGTTGCCCCCAAATGTAGGTGAGACACAGGCATTTGTCGGGATAGTCATGCACATGCATACTGACCCTCATGTATAACCCACAACTGTACACGTCATGTCATAGGAGTGAAGGAATGTCAGTGGCTGGAAAAGATCAACTCACAGGTGAGAGAGGTGTTACTGTTGGCCCTATGCACATGTCGCATGTGTATCTGTGATAAGGGTTAAACAGACAAGGCTTTCTGAGGCAAGGTGTGGCAGAGAATGGAGCAGGACATCAATGCTGTAGGTACCCATAATAGGACACTAGTACAGGTGAAATACAGGGTCGCTGATATGATACTGCATGCCAAGACAAAACCACTGGATATTGGCAGGGAGGGCTCTACCACTGCAAGTGGACCACCAATGCAGAAGCATATCACAAAGGTGGAAGACATTCAGGTAACCCTGTATATGACAGGTGAGACAACCCAAATGTGGGACATGAGCTGGTAATGACTAAATGTCTCTAAGAGATGCATCAAGTTAATCATACCATGTTCCTTTACAGATGCGCACTGACCCACACATATGAAGGGCTTATGCAGCAGAGCACACACACACACACACACACACACACATATATATATATATATATATATATATATATATATATATACACATATACACATATATGCTATCTGGACACAATGAGGCTGCAACTATGATAACCTGCACTACAAGGTATGTATGTTCCCATATGCTATTTACATAATTGGCATGTACCAATAATTGCATTACAGGGTGGATGAATGGTGAATATGTCCTAGCACTGCCCCAGGTATGTTATCTTTCTTTATGCTATGCAAGTTCCTGTGGTGGGGTTCTAGCATAACAAATCAGCACATGCCTGGCCCTGATGTCAGTGGGGCACCAGGGTTGATGATGATGGCACCAAGGACATGACACAGTCGGATGGCATGGCACTGTCAGTAACTCTAACATTGCAGGGTATGCAAACATCCACCACCTATGAGGTGGAACAGTGGGAGATAATGAAGCAGACTAAATATCTTGCATCATCTGTGTTTAGTGGTGGATGTCCTCTCTATGTTATGTATACCTACATTACACAGGAGTCATCACTACAGGTCATATTTGTGAGCCTACTTCCTTGGATGTGTGTGCAACCACCATATGGGAGAGGCATGTATTTGGCAATTACCTCCTTGACTCCAGATCATTGTCTGACCTGGATGCCGTACGTATCTATCAGCCAATGTGCATGTCAGTAATCCAGACACAGACACCTGTTCCACTCAACATGACAGAGATTGTAGAACTTCCAAGGCAACTGTACATTGAGTAACAGCTTATTTCTAGGTCTCCAAGTGTTACAACAGAAACTCGGCAGAGAAAGCCAGTAGACTTGTGTTTATGGTTAAATGTCAGTACCAGCAAGTACGTGGACTGCCTGGATGACAGAAATAAAGAAATACAGAAGACCTGTAAAACATCAGCTACAAAAAGTGAGGAAGAAACACTGGGGAGAGTTCTACAGCTGTTCAACAAAAAGCAATACAACCTGCAGATATGACTTCCAGTAACCTACAGGAAGATATAAAACAACTGCATACACACCTGGTTAAAATAAATAAAACACTGATGGAGGTCATCAGCACAAACAACAAAAGGCCAGAATAAATGGAAGAAGCTTTAAACAGTTATTCAGATGAGATGATAAAGCTGAAAAAAATCAGAGGTCAAAATGAAGAAAAGGCTGGCTGAATATGAGACTTCTCAGGAAGATATTTTTAAAAAAATAATAGTGTTAGAGGATAGAGCATGTAGGGAAAACCTAAGATTTTCAGCTATACCAGAGAAGCTGGAAGGAACAGATTCCATACATTTTATGAAAGCACAAATAAGCAACTGGACTGGTATTCTGCAGCAGGAGTTGTTAGTTGAAAGGGCACATTGTGTGCGTGCTCCAAACCTGGCTATAAGAAAGTAACCTAGACCTTTAATAGTAAAGATGCAATCCTACCAGCAGATGGAGTTAATTCTGACAAAACTGTGGCAGAAAGATAAAGTACTAAAAGTGGGAGACAGCATAGTGTTTGTTGAGAATAATTACTCACTGTACACCAAACACAACAGGAAATTTATTCCACTATTCAGGGAATGTTGAGATGAAGGTGTGAGATTCTAACTGCTATACCCAGCTGTCTTCAAGGTATTCTTTCCTAGGAAGGGACAAACTCTTTTTTGATGAAGTACATGCTAAGGAGGAAATACAAAAATCTGTCCAGCAAAAAGTAAGCTGTAAAACAGAAGGAGATTCTGCTTCTTGTTCTTCTGGTAATAAAGACCACAGAGGGACTCTACCTGTGAAACCTTTTCAAATTTTTCAACAAAATATTTTGGAGAGAAGGAAGGAACTACTACAGTTGACTAAAAGACTCGAGAGTACGTTGGAAATGAAGCAGAGTTAGGATTTCAGAGATGAACAGTAATAAAACCAGTAACTTAATATGGAATTACAATGCAATAATTATATCTGTGAAATATGACAGAACAAGAAAATCTGGAAATATTGGACTTTCTCAAGGTTTGTTGGACTTGTGGGGGACACTAAAGCATATACCCTACTTCATGTCATTAATGTTCAGAAAATTGCTTTAGAGAGGGCAAGAGGAGGGAGAAATTAATTGTAAGTAAAGATGTTTTCTTAAATAGTACCAATTTTGCTATAAATTAATTTGTTTCAGTCATTTTTAAATGCAATGGGGATTGTAAACAGGTACTGTTTTTTTTCTTTCTCCCTTCCCTGTCTTCTTGTTCAGTTTTAAGAAATGTAGGTACTGCAATGTATAAATAAAGTTTGGTTAAAAAGCATGATCAAATAAAAAATAATGTGCTTTTTCTCATTGTTGCATCGGGAAATGACTGTATTAAAGACCTTAGACTGATTTATTAACAAGTTTTAAGAGACAGCAAGTAAATGAAAAAGAACATTGAATACTATGAGGCTTTTTTTCTATCAAATACATATAAGCTCAGTAACAATTCTGCAGCTGATCTTCATGTTTCCATGGAAACTGGCTGCCTGGTTCTCATGTCTCACTGGAGATAATCTGATAAAGAGAAACTGGATACGGTCTGGTGGAGAGTGACTGGCTGAGGAAAAAAGAGAAATTGGCAGGAGCGGCTCATGCTATAGGAATGCAGAACTGCATCCCCCCCAACTGTGGAAAAGGAAAACATAAATTGTCGATTCTTGGAACTTTTCTGAACTTCCGCTCATGCACACTCGGCAATCCCAGAACTCAGAGGGGATCCAGACTGCTGCAACAGCAGTCTGGAGTAAAAAGAAGGCATCTCAGTACTCTGATGCCCAGAATTCTATGTGGTGACCACATAGAATGGAAGAGATCTGGACTGCAACATCCGCAGACTGGAGCCTGCTCTGTCATGGGGAAGGACGTGTTTACATGCTTACGTGAGACAGACTTGGGATTGAAGCTGCTGCAGATGGACGAACAGCATGGGAAACCAGGTGGGATTGAAGTGTGTGTGTGTGTGTGTGTGTGTGTGTGTGTGTGTGTGTGTGTGTAAATGCCCCAGTTACTATATACTGGTGGCTAGAGAGAATACAGTATATCGGGTGGTGGGTAGGGAATATCTCAGGCTTGAGCCCTGTACCTTGGGTGCATGTAGCATGAGCTTGAATTCCCTACCCACCACCATCTGTGAAAACTTTGCAGATTTTTGCCTCATATTTTTGTTTTGTTCCTCATAAGATCTGTGGATTTTTAATTCAGTAAATAGTTGATGGTACAATGGTAGTATTGTTGCCTCACAGCTAGACATTCTCTGGTTTGATTATTGGCTGGGGTGCCTTTTATGTGGAGTCTGCATGTCCTCCCTGTACTTGTGTGGGTTTCCTCTGTGTGCTCTGGTGTCCTCCCATGTTACAAAGGCATGTGTCTGGAGTGCTTCTCCTTGGGCCTCTGCTGAAAACTGGCTTTTGTTCTAAGTCAGACTTTTCTGGTTAACAAATGTTAAATAATTAAAAATGACAGGCATTTGAATTTCAGTCTCCATATTCTTCAGAAAGTACACGGTACACCAGCAATTTTCTAAGTTTATAAGATATTTGAAATTTCTCTCTATTTTTGGGACTGTATTCCCCATTATTGCCTTTGTCCAGGTTTTTTGTGTTAAGGTTGAGAGCTATTGTGAGAACTGAATTCACCGAATATGTTTGGGGGCTGTATTCCCCCATTACTGGTTTTGCCCAGGTGTTTTTTGCTAAGAAGTTGACAGCTATGTGAGAACTGAATTCACTGAATATGTTTAGGGGCTGCATTCCTCCATTATTGGCTTTGTCCAGGTGTTTTGTGCTAAGAGGTTGACAGCTATGGTGAGAACTGAATTCACTAAATGGTAACCATTTAAGTTTCAGTCTTCCTCTCTTGCACAAAGCAGCTGATTTGGCATAGTGGTATATTGCTCAGATTGTTTTGCATAGTGTCCTGGGTTCGAGACTTGGCAGTAAAATGTATGGTAGCAACACAGCATTTTAGTCTAGCAATTTTCCAAGATTATACAAGCAATGTTTAAAATATGTCCCTGTTTTTTGGGATTTTGTCCCCCCAGTAAATTTTGGCTTTTTCCAGATTTCTTGTTCTGCAAATTTGAGAGATACAGCTGAGTGTCTAGTAGATTTTACAAGGAGCTGAGAGCAGCAGGGGAAGAGAAGTTTAGTGCTGCTTATGCTAAGTTAGCTTGTACTGTTAATAGCACAACAGCTAGTGTACTTGCTTTTGATGCAGAAGGTTGTGGGTTCTACTCCCACAATATGTAGATGCACTGGTGATACTGTGTTGTAAACAAGGTGGATGCTGCAGTCCTTTTTGGTGAGGATACCTATTGTTATCAGTTTGCCATACATTCCCTATTGCAATATTACTAGCTTATCATTTTTAATGTAACATAGGCAATTTATTCCTCAAGGGCAACAGACACTTTATTCATAGATGGAACAATGAAATATAAAGTTGTTTGCTAGCAGCAGCCTCTTCATTAGTTTCAGATCTCTTTAATGTGGAATTATTTAGATGACATTTACTTCTTCAGAAATTGTGCATATTTACTGATACTGGTGGATTGTTGAAGTTTGAGTAGACTTTTATGATGGAACTGTACTAAATTGGGCAGTTTTTCATTATTGGTGCATGTATTTTGTTTCATTGTATACTGGAAAAATGTTCAAAACAATAAATTTAAAACGAACTGTACTGTATTATACAAGGAATATTATTTAATACAATCAGGAAGGTGTATAAAAAACACATGTATGTTTCATGTGCAAGGAGCCTATGATTTGAAAACAGCCCAAAGTTATTTTTATCTGCCACTGGCAAAATGTATATTTTTTGAAGGTGGGTTTCAATGCTGTTTCAATGAATGTGAGTTTCAAGGGCAGAGAAATTTTAATGCTAAGTCTGTTTTCATTGTGAAACTCCATTGCTTTGTTTAGCAGGTCTATTAGTGTTTGTGCTATAAAATGCAAAATAAAACTTTCAAATTAAATCCAAATCATTACAGAAGTAAGGCAGTATGCACATTACAGTGTTTATGGTAAATGGGGCAACATAGCCAAGTAATGGGACATTGGAATGGCTGCAGGGGGTGGCTCCATTCGACCATGATTTTGTGAGGGGGGGAGGGGGGAACTCAAAGATAGCCCCGGCTGAATGGGTCTACATTAGAAGACTGAAATGGCAGTTAACTGAACACCAAAACATCGATATGGAAATAGTGAACAGCAAGAACGTCGAAAGCCCAAAACCGCAAATTTTGAAATAGCAAATTACCATAATTGGCACTTATCCGGCATAGCTCTGTAACTTAAATGTGTGATAGTTACTGACCTTTGGGTTAGGGTGCGGATTAAGGTAAGTGCATATATAGTAATACATGCAACATACACTTTATGCACTTACCTTAACCTGCACCTTAACCCTAAGGTCAGTAACTACTGCACATTTAAGTTATGGAGCTATGCTGGATAAGGGCCAGCTATGGCAATTCGTTATTTCGAAAGTCGCGGTTTCAGGCATTCGACATTCTTGCGGTTCGTTATTTCCGTGTCGATGTTTTGGTATTCGTGTAACTGCCATTTCAGTCTTCTAATATAGACTCCGGCTGAACTATATCTCTCAACTGTCCAGTGTTTTGCAGAATTAATAGATTTTTGCTCTTATTTTTGGTTTGTTCCTCATAAAAGTTGTGGTTTTCTGGAAAATCATTTAGGAATGAAGTCACTAATTAATGACAGACATTAAGTTTCAGACTTCATAACCCTCAGACAAATGCATGCTAAAGCAAGACTTGTTATTCTATCAACTGTTTATACAAGAGAATTTTTTAGTACTATTTGTATGTTCCCTCAATATATTTGGCTTTGTCCAGATTTCCTGCATTAAGAGGTTGAGAGGTACATGCAAATAAATCACTTTATAGAATTAGGAATATCCAAACTTCTCAACTGTCCCCAATTTTGACTCAAAATGTTGCTCTCCCCCTAATAATCCCTCTGCAAAATAGCAATTTTGGAAGAAAATGTGGAGGGTTTACAACTATAAATAACCAGTGATCAGAGTTATAGATTGCTTTTATTTCAGAAATGCATGTAGATTCTCTTATTTTGTCAGCTGTTCAAGTTAACAGTACTAATATTAAAAAAAGTGTCCCTTTGACAGGTTCCCAGCTGTATTGTGTGGCAATTTTATATTTTTGCTTCACATTTTTGGTCCATTTTTCATAAAATGGTACTTTTCTGGCAAATTAGTGGCAAGTCATTAAAGACTGAAGTTAAAAAATAATGAAAGACATTTGAGTTTCAGATTTCATACCCATCAGAAAACTCACACTAATGCAAGACCTACTACTATTCTATTATCTTTCTATATTTATAAGAGCAATATTTAAAAATTGTCCTTATTTTTGGGCCTTTCTCCCACTTCTATGCATGGCTTTGTCTAGATTTCTTGCTCTGAGGTTGAGAGGTATGACAAATGTGCTAGAGCCATCATCGTCAGCCCGAAGACATTTCAAATTGTGACATACTTGTTGCACCCCACTCCCCCATGTAGTGACTCTGGATGTGTCCAAGCAATGCAAAGAGCAGTTATGCAGTGTAAGTGTGCAGAGTATTTCCCCATCCAAGGTAGACACAAGTACAACAGTGGCCTTTCATCTGTCCTTCATTTTGCAAAATGTTCTGGTTTTCTGCCATATTTTTATACTGTTGATTTATGCTTCTTCTTTATTCAGAAAATGCATGCTGTCGCAGTGCCCTGTTGCTCTGTGTTTAAGTAGCAATGCTTTAATGACCACCAGGTAATCTTGTCTGAGTTTGTAAAATGCAAGTAAGCTTTAATAAGCATACTGTTAAAGGATTACCAACATTGAAAAAGCTTTTGTGTTGTTTCCATGCAGAGAATATTTACATAACTAGATAATGTATAAGCCTTAGGTACTGAAATGCATATGACAGCATTTGTAATAAAGGACAGGATTACAATATTTTCAGAAACTCATTACATTTGTTGGAGACTTGCAGTCATCTTTGCAGGCTTTACCTATAAATTAAACAGAATGCCAGTCTGTCACCATAACCTGTGCAATAATCTTTTAAGCAATTTATCTTGAGCTTGTTTGCTATTCATTTTTTTTACTTTGATCATGTTTTCCCCATGAAACAAGTAGAGAGTTGTTGTCAGGCAGCAGGTCTTTTTTGGATAAGAAATATTTTTACAAGTGGGGGTATCACAGAGATTGCTACTTTCAGCATGTTACTTGGTACTTTTATAAAGCTGAATATAAATTATAATTAGAAGTGCATTGCAAAGAGAAGTGGTTTGAGTTAAGTGCTGCTTGTTTTTTTTTATACTTGATTTTGACTGGCATTCCAGTAATGTATTTAAAAAGTAATTTATTTTTTCATGCCTCCCAACCTTTTTGTTTTCATCTAGATATTAAGTAAGCTGTCATGTAGCCAATGAATTGAAACATCTTTTTCTTCAATACTACATTTTGTCTTGATTGGACTCTCATAATGACAGTTTGGCACCCAGGGCAGCGTATTTAATTACAGTTCCAGTTGTTGTGAATTTGAGCATAGCTCTACCCTTTTCTAGTTGGCTACATCCCCTTCCCATTGGCTCCCACCCATTCAGCTGTCTCCTGCAGCCCCCCCTTTGATTTGAAGTCACCAGCCACCACTGGAAATTGTCTAAGATATAATGTTCTCTAAAAGCATTCAGGGGTTTTCCCAAGGTAGTTAATGTTCTCTGAAAACATTCAGTGGTTTTCCCAGCTGGGAGAGCTATAAAGATAAGACAAAATCAATCAGCACTTAGGAAAAGCACAGGCTGCACCTGGCATCTTAGCGTGGATGACCTTTTTTAGATTAACTCAAGTCTGTGAATGTAGCTGTCAGTTTGGGACGTTTGTTCCTGTTAGGAGGGTAAAACATCAGTATTTGAAGGTGTACATAGTTTTGTGCATTAGTATTAAGTTAATAGGTTTTTAAGGGAGTATTGGGGGGTGTTAGGTTTTTTTGTTTGAGAGCTTTCAATACAACAAAAAGCTTTATAAGAAGTGGCATAAGCTCAAATGTATATGACAAGAAACAACTGTATAAAAGTTTAACCTGCCAAACAGTGTATGCATGTAACATAAAAGCTGGAGCTATACATTTAATAAAAAGGTGCTATACATAAAAGGTGGGAATAATAACTTTTTAATACAATAATGCTTTCTTTAATGTCTTTAAATATAAATGACCTCACAAATAAATACAAACAAGAAAGATTACTGAACTATATTAAAAATTGTAGAGTGCAAATAATTATGTTACAGGAGACACACTTAGAAAGAACTGAACATGTAAATTTGATAAATAAAGGTTTTCAGAATAGTTATACATCAGAATACCTGTGACAAAGGAAAAAGAGGAAGACTTATATTAGTTGCAAAAAGAACTCCAATACTGATAGAAAAAGATAAAAAAGCCAATAATGGCAGATTTGTAGTGCTAAGGGGCTACTGGCAAAGGAGGAGGATTACACTGGCATGTATTTACATTCCACCTAAAACTGCTGTAATGGAGCTGAAGAAAATTCTGGGAGAAATAATCAGTTTTCAGCAAGTGATATTACTTATAGGTGGGGACTGGAACTTGATTTGAAGCAGTGAAGATCAGTGGCAGCTGGTGACTTCATATCAAAGGGGGGGCTGCAGGAGACAGCTGAATGGGTGAGGCTAATGGGAAGGGGAGTGGCCAACTAGAAAGGGATGGATCTATGGTACAGTGGGATCAATGCTGGCCATGCTTACTAATTTACATGAAATAAATGCTCAGTCACTATGACGTATGCTGAATACTCCACACAGCATATTATTACATGTACATACACTGCCATCTGAAGTGGGTCTTGTCTGAAAAAGGTCTAATCCACCTACTGCAGGGGGAAAAAACACAATGCTCCAACCAAACAGATATATGTATTATTCACTCTAAGCATAACATATGTCAATTAATGTTTATCTAACTACCTCAGTATTGTTTTGGCAGATGTAGCCTGAAGCTAGCTTGATTCACTGGAGTGTATTAAACCATTGCAGTACATAGTTAATTATTAATTTGTTCATCTCCTCAAGTAGCTAGCTTAAAATACTATAAAACCTTCTATATGCGTAATTTACTACTCACTGTCATGATGCTGAAACTGATAATTGAGCAGCTCTTGTCTCATTGCAATATGTCCCTCAACAAGTTACCTTACATTTTGCTACTTTAGGTGCAGAAACCAAGACTGCAAAATGTGTAAACATTTATTCTTAGAGGAAAAAAAAGTATATTTGCTAGCATACTTTCACTGAAATTAAAAAACAGGTTCAAAGTGGTCATTTTTATCTATGGTCAAAACCACAAAAAACGGGACTTTAATACACTGCCCTGGGTGACAAACTGTCATTATGAGAGTCCAATCAAGAAAAAATGAAGTGGAGAAGAAAAAAAAAATAATTCAGTGCATTGGCTACATGACAGCTTACTTAATAAGATGTAAACAAAAAGGTTGTGAGGCATGAAAAAATAAATTACTTTTTAAATACATTATTGGAATGCTAGTCAAAATCAAGTATAAAAAACAAGCAGCACTCAACTCAAACCACTTCTCCTTGCAATTCTAATTATAATTTATATTCAGCTTTATGAAAGTAACAAGTAATATGCTGAAAGTAGCAATCTCTGGGATACCCCTACTTGTAAAAATGTTTCTTATCCAAAAAAGACCTGATGCCTGACAACTATCTACTTGTTTCATGGGGAAAACATGATCAAAGTAAAAAATGAACAGCAAACAAGAAACAAGCTCAAGATAAATTGCTTAAAGGATTACTGCGCAGGTTATGGACCACACATGATAGACTGGCATTCTGTTTAGTTTACGGGTAAAGCCTGCAAAAATGACTGCAAGTCTCCAACAAATGTAATGAGCTTCTGAAAATATTCTAATCCTGTCTTGCACTATCACTATAATGCAGTCTGTCATTCAAAAGAACAAGAAAGCAAGTATTAAGTAAAGCTGCATGGATTACTAATCATACAGCATACATAATTAGGCATACTTATCACTCTTAATAGAAGTAGCCCTACCTTAGAATCTTATAAGGAACAATCCCAGCCACATCAAGAGCCTAGCAATTACTTTTGATTTTGCATTTGCACCCTGTGTCACTTAAAATGTAACCACATAACTCATACAGGCAGCACAGTGTGAGCTAGATAATTTTAAAAATGACTGTCATGTCCTTTATTACAAATACTGTCATATGCAGTTTAATACCTAAGGCTTATACGTTACATAGTTACATAAATATTCTCTGCATGGCAACAACATAAATGCTTTCAATGTTTATAATTCTTTAAGAGTATGTTTATTAAAGATTACTTGCATCTTACAAACTCAGACAAGTTTACCTGATGGTTATTAAAGCATTGCTACTTAAATACAGACCAACAACAGGCACTGTAACAACATGCATTTTCTGAATAATAAGAAGCATAAATCAACAGTATAAAAATATGACAGAAAACCAGAGCATTCTGCAAAATGAAGGACAGATGAAAAGCCAGTGTACTAACATCTACCTTGGACGGGGGGATACTCTGCACACTTACACTGCATAACTGCTTCTTGCCTTGCTTGGACACATCCAGAGTCACTACATGAGGGGAGTGGGATACAACAAGTATGTCCCAACTTAAAACATCTCTGGCTGATGGTGATGGCATTGACATATTTGGTCATTCCTCAACCTCAGAGCAAGAAATCTGGACAAATCCATAAATAAAAGTGGGAAAAAGGCCCAAAAATAGGGACAATTTTTAAATATTGCTCTTACAAACTTAGAAAGTTGATAGAATAGTAGGTCTTCCATTAGTATGAATTTTCTGAAGGGTATGAAATCTGAAACTCAAATGTCTGTCATTATTTTCTAACTTCAATCTTTAATGATTTACCACTAATTTGCCAGAAAACCACAATTTTCTGAAAAACGGACCAAAAATGTGATACAAAAATCTGAATATTCTGCGAAAATGTGTACAGTTGAGACAAAGGTATGTAATACAGTATCCATACCCTTAGTATTTTCAGTCAGATCTCATGCTCTCCTACAGGCTTGCCACCATGGAGCTGTTTACATGCAACACTGACATCATCTACAAAAATGGACCCAATCTCAACATTTATTTCAAGCACCATCTCCTCAAAAGAAAACATGTCTACTGAATTTAGGAGTTCACAGCAACCAAATTACAAAACAAAGCTGAAATAAGAGAACACAAAGCTGAACAAGAAAATTGCTTAATAAGCTTCTTTGGGACAAGTGATATAACCTCATGTGTAGAAACACGTCTTTTCTGTCCTACAGTGAATGTGCCCACTGCCAGAATTATTCATAAACTGAGCTGAAGAAAGAAATTTAAGATGACCAGTGGCAACAAAGTTATCACAATAACAATATAATATTAAAAAATAAGTGTATTATATATTCAATACTATGTGTGTGTGTGTGCGTGTGTGTGCATGTGTGTGCGTGTGTGTGTGTGTGTGTGTGTGTGTGTGTGTGTGTGTGTGTGTGTGTGTGTGTGTGTGTGTGTGTGTGTGTGTGTGATCATCATAACTAGTTCATTACAGCAGGTGAAGAGAGGAAAATGCAGCTGGAAACTGGTCCCTGCTGCTACTTTTTCAATATGGTGATTGCACTTCTAAAATATTTTAATGAGTTGTAGTATTATTTAGAAGACTTATGTCCATATAGCCCAATTCACTCTGCGCTTTTCTTATAGCACTCAAGTAATCAGAGTATTTTATAGTCTCAATAACTCACTACATTTTATTCCTCAGCACTGAAAGAAAATAAATGGAGAGTTTTGTAATGTTGTCCACAGAGAAAATTTGTTGTTCTTCTCTGTTCCCTAAACCACCTCAACAGTGCTGTAAAAACAAATAACACAATGCATATCTTTATTGTTTTTCCTCCCTTGATGTATAGGAGTTTACTTCTATGTTTACTGTAATACAAATGGAATAAAAATGGTAATGTGCCATTCAGCTTGTCTGCCTACATGCTGATTCACAGATAATATAATCTAGTAATAACTACTTTAAAAGTAATGAAACAATAACACTTCACACTTTGTGTTTATATTGTAGTTTGCCCACTGTGACAACCTCATCCACTTGCTTCCTGTGTCAGTAATATGGATGCAAATAACTGAATATTGAAACTGCCACAGGGTGCTCTGCCCTGAAACTGCAATGAAAGTTACCAGCCTCATCATCTTATTTAGAATCGATGCAATTACTCACACCCAAATAAGCAATGCTTCTATGCTTTCAGCTGTGGGAGTTGCTAGGCTTACCCATCTTATTTGTTTATTTATGTTATTTATTTGACATTTGTTGACTGGGTTAGTCCATCTGTGCTAGTGCCCATTTTCAGCAGAGAACCAGGGAGAAAAACTCCACAGTAAAAAAATTATACAAGTATAAAAAGTCAAAGTACAAATTTGGAAGTATAAAAAAGAAAAAGAAAAATCACAATTCTCACAGCTCCACATTACAAAGTAAAAAAATTAAAAAGACAAATTGCACAGAAGATAAAACCATAGTACAAAAATCATATATTATCTGTTTGTTTTGTACAGAAAGCCCACTGTCATGCTGTGTGACAACATTTTTAAAATTTTTATTGTTGCAAAACTACCCTACAGATATATTCACATACATATATAACCAGCATGCAAACAGAAATGAAGGTGTACGCATTACCATGACAACACAATAGTAATTCCGAATTAAAATGACTGCATTTTGAAGAAATGACAGGGAAAGGACAGGGAGAATCATCTACTGGGTGGGAAGGAAGTTGTTTTCCAACAAAATTGCATCACATAATATTTTCTTCATTGTAAAATGCAAAGTTGTATACATAATGGCTAGTGCAACAGGCTCATCATTATACCTTATGATATTTGACATGAAGATCATTAGGACTGGAAAGTATTTTGCATTTTGGATTTGCCTTCAATTGTTTTTAGATCTGCTGTTTTTGACACAGTAAAAGTAGACATTTCTAATGTGCAACAGACTAGCTATACAAGTGTCAAGTGCAAAACAGTTGCATAAATATATAGGATTTTAGTTTGCCCTTAGAGGAACTGTCCTTTTATATGCTTGTTATATCATATCCTCCTCCTTTACTAACCTGATATAAGCGCTGTTTCCATTTTCCAATCCAGCAGGTGGGGTCAAACAAGTTGTAGGGCTGGTGCTCTGCTCTGCTGTCCGAGCGAACGAATTGAACTCCAAAAACAAGTACTGCTGCTGACTGTTTCTTGCTCTCTTTTTCCCAGCATGCAAAGTGTGGGAAGAGAGCGAGAACCAATCAGTAGCCATCCAGCCATCCATGTCACGTATGTGACTCTGGATGTGACAGCCCAATCCCCTTCCAGTTTACCGCGGTTACAAACCACAGAGACTTCTGGGCATCTCTACACTGATGCAGTCTCTTTTTAATCTGGACTGGATTTACAGCAGTCTGGATTTACAGAAACTAGTTTTTTTTTTTTTTTTTTACCCAGAACTCGCCCAGCATGCATGCGCATGCAGTTCAAGCTCCGGGACTTTAGCAGTGAGTCAGTCAGACTCGCAGCTAAGTAGTATTGCAAAATATTTTACTTTTTAAAATGTTACTTTTTCTTTTTTTTTCTTTTTCTTTCTTTTCACAGCTGGAGGGGGGAGCTGCAGCCTTGCAGCCCAATGGCACGAGCCTCCCATGGTGAAGATGTGTCTAGGGGGGCCAGAAGGGAAAATATAACAAAGGAAGGTAGATTTTTGAAGAAATTTATGAAAATATTTGGCATGGAAGATGTGAATTCAGTAATAGGAGTTCAGAGTGAATTTATATATTATTCCCCAAGATACAAAAACTGAGCTAGGCTAGACAGAATCTACATTTCACAGGAACATGTGCATTTAATTGAAGGTCTTGATACCCACCCAATAACTTTTTCAGATCATCTGCTAATAATAGCTAAAATAAAAACACATGATAATGAAATAAAAGTGAGACATTGGTGCTTTCCCACCTATCTGTTGAAAAGCGAGGCATTTAAGGAAAGGGTAGTTGACATTATTCAGGAGGTGTTAGAGAGTATAGAAATTTCTTATGAAAATATAACTAGGGAGTGGGATTAAATTAAGGTGGAGTTTAAAAATAGGGTGTAAATAAAAGAAAGGGAGCTATGATTAAAAAGTAACAAAATTATTTAGAGGGACTGAGAAACGTAAGTATTGCAGAATAAGAGGGATCTCACAGAACAAGAAGAAGATCAACAGCAGAATGCTAGGCAGCAAATAAGGGATTACCTCCATAATATGCACAAGCTCAGAAAGACTGCGGTTAAGCAACTGTTGTTTAATAACACTAGAGAACAACAGCTTTTAGCACAACTACTCAGGCAAATGTAAGTAGGCAGCCTATAACAAACAAGGCAACAAGAGATCATGTAGAGGTATTAGAAATATTTCAGAAATTCTATAAGGGGCTCTATAAAGCAGAGAAATATAAAAATCAAGAAAAGATACAAATGGAAATGTTTATGAAAGAATTAAATATTCAAGGTTAGCGGTAGATGAGGCTCAATTACTAACAATTAGGATAAGAGGAGATGAGATAAACATTGTAATCCACAGGAAAGTCCCCAGGAATAGGTGGTATTCCTGTGGAAGTTTTGAAGCTAGGAGGAAAAAAGTGATAAAGATCTGGAAAGTTTTGTCTTAACAATATCTTAAGAGGAGGAGAAGTACCACCATCCTGGAAGAAAGCAGTGGTAGCTGTAATACTTAAAGAGGGTAGCAATACATCAGACCCAGCTTCATACAAGCCCATTTCAAAACTAAACCATGATTATAATGTGTTCATGTATATACTGGGTAAAAGAATGGCAAAAGTAATGCCAAAACTGATAGATATGGATCAATGTGGTTTTGTGGAGGGGAGACAAACCTTTGACATTAAAAGTGCATTGATGATTCAGAGGGAAGCAGAATGTAAGAAAATACCATTGTTGTTGGTGGGTCTTGATGCAGAAAAAGCATTTGGCAGAGTAAGCTGGGACTTTATGAGCAGAGCAATGGAAGCATTTGCTTTTCCTGAAAAACTTATGTTTGATTAGGAGAATATATGAGGGACTGGAGGTGAAAATTAAAGTGAGTGGGCTCCTCTCTGATAATTTCTGCTTGAGTAGAGAATCAGGCAGGAGTGTCCTCTTTCCCCTTTATTATTTGCATTATATTTAGAACCATTGGCAAAGAAAATAAGAGACTCAGAAATTCAAGGATATAATTGGTATGATAGTGAAAAAAAGCTGGCCTTATTTGCAGATGATATTATTTTGTACCTGACGAAACCAGAAAAAGACATTACAGTGTTGTGGAGCATTTTGAAACAGTATCAGATCTTTTTGGGATACAAAATTAATGAAGCTAAAACAAAGGCAATAATGGTAAATTATGTACCTACATATGAACTGGTTCAGGAATGCCCATATTTATGGGGGTATGATAAAATGAAATATTTAGGAATATAGATTAAAAATGTTTCCAGTGTGGCAGCTAAGGATATGTGGGAAGAGACTAAACAAAAGATAATACAAAAACTGAGAAACTGAAAGCTTTGTTTTATGGATATGGATAGTAAGATACAAGCAGTTAAAATGTTTTAGTCCCTTTAGTCTTATACACAGGTCAGGCATATTTTGTTAACCAGAGGAGAAGTTGTGAGTAGCAATTAATAAAGAGCTGAATGACTTTATCTACGAGGGGAAGACGGCAAGAGTTAAGTTGGATAAGTTGATTCTTCCAGCAGAACAGGGCAGATTTGGATTACCCAATTTGAAGGGGTATTTCAGAGCTACACAGTTAAGACTTCTGTACATAGCACAAGCAGAAAGCTATAATTCAAAGTGGAAAGGCATGATGATGAAACATGGGGGAAGCTCAAGAAACAAGGAGAGACTGTGATTTTGGATGCAGACCTTTAAGAAGAATAACACTAATCATACAGAATATTATATCTATAAAGTAGCAGAAAGTAATCTAAGAACTAAACCAACACAGGAATGTAGAAAGGAGATTCTGCCGATAGAGATGACTGCAATTAGGGATACAAAGAATAGGCAACGAGGGGCCAGAATTTGTTGGAGAAAACTGACAAAGGAACCAAGGTACTGGGAGCAAATAACTAGAGAGGGAATGATGATAGAATGGGAAGACACCAAGAAGTTATTTGGACCGCAGGTTAAAGACTGCCTTCCGTATCAAGGATTGATATCAGAGTATAGGCAAAGAAAAAGAAATAGGGGGGCCCTTAACAAAAGACCAGCACTGGTAGAGTTTTTAATAGAATCTAGAACAGAAGCTGCCATTAAAAAAGGAATAATTAGTAGAGCATTTAAAATATTGCACAAGAACTATAAGAATCAATCAGAGGAGGTTAGAAAGGATTGGGAAGAGAGACTGGATAAGAAATTCACAAAAAACAATGGGAGGATATATTTATGTTTCCCAAGTATGCAAAAAAATCTAAAAGATTTAGGATTTTTGCCTGGGAATGTTTACACAGATATTTTAATACCCCAAGTAGACTCCAGAGAAATTTTTTTCAGGTAGACAGTAAATGTTGGAGGTGTGAACGGGAAGAAAGAGGTAATTGGGAACATATTTTCTGGGAATGTAATGAGTTGGCTGCCAAAAAAGCAATTACTAGAAAATGGAAATCAAACTCTAAACCAACTATACTGGAAGCAGTGAATATAGTAACAGAGATAAAACAACTGGAACTGAGATTGTTAGAAAAGGGTAGCAACAAACTACTTAGGAAAACATGGGAATTGTGGGAACAATACATACAGGGGAGAAATGAGGCCTAAAAGGCAGCAAGACTTAAATGAGCTATGTAATGTTTGAGTGAGAAAGATTGGGTAGGTTAGAAGTGATGTATAATGTTTGCAACTGGGAGTGTGTCAGTATGGATTGCGATGTAAAATGCTTGCAACTAGGATTGTGTCAGTGTAGTTTGATTTC
>NC_056729.1:209551059-209601059 GCF_019279795.1 Protopterus annectens
ATAGGAATTATTATTTTGCAATAATACTGCTAACACCACTGAGCTTTTGTTATGTAAACTACCCTTAAGCATACTTAGCTTAGTGAGGTATATCATTTTTGAGAATTTAAGCAGTTGGTCAGGAGTCTGAAGGGCTATGCCAGGATGTCCTGACACATATCCCATTTGCTATCCCTGCATCATCAGCAAATACTCCTGCAAGCATACAAATGAGAAACATGCTCACTCTGTACCCTATATCTAATGTAATCAATATTTACTTCTAGCCTTTCTTGGTGGTTCCTGGAGTGGTCCCTCCACTTTCAACCTATATCTCTCAGTACACAGAGCTTGCCTCCCCATCAGTCTGTTACTGACTGGGGTACCCAGCCTATCCTTCACAGTACTGCCAGAGATCTACTTCACAGCCCCTCTATCTCGGACATCACTCCTTCTTACATGTCTCCAGCCTGCAATGCTTCTTAACCTTATACCTTCACCCCTACCTGCCCTATAAGTGTTTGGTGCCACTAGTAGTCATTGCAAGTCCCTGCTGCCACCTTATCCCTACCAGCAATACAAATCATGTGTCTGCTTCTTCCTCACCACTTTCTAAATAGTGCCTGTGGCCTATCCTTCTATCCCAGTAAATATTTTAACTGGTATAGCCACAAATGTTTGAGCCCCCCATTTAGAACATTATGGACAACTATGGTTATTCTTACCTGCATGTCACTGACTCATCAGATACTTCAGCTACCCCAGATGTGCATGGAGTTCTGGACTCTTACTTCAGGTGTACTACCGTTGCAGACATGAAATGTGCACTACCAACATGCTAACAAGTTGTATAATGATTTAGTTCAACAATTGCACCATACATTTGTAGTGCAGGATAATGCAGCGGTGCAGCAAATGGGGATACTGTGAATTATCCTGTTATAACTATGAATCCAAAAGCTGTAAACCACAAGTAAAATGTAAAACAAACACTGCCAGCACCACGATCTCAAACAGTCCTTTATTGTAGAGCACAGAAAAAATAATAAAAACAAACCAAACACGGATTGAACACTTTCTTCCCTTCCACGGAGATTTCATCAGAATCAATAATCCACCATTTGATTAGTCATTATATAATTCCCCCTGTTAATAATTAATCAGTTACTTCCTTTTTTACTTAAAGCTATATTAAATATTTGAAAGGAAACCTTCTAATGTGTGTCAAACTATAAAACTATAAACTGAAGAATTCCTAAAATATACTACAAGGTACCAAGTGGAATCCCTTTTGCAAACCAGTTCCTTAAAATGCCATACATTTAAAATACGTATGAAATACATATAAAGGCACTTATAAAACACTTAAAAAACATTTTGAGAAACATTTAAATACTTTAACAATAGTAAACTATTCTGTATAAGTCCATGCATCTAATAACACATTTGTATAACAAGAAACCATACCAATAAAAAACATATTCAATGTCTAACGTTTTGGAACTTTTTGGAACAGCTGCTAAAGGTATTGTGTGTGGTAACTATATAAATGCATCATGAAATTTTTACCAATGTTATTTAAAATAAAAATACATGTAAACAATCTATCTTAAAATCTGTCTAAAAAATTGTGTATAGTGAAATGTTGGAACCATTTGTAAGTTAAAAAATATATCTAAAATCGACCCCTACTGGATCAATAATAAATAATTAATGAATTAATGAATAATTGTGTATATATTTCTACAGGTGTATATCTTAACTGACTAAAGCTGCCTTATTATTCAAAGTATAACTTTAAGTAAACAAGTAAGTAACAAATTAATTATTAATGGAGGGACTATATAATGACTAATCAAATGGTGGATTATTGATTCTGATGAAATCTCTGTGGAAGGGAAGAAAGCGCTCAATCCATGTTTGTTTTGTTTTTATTATTTTTTCTGTGCTCTACAATAAAGGACTGTTTGAGATTGGGTGTTGGCAGTGGTTGTTTTACATTTTAATTATCCTGCTATAAAATCATCACTTCTATCCATTGTCTAAATGCACCCTATCGCTGTCAGCCAGGATTGTGGCCTAGTGAACCATGACTCCATTGTGCTACAACCACAAATCTCAGATAGTAACTTTCTAACTAAATAAGACAGTAGAATACTTTGATCACAAGGTGTGTTCAGCATAAAATATGTCAAAGTCAAATCAAATGGCAAGTCAAATGTCATCAGAAATACACAGTCTAGGGATCGCAACCTCTTCTGCAACATCAATAGAATGGTTTGGAGTAATAGGTATATTTTGCAGAGCATACCACTCCTATGGAACAGACTGCCCTGTCCATTTTCAATCACAACTTAGCCGTATGGATGGGAAACAGAAAATTTAATCTAGGACTGCACCCTGTACTACTAATGGACATATACAGCTCCTAAATGAATTATTCCATGAATAAGTTCCTCAAATCACCTATGGTATGATCCTAGTTATTCTCATTAAGGGTGATATATAACTATTGACCATGAGATGGGTAAGGCCAATCTATGACCAAATGAGATAGGTTATTTCAAACACAGAAAAGGAAACTGGCTAGGCGCAAAAAGGCCCACAATGTTAGCTGGCCAAGTACTTACCTATGAGCCTATAACATTATCTTCAAAACCACTGTTGCTCAATATTCAAATGCCTCATAGTTGTTTATTTTTAAATAGTCAAAATCAGACACAACATGTATTCCAGTTTTTAAAGAATCAAACATGATTAAAGGGTATCCTACATGTAGTCAACATCATACCACTCAACTGTACAGATTTTCACATAATGTCCAGGTTTTGGCCTCATATTTTTGGTCCATTTTTCATAAAATTGTAGTTTTCTGGCAAACTAGTAGTAAATCATTAAAGACTGAAGTTAGAAAACAAAGACGGACATTTGGGTTTCAGACTTCACATCCATCAGAAAATTCATGCTAATGCAAAACCTGTCAACTTTCTAAGTTTGTAAGAGCAATATTTAAAAGTTGTCCCTATTTTTGGGCCTTTCTCCCACTTTTATTTATGGTTTTGTCCAGATTTCTTGCTCTAAGAGGTTGAGAGGTATGGCCAATACTCTGCAACTAATTTGACATGACTGTTCTAACTAAATTATTATTTTCTCTCTCTGATCCCATTCCCCGAACATTGCATTTTATTTATTTTACATTTGTTTACCTGGGAAGTCCAACTGGGTTGATGCCCCCTTTTCTGCAGAGGCCCAGGTAGAAAAGTTCCACAGAATTCTGAAATAAAAAAGAAAAAGTTTAGCAATTGTTACAGTGGTAAATAAAAAAGAAGAAAATAACAACTGTTACAGTGGTAAAGATGTCACAGCATTTTTTTGAATTTAGTTACATACAGGAGTAACAGTAATACAAAGATGTCTGTTCCATGGTAAGGGAGTTATAATATGACATTAACAGGGGTAGGTTTACAGAGGAGGAAAAGAAAACGCTCTACATATAGAGGGCAGCTAGTACAAGTAGAAATATGAAAAGGAAAATATGGAGTAGCAGAGAAACCTTTTAAAGAGATAGAAAGGGAGAGAGTTTCCCTGACCACATTTTGCATTCAATGAGGTGACTGAAAAATTACACTTTATGTGACTGCTATATGCACCTTTATGGTTTCCTCATGGTTGTGCAACTACACAATTAGTATATTTAAGAAATGTGGCCTGGGATGAAGTCCTTCATGTTGGTTTGGTGGGATTAGGGGGTGCTATACTTGATAGAGGCACTGGAAACTAATGTCAGGCAGCACGATGCCAGGGCACTTCTATGGGCTAGGCTTGTAAAGGGTCAATGGCCATTAGCCTAGTACACACCTATGAACCTATTAGGTTTTGAACATTTTTCTTGATCTTTTCGGACAGATGAGCATATTTGTACAGTATATTTTGTATCACTCTCTGGACTCGTGATTATTTCTAAAATAAAACAGCTGGATAGTACAGTTACATGGCAGTTAAAACTGCCTCTCATTAGATGTATCCCACTTCATTTCTTTGTTGGATGCCTTCTGTTTAGAATTTGCATGTCCTCTCTGTGTTTATATGAGTTTCCTGAAGGTTCTCCAGCTTTCTCCACATTCCAAACACATGATAACAAGCTGGTGATGTTATGCTATAGAAAGGGATGTTTATATGTGCTTATGTCTGAAAGTACGGTCTTTGCAATGAACTGCCATCCTATTCATGGGTAATTCCTGCCTTTCTCACTTTTTGCCAAGATATGATATCCAACCCAGCAGTCCTGAAATAGACATAAATTAGTACAGAAAACTGTTATCAGGACAGATGAAAAAAAGTATAAATTTAAATGCCATTTCATACAGAACAGCCTACAAAAATGAGTATAGCTTTCATTTACATGTAATTATTATTATCTGTCTTAAGGACTTGGTATTTCTGAAGTAGAGTCAACCAGGTTATTTAGCCATTACTGAATTTCTCCTTCTAAATGTGCAATTAATAGTGTTCTGTTCTTTGTATAAATGTATTTACTTTTTGGATGTCTAGTATTGTCTAATGTCTATTTTTGAGGTAAATATTTTATTATTGTTGTTATTCACTTTTAAGATCTCCTGGTTAGTATTTATTTATATAATATTTATAATTTGAAAAGAAGATATTACATAGCACTGCAGGTTATCAAGCTGCTCAAACTACTCTCTAACTGTCCAGACCACTGCAGTGCCATTTGTGTTTATTATTATTGTTTGGATACTGATGAATACTGACATCATAGCTGCTGAGTCCCCAGCCTAGTTTAGGATGGTGGCAGAATTATTTTACCAAAATGAAAACTGTCAGGAACTGAAAAAGTTTACAAGTGGTCCATGAGAATTGGATATGTGTGAAATCAGTAATTTATTTTAAAGGCATTTATCATGGGTAAGGGAGACTGAAGACATTGACATTCACAGCAGAGGTACGAAAGAGATCTGGGTGCTATGTCTAAGACTCAGTTTGTGACTGGTCAATGTGGAGTCTTAGTCTGGGTTTGCGTCATGGAAAGCTATATCCAGGGTAGCAGTGCATATTCCTCGTGTGCTTGTGAGGACAGCTGTATTTGGTGAATTTTGTACTGAATCAGATTTGTGTGCATCTTTTCTACTTTAACCTTCTGGGTGCCAGTGATGTGCTTCAACAGACCATTCTCCTGGTGGCTAGCAAACCCAATTCTGGGCACTGGAGTAGACCCAAGAACTATAACTTCTCTACTAAATACATCAGGCATTACACGGGTTGGCAGTAGTAGGATGCAAACCCCATCTTTCTTGCAGCCATGTTTTCTTGCCATATCAATGACACATATGTTTTTGCATTACTGAAACTGGGAAAAATGCCTGCTGTTGACTGTACCAGTGTCTAAATAGAGTTCTGAAGAGAAGTTCCGTGGGGCGATGTGTGAGGATAACAGTAGTTTGGAAGGTAGCCTCATTGGGAAGCATAGAGGAGGAGAATGAAAGAAATCACTCAAGGATTGGGGTCTGAGGTTAAAAAAAAATAATCCAAGCTTTGGTTTGCTTCTACTTGATTGTTTTGTTCTTCAGAACTATATTTATTCTGGAAGAATGAAGAACTTTTTCTGTTTATCTTTCTTAAAAGAAAATAAATATCCATGTGCTTGAACTCCAAGCTTCAAGTTTGTTGCATTTTTAAGAGCAAACTACTGAGCTAATTCTCCTTGATGAGTTATCACAATGTACACATAAATAAATACATGGGCATCTCACAGACATACACACACACACATGCACACAAACACTGTGGCAAGTTTATCTGATGCCCCCTCAACTCAAAGTTGCAGAGAAAAATAAAGAAAACTGTGTTCCAAGTTGAAGATGAAGGTGATTGCTATAGAAGTAAAATGGTAACAAGCAGCTTGCTACAGTTAGTCACCCCCTCACTGAGTGCTTTAATACTTCAGCCATGACCACAATAGCAGTACCAGTATTTATTAATTATGTAGTGATATGCTTGTGGCTGCAATGTCAGTACTACACTCTAGAACCGTCTGCATCAGATCGTGTCCCCAACAGCCTCTTTCAGAATCAGCTATCCCCTACATCTTGCCCTAGTTATGGTTCTGCACAGACACACACACATGCATGTGGAGAGAGGCAGTGAGAGACAGCAAGAGAAAGAGAGGGAGAGAGAATCTGCTGTTGTCTTGTATTGGTGATACATTTTCCCTAAGGCCCAGTTCTATGACACTAAGAGATAAGGCCCTAACTGGTACACAGATGACACATGTTAGAATTATGACTTAGGCATTGGAAGTGCCTGGCAGGTAAGACTGATAATGAGTGGCCATTGCCTGCTGTCCCATCATGTGGTGGGGTGGGGACAGGGAGGGTCTAGTTGACCAATCACCACCAGGCAAGTGGAGGTTGACATGACACCTAAAACAGCCTGGATCAGGAATGGGGGATGGGCACTTAAGGAAAGCAATGGTAGCCCTCGTAACATTGGTGGAAGCATGCACATGGACAGAGAGGGTGTAGGAGGTCAAATGACAAAGCAGGTACTTGCACTCAGCACCAGTGGAGAAGGGACGGTTAGGGCCTCACATAGAAATGGTAATGTTACTGGGATGCTACAGAGGGCAAAAACAACTGCGTGAATCCCTTTATGGTTTACACTTTAGGTGGCTGTTGTACTGAGGACTCAGGACTGTTTGTGTAATATATGCAGTCCAGCAAGAGGAATCTTGATGGTTGGCTGGAATGGAGGGAAAAAGGAAACAGACAAATATACATTTTCCTGTACACCAACCCACCCACTCATTACAGTGCCAAAGCAATGTTACTGTAAATAGTCATTACTTGCCAGTTATTGCCACCCTGCTCTTCATACACCTCAGCCATTAGGTTACATGCTGCTAGCAATGAGCAATGAACATGCCACAACAATACTGTTTTGAAAATGTATTGTGTGTGTCACAAGATGCTTCAAAGGATAACAGAAATGGGGGTGCAGACTTTAGGAGGTATACCCTACAGTATATTATTTCCATATTTCTGGGGTGTTGAAAAAGATGATCTTGTGCATTAATACATTTTTGGCATATAATTACTCTATTAAAAGTTCAGACTATAACACATGTGGCAGCCAATAAGACACTGCAAGAATAAATGTATATTCTCATTACGCTGTCAATTTTCAATATTTTTCATCCCTGTTTTCTCAGTCTTTTTCATAGGCACTTCTAGCATGCATTATCTAGTTTAGTTTGTAGAAGACAATTCATTTAAAATGAAATGATCAGTTCCACATAGTCGAGATTCAATATATTTGAAAATCATCTGACTAAAAAAAAGAACAATGGAAATGCACAAAGTGGAAGTATATACCAAAATATTCACCATATTTCTGATTTATGAAAATGATTTTATTCAAACACTCAAAGCTTAGTATACACAAAAAGATGTATCACTTTTTTCATAACAGTATGCATTTGTATCACATATATTAGAAAAATTGTGTAAAATTATATAAATGTATTATAGGGCATACCCAGCAATTAATAGACTTACATCATCAGTTGCATCATTAGATTTGCCTCCAACATCCAAACAGCAGGCTATGAATACATCAACTGAACACAAAGCTTGCTTTGCAATGAAATACAAAAATAGTCCTCAGTGAAAACTTTAAGACATACTTTACTAGATGGGAACTGCTTTGAAGTTTCAATTGCAAATAAAAGGGTTTTTGTACTGAATTTGAGATTCTGACTATTATATAAACCTCTGTGAAGTATTCAGTGATTATTTAGCTTAAAACACACCAAGGTGAGCTGTAGTAAGCCGCATCCTCGGTGTGATGCCAATCTGTGAAAAGCCCTCCAACTTAAAGAGCAGGGCTACTGCACATGGGAAAGTAAAAAAAGTGACAGGAAAAATTGGTGAACAACCGGAAAGTCAAGATGTACTATGCAGAGAGAAGTGAAATAAAAATAAAGAATGGAATCTCTAAGTACAAGAAAGTCCAATATACTAAAAACAAACTTGCACATAGAAGTGCCTTATAAAAATAAAATTAGATAATCAGAGTTTAAAGAATTAAGTCCCATAATAACTGACTGAATTAATTATATGAATTACATATAATTAATTTAAGTCTGGATAAATATAAAGAAGATAAAGAAGATAGTCAGACACCCTTCATAAGGGATGCCAGAAACAACCTGCTCACCAGTCCACAGGACATCAAAGGCAGATGGAAGGAGTATGTCCAGCAGCTTCTGAATGAGGAAAGCCCCACGGAAGCTGTAGTACCCCAGAAACTGCCTATAATGAGAGAAGAAGAGGAGCCCACCCTAGAAGAAGTAAGAACAGATCTAAGTAAAATGAAGTCAGGGAAAGCAGCAGGCTCAGATTAGGTCACAGCAGATGTGATAAAGATGCTGGGTGAGATTGGGGAGAAATGGCTCCTGAGGGTACTAATAGCAGTGTGAAGAGAAAGGCATATCCCAGATGACTGGAGAATAAGCATACTTATGCCAGTGTACAAGAACAAAGGGGATATCCACAACTGTGGGCAGTACAGAGGCATCAAACTCCTACCACATTGCATGAAAGTTCTGGAAAGGGTGATTGATAAATGGATACGCAGGGTAGTAGAATGTAAGATGGGAGATGAGCAGTTCAGATTCAAATCAGAATGCAGCACAATTGACCCGATGTTTACATTGAGATAGATACTTGAGAAGAAGCTAGAGATGAGGAGAGAGTCCAACTGGGCATTCCTAGACTTGGAGAAAGCATATGACAAGGTCCCAGGAAAGCTGATCTGCGCAGTACTGTGGTGTTTTGAAGTCACAGTAACACTGGTAGAATTAGTGCAGAGTATGTACAAGGACCCGAAATGCAGAAAGGCAAAAAGAAGCCGGAAAACACAATTCAAAAGCCGGTAATAGCGTAAAAGTAATTTAATTTCCGCTTTCGTCACAACTTCATCAGAATACAAAAGACACTAGTCAAATCCACAAACCACAAGTCCTATAGCAGGTCAAAATTCACCAACGAACAACACAAGAAGCCAGTGCCAAGCCAACGTTTATTGCGATCGGTACCTCGGCTTTTCGCCTTCAAATGGATCACAAGTACATTGTGCTGTTAACAACTATTTATACAAACAATTTTAGTTAATCAGCACCAATTACTCAATTAACATTTTAAAGTGCTCTACCATTATTTAATGTCTTTAAAAAGACAAAATATTAACAGTCTCAGTTTCACAATTAGTATTACATTATTATGTTTCATCTATAATCAATCTTTATTTCAACATCATTGTAGAAATATGAAAGAGAATATTTCCAAAAGGCTTTCAAGTAGTAAGGAAAAAAATCAAAATATACTAAAAAATAAATATAACAATGACAACTTCTATATATTATCAATATATGTGTAAACAACTATGTAATTTCTATTGTGCTACCTTATAAAAATGTCACATATTTATCAAAATTTTATATTTCAATGTATATTTTGACAAATAATATCATAAAATGATATTAAATAGTTGATTTTACATACTTTCCAATAATAACAGCTCCTATATCCCAAGACAGTTCATGTGTGGTTTACTAAATAATATATATTATTATACCAAAACAGAAATATGTATTTAGTGACACACAATTCAAAAGCCGGTAATAGCGTAAAAGTAATTTAATTTCCGCTTTCGTCACAACTTCATCAGAATACAAAAGACACTAGTACTGAAACAATTTAAATAGCCAATTCAATTGAAAAATCAATTAATTAATCATTAAAACAAGTTGTTAACCATAAGATAAAAACTCATGGATTAAAACAAGCTTTCAAATCTATATCATAGATCTTATTAATAGATAATTTACCATTTTTTAAAAAACATTTCAAATTGATGCTCTCATTTAATCCAGGATAAACATCTGATTTTAATTTAATCTGCCATAAGCATTCTCTTTGTTCGATATAATTCTTAAAGTCCCTAGCCCTATTATCTGATTTACAATATTCTAATACTGAAAATAAATTTTTTTTAAAAGAAACACATGAAATAGAATGCTTGTATAAGGCATTATTATGGTCTCTAACTTTAATGGCATATAAATGTTCCTTAATACGAGTAGCTAAAGACCTTGTTGTCATACCCACGTAAAAAGCGGGGCAAGTGGAACAAATACCAACATAAACCACTCCAACAGTATTACAATCAATGAAGTCAGAAACTTCAATGATCCTGTCAGAACTGATAATGTTAATGTAAGGACCCTCAGATATATATCTACAAATATGACAATTCTGACATCGAAACATGCCCTTTTTATTTTTCAAAGAACCTGAGTCCTTAATGTGATGTTGTTCTAGTATATTTTTTAATGTGTTTGTCTTACGGAACACAAATTTTGGGTCTTTGCCCACTAGTTGAAAAATGTCTTTATTGCCTTGTATTACCTTCCAATTATTTTGAATAATGTTTTTAATCCTGGAATTGTCAACACTCATATCAAAAGAACAAACAATATCATGGTTAGGGCTATGTTTTTTACCATGGGTAAAAATAGTGTGAGTATCATATAATAGAGCAGGAAACTGAATCTGTCTTTTGTTGTATACTTCTGCACCTATTTCAAATAAAAATTGCTCATTGTATCCTCGCTGTGTAAATAAATAAGTAATAAAGTGAAATTCAGAAACTAATACTTCATCTTTAGTGGTCATTCGACAAGCTCGAATGAATTGCCCTCTGGGGATATTCTTCTTGATATGTGTAGGATGTCCACTATTATTGTGTAAATATCCATTAGTAAATGTCTCCTTTCTATGTATTTTACTATGGAATTTATGTTCTTCTATATCCCACCATATATGCGTATCTAGAAAGTTGACTGCAAGTCCTACATCACCTAATGTAAAATTGATATAGCTAGAAAAAGAATTAACTTTGCTAAGAAATAAATGAACTGTGTCAGTATTTCCTTCAATAATAAAAAACAAATCATCTATAAATCTGCAAAAGAAAAGAATATTAAAATATTCTTTTAAAACTGGTATAAATTCTAATTCCCACCATGCCATCACAATGTTGGCAAAGGCAGGTGCTGCTGGTGATCCCATGGCTACGCCACGTTTTTGTCTATAGTATGCTTTTCCAAATATAAAAAAATTATTCTCTAAAATAATCTCCAGGAATCTGCATATAACAATAGTGGTGGAATTATTAAATATATTCTTATTGACTAAATAGCTGCGAACTGCCTCTACCCCTTCTTCATGGGGGATACAAGAATAAAGGGAAACAACATCCATTGTAAACATGACATGTTTAGAATCATCAAATGTATCTATAGAAGCACTATTAGAAAAAGCTTTAATTTTCTCCAAAAAGTGCCAAGAATCCTGGATGTAAGATGTATTATCATAAATCAAAGGTCCCAATAGGGCATCAATAATTAGAGAAATACCTTCGGTAACGGAATGTGGAGAAGATACTATAAGACGTAAAGGTGGATTAGATACGTTTTTATGAGTTTTTGGAACTCCAAAAATTACACCAATCTTAGGTTTATCAATTAAACAAAAATTATATAGCTTTAAGTTGATCTCACTAGACATTAAAGCATCATAAAGATGTAAATGTACTGCTCTAAAACTTTTTAATATCTCAAAATAAGGAACAAGTTCATATTCATTCGTGTTGTTAAGCAATTCTAGCATGTTAGCGTTATATTGGTCATGTTCCATGATAACAATGTTAGACCCCTTGTCGCTTTTCATGAACCTTAGTTTCCCTGTAAGCGATTTCAAATTATGTAGGGCTGTCCTTTCTTGAACTGTTAAATTATCACAAAAATGAATGTTTGACTTAAATATATGTTCAACATCCTTGATACATAAATCCTCAAAAGTTTTAATGGTGTGGTGAAGGCTGGGGACATAAAGAGAAGGTTTATTAAAACATGTGTTAGATATAGGTATGTCATGCATTAAGAAGGATAAATTTAATTTCCTGGTATATTTTTTTATATCAATTATGGTTTTGCCATAATTAGCCCTTTTATTAGGAATAAAATTAAAGCCATATTTGAGAACTGCTAACTCGGAACTATTAAAAGAATAATCAGACAAATTAATAATAGCAAAACTTTCAAAATCATCAGAATTATTGTTCAACATTCGTCCCCCGAATTTTTACGCTATCTGTGTCTTGTCCCTTCTTTTTGTTTCTGTAACCAATAACGGGTTCGTTCAAGTCACTTTGCTTTTTGGTTTTATTAACTAAACCAGTGGCAGAACCATAGTCGAAATTCCCAGATGAAAAACCCGTAATGTCACTGTTGGTAACTTGCCTATCCTGTGGTTTGTCTCTTAAAATGTCAATACAAGATAAACCAGCCGGAGCCAACGGAGGGAAATCTACGTTGTAGTTGCTAGAATGCTTACTATAATCGAACCTAACTGGAGCTGTTCTCAAAGAGGCAGACTGCATGCCTGTAGCTGCTTCCGTATGGTATCGTCTATTAGAAGATTGTCCTTGCGAATGGAAATCACGGTTCCGTTGATTAGGTACAAACTGGCTGTAAGCTGTTTTGTTACGATAACTTGCGATGTCCCTCTCCATTTTAGACTGTTTTCTATTGGTGACAACTTTAGTATGTTCAGATAACTCTTTAGTAAAAAAACTATATAAAGAGTTCAAGTCGTCACCTAGCATACGTTCTTTAAGACCAGACTCAAGTTCTTTAATGTCATTAAATATCAAAGACATTTTTTCAATGTTGTTGTCTATAAGTAACTGTAAGAAGCGTAGACCTGCTTCATTAAAAAAAGAAATCAAAGAGTCAAACATAGGATGCCCCAACCCAACTCCGTTGGGACATTTAAAAAAACGTAAGCCTTTAGGGACTATCCCTAGTTCAATACATTTCATAAAATAACAATTTTCTAGATCTAGGGATTTGTACCTTTTTAGAAGTTTAAGTAACAGGTCCCGTTGTGTGTTCATATGATTATCACCATTCGTAGATAAATCCCGTTGGTATATATTAAATGGATTGTCTTGGCGGTTTAATAGTCCAGCACAGTTAGCGTGGTTCGTTACATCTACGTTGTTAGCTGCTCGTGGGTTAACGGCTGTTCGTAAATCTGAAAAAGATGAACTGCCTGGGGACTTTAAGAATTATATCGAACAAAGAGAATGCTTATGGCAGATTAAATTAAAATCAGATGTTTATCCTGGATTAATTGAGAGCATCAATTTGAAATGTTTTTTAAAAAATGGTAAATTATCTATTAATAAGATCTATGATATAGATTTGAAAGCTTGTTTTAATCCATGAGTTTTTATCTTATGGTTAACAACTTGTTTTAATGATTAATTAATTGATTTTTCAATTGAATTGGCTATTTAAATTGTTTCAGTACTAGTGTCTTTTGTATTCTGATGAAGTTGTGACGAAAGCGGAAATTAAATTACTTTTACGCTATTACCGGCTTTTGAATTGTGTTTTCCGGCTTCTTTTTGCCTTTCTGCATTTCGAGTTGTGTTTTTGGCGTTCTTTAGGTGATTTTATGTACAAGGACCCAGTGACTCAAGTACAAACAGTGTTTGGCCTCACAGCGGGGTTCCCAGTGGGAGTGGTTGTACACCAGGGTTCAGCTCATAGCCCACTGCTGTTCATACTGGTGATGGACTACATTAACAAGCAGGTTGGAGGGGATAGATCAACAAAGCTGCTGTATGCAGACAATGTGGCAGTACAGGCAGACTCTGAGCTAAAACTTCAGCAAAGGATAGAAGAATGGAATACAAATCTGAAGGCACATGGGATGAAACTAAGCACAGATAAGATGGTGGTAATGGCAGAAAATTGGGGAAATCAGAAGAATCTGAGAATAGAGATAGAAGGGAAGATAGTGGGGCAGGTAAACAGCTTCAAGTATCTGGCAAGGGTGGTTGCAGAGAAGGGAAGTCTGAATGAAGAGGACAAAGCTAGAATCAGAGGGGCTGCAGCCAGCTAGCACAGAGTGCCAGTATAGTCTATGACAGAAGAATGCCAAAGAAGCTGAAAAGTAAGGTGTACAAGACAGTGGTGCAACCAGTACTGCTGTATGGCACAGAAACCTGGGCAGTAAAGGCAGAACATTTGAAGAAGCTAGAGGTGATGGAAATGAAGTGCCTGAGAAGGGTGGTAGGATGCACACTGTGGGACAGACGAAGAAATGAGGACATAAGAGCAGAAGCCAATGTAGCTCCAATTGCAGTAAAGATCAATGAGAACAGATTATGGTGGTTTGGGCACATGTGTAGAAAAGCAGAAGACAATCTGGTGAGGAAGATTTGGGACAGACAGGAAGAGGGTAAGAGGAAGCGAGGACATCCAACAAAGAGGTGGACGGATTGTGTGAAAAGAAGATCTACGACAGTCAGACATGAGTGCTGAAGAAGTGAAGAGTGTGGCATTGAATCAAAAGAGTTGGCGACAGTTAACATGATACCCTGACCCCATGCAGAAAAAATGGGAAAAAGGGGGATGATGATGATGATGATGATGAATTTAAGTCTAGCCAATTTCCCTTTTTGTGCTTGAATTAACTTAGCCCTCTTGGTTAGAAACAGGCCTTACCCATCCCCTGGTTGATAATTATATATTACACCTAATGAGAATAACAGGGATCATATCACAGGTAATTTGAGGGGAGCCATGGAAGGGATAAAGAATTTAGGAGCTGCCTCTATCCATTAGTAGTACCACAGACAGCTCCGGGGTATATTTTCTATTTCCCATCCATAGATTCAAGTTGCGCTAGAATATAGACAGGGATGAACTTTGTTTTATGTGGAATGGGAGTCTGTTGCATAGCAACAGCATCCTCTGTGAGATATATTGTAGAATACGTTTAGATCCCTAGACCAAGTATTTCTGATGCCATTTGACTTACTGATGTTCAGTAAATCAATCAGTATCGGGTCAGAGGATGCATTGTATGCCAGACTCAGGTCATCTCTTACTTCGGACACGGGGTCTTCAAGACACTCTTACTTCAAACCCAAACAAATGAGTCAACTCTTAGGGGCATGTTGATAATGTGGTAGTTCCCTGGGACAGATGACATCCCAAAAAATACAATAATGTATTTTTGACATTTAATTCAGTCCCTGATTTTGGCATCAGTTTTTTTTTCTAGCACAAACCTTCCTGCAGGATGGCTAAGTCATTTGTGGGTTCAAACACTACTCCTAGCTTGCAGTCATCTTCAAACTAAGTCAGCTAGAGTCCTTTGGTATTGGCTTTTACTTCAGAAAAGTAGATGCCAAATAGCAGAGGTCCCAGTAGAGAACCATGGGGTACTGCACTGGTGACTAGTCACTTTGTGGAGGTAACTTCCCCTATTTTTGTTATTTGCATCTTATCTGTAAGACATTTAACAATCTAGAAGGTGACATAGGGGTTTATTCCCAGTTTACTTACCTTTTCTACTATGCCTGAGTGTAGAATTGCATCAAAAGCTTTGGCCATGATGAGGTATGTGGTATGTACCATTTTGCATTCATCCATTGCTTGGTGACCTTTTCACAAAAATCCAACAGATTGAGTCAGCATGACCTGCCCTTGAAAAATCCAAACTAAGATGGCTCCAGTGTTGGAAGTATGGCTCCAGTCATACTTTTGACTGTAGAGTTTAGCATTCCACAAATATGATTAATGTAGCACATGTCTGGTGTTATTTCCAAAAACTGCAACAGATCCTCATAAAATTGATCAACTTCTTCCTCTACAGTGTCTGCCATTGAGGCATAGATTTGTGTCAATGTAAAGCTGAATGGCTTACCTTGTAGTCTCTGTTTATTCTATCTTTTTTTTTTTGGGGGGGGGGGGGGGGTTGTAACCAAGTACTGATTTTGACACCTCTTTTATTAACTAAGAAGGTTACTATACTACAAGACTCGTTATCCCAACTGACCTTATAATCATCTGAGGTAAGATGACCCATTCCAGTCCATCTTAATTCACTAGTTCCCCAGATGTCCATGTTTGTTCCTGCCATTCATCCTCAACCACTTCATGTTTACCTTGAGGCATAATTCTTATGATCCAGGTTCCAGCGGTATATGTTTCTATGTAGCATCAGACTTTCCTTTCTTCTCTGGGCACCAGAGCAGATGTGCATCCTTTTAACTCTATTCCACTCACATTATAACTCTAGCACTTCTTGTAATTGTCCTCTACTCTTATATATTTAGTTATTTATTTATTTTTATTTATTTATTTACATTTGTTGACCAGGAGTGTCTGACTGGATGTAGGTCCATTTTCAGCAGAGACCCGAGGAGAAAAGCTCCACAGTTAAAATATACAGACAGTAGTTATATTGGATTTACATAGCAATTAACAATTTGATCAACATAGCAATTAACAATTACAAATATAGTTACAGATGAAGAACATAATACATCAGTAGACAACTAGAATATTTATCTTCCTTAATAGTATGCTGGACTTCTTCAACCTGAGTGCCTCACCTTCTGTATCCTTTTGATATGTCTCTAGTTGCTTTTGTCTAAAGGTTTTCTTAGCATAAATACTAGAGTGGCAAGGTATTAACTTCTCCAGTGGAAGATGTTTCATCTGATTTCTCTGCCATGACTTGCACATCTTAGGTGGGCTTATTTGTATAGATCATAGCTTCATTGAAATAAGCTCCTTTACCACAAAAAGGTAATGATCCAGAAAGGGACACAAGGACTAGATGGACTTCCTCCCAGAGTCCTCAGAAGTCTGGCCAAGTGTGCTGACAGAACCCTGATGGAATCTTTTCAACAGATCACTGGCTAGAGGAGAAGTGTTTGAGGACTGGAAGACAGCAAGCACAGCACCCTAGTACAAGAGAGGATAATAAAAAGTTCAGGGAGAACTACAGGGCCGTTAGCTTATCGGCAATGGTAAAAAACACCATTGAGGGAATCTGGTGGGCACATCTGCTAGGATTTCTAAAGCATAACAGCCTTCAGGACAGCAAATAGTATGGGTTTCTAAAAAGAAGCTGTCAGTCAAACCTGGCCATTCCAGTAACTGGGTAATAGGTGAGTGCCGTCTGTTGCTGCCCAGGCAGATTTCAGCAAGGCCTTTCATTTGGTCTCACACAGGAGGATAATAGGAAAAGTGCAGGGGTTGTTGGTAGGATAAAAGTGAGGAAACGGATAGCTGTGTGGTCGAAAGGCAGGATACAGACAGTTGTGGTGATTGGGAGAGGGGCAATGTTAAGAATTAGGAAAGTAACTGGTAGAGTGTCACAGTCCAGTATTCTGCAGTGTGTTTGTTTCAGATGTATGTGAGAGAAAAAACAAAAAAGATTAGCCTTTTTGTTGATGACACAATGAAAGATAGTGCAGTGGAGGATATGACAAAGAGTTTAAAGAAGGGTTTGTAACGGTTATCCAAGTGGGAAGAAAAGTGGAAAAAGGCTCATTGAAAACCAGTGCAAAGTAATGCACTTGGATCTCAACAATGCTGGTATTATACATACAGTGCATGGGAAAGAACTGATAACAGAGAAGGGAAAGGACCTGGAGGTGATGACCAAGCCTGGACATGGCTGAGCAAGAGCAAACTGAAAGAGCAGAGACAACAGCAAACCTAATGCTGTAGTGTATCCACAAGGGGTCGAAGGCACCAGAAACAAAGTGGTAACGCTTTTATTTACAAAGCTCTGGTCAGCTCACACACAGAGTACTGTGTGTAGGTCTAGAGGTCACACAAGGAAAGGGAAGCATTCTGGAAGTAAGCCAGATAAAAGCTACTCCAAAGATCAGGGTGGTGGGGAGGAACAAACATGACCAGAAACTAGAGGAGCCAACAATCTTCTCACTTAAAATCAGTAGAAACAACAAAGACATAATTTTGGTGCACAAGATTATGTCAAGATGATGCAAAGAGGATCATACTAAATATGAAGGAGAGAGGGGAAAGAAAGGGGCACAGACTGAAGTGGCTAACTATTTTCTGGATCTCTGAAAGTATTTATTCACATAAGGGACTACTGACACATGGGAATGAGTAACAGAATGGATAGTAGTGAAGTAAGTCTCAGAGACATTCAAGAGAGAATGGGAAAGGTAAGGAAGAAATGAAGTAGAAGGTTTAGTGCGTTTAACGAGCAGGCGATAAGTTTAACACCATTATTGTAGATGTAGGCATGCGCAGTACATCAGAACTGCCACGAATACCAGACAGCTGCGGAAGGGCAGCAAAGAGGCATTATACAATGCCATTATGTAAGAAAAGTAATTATTTGTTTTCTTAAATAATGTCATAGTATAATAGCAATAACCCACTTCTGGGTGTAGGTAATGTGGGATTTACCCACGGTTGTCTTTGTTTGGTCCCTCGGTCTTCGCCCTCGGGACCAAACCACGCCAACCGTGGGTAAATCCCGCATTACCCACACCCAGGCATGGGTTATTGCTATAATATTTATATGCTTTAGTCTCTAGAGTGTCTTAGGTGCATATATATTTCTATACACACATTTTTATTTATTATTGTGTGTTTTTAACATGTCCTAATGAGATATTTATGATGATATAATCAAGTTGACCATGATTGGTCTAAATTTGTATGCAGCGCTATTTAAATGAATAGTGTTTTAGTGCATTTGTTAAAGTCTGAAGAAGCGTTATGTGGACGTGAAAGCGCTTACTCTATACTGCAGTTATTAAAGGTTTTTGTTTTATATTTCTGCTGTGGCGAGCCTCATTTGTTTTTTGGTGCATTCGGTCTTGTTCTGAGGAGGCTCCTTATCCAGGACTGTTTGTTTGTTTTCGTACACACACACACACACACACACACACACACACACACACACACACACACACACACACACACACACACACACACACACACACACACACACACACGCACACACGCACACATGCACACGCACACACACACACACACACACACACACACACACACACACACACACACACACACACACACACACACACACACACACACACAAACACACATTCTCAGCATTCTGTACCAGGCACAATAGGTCTTCTTATTTCAGTGATCTGCAGATCACACCTGGCCAAATAGTTTCCAGTGGTTAGCATGCTGTATGAAGATAACTTGAACTTTGTGTTATTTCTGTACCATGTCAGCTGCATTAGTATGTTGATCAGCTCCTCTTCTGCCATTGTGCTGACCAGAAATTAATAAGTTCTGGAATGTGTTTAAGGAAGGTCAGCAATAGAGGTGTATGCAGACTCTGAAATAAAATGAAAATAGAATTATTGTCAATGTGGACATTTTATAAGGCAACACAAATCACACTAATAACTTCTCACAGCAAAATATTTTGATACCACTAAACCAATATGTGGCTAGTACTACTGGACCCCATAATCTGAAATTGGTGCAGTTAAGTACTCATATTTGAAATGAAAAATATCTGAACAGAAATACGAATCCAAAGATCTGATTCGGTCACTTATGTTGTTTAATTTAACTTCTATCTGTGATTTTGTTGCTCAGCAGTCATTAATATTACCAAACAAAGTTAACAACCATCTTAATTGTACCTCTTTATGAGATCCATAGTGCAAAAGGAAAGGACTGCATCTGTGAAGATCAGTTCCTGTTATACAATAAACCTGCGACTCAGAAAGCCGAGTTATTGCATAGGTCTGAGAACATCATTCCACTATGTCAGACTTCACATTGTAATTTAATTAATTTTTCAAATTCTCATGCATAACTTTACTAATAACAGAGCCAGCTTTGTGGCATTGAGGGATGATACCCGATCTATGACACAGATGAACTGGGTTCAATTACCATATGAAATGCTGGAAAGCCACTGGGAGAAAGAAGAATGAGGTTGCTTTGCCTGCTCCCCTCTCCCTGGAGAGAAAGATAGAAATGTGTCTCGGAGGCACATTTTTTTAAGATTCCAGATGGAGAGTGGAGATATGGATGCATTTGTTTACAAGGAATGTAGGGCTTCTTAGGAAATATGTTACCTGCTAAAACAGATGACCTGCTCTTGAAAAAGCACCCCTATACACAGAGGGGAAACTGTTATGAGTAAGAGAAGAAACAAAGATGGTTTCAAAGATGACAGCATACTGCGGAATAGCTGTGGTGGCAACACAGATGCTTGGCAGGGATGGGGCAGAAATGTGAGCCAAAAAAAAAAAAAACGTTACCATTCACTGAAACTCCAATTACTCAAAACACCATAAAGCAGTGTCAGCAACATAGAAAGTATGAATCCCAGAACAACATGAGTAGTAAACACTAACTGCAAAACCCATGGAGGGACTTGTTCTACTTCCTCCTAAATAAATGTTACTAATTCTAAGATCACTATACCTCAGGAGAAAGGGAATTCATTCTCCCAATGTCTGCTACATTCCTGTTAGACTTGACCTTATATGCAGCATTTTGAGAGAAGAGGGACATAAAACATTGTGTTACCTTACTTATTGTTAATTAACCGAGTTTGTCTCTGTGGAGGTGTTAGGGTACTTGAGGCCGAGCACAGGTTTCTTAGCTGTCATTATTCCTTTCTTGTTATGATTGGGAGACCTTGTTTATAAATGCTACACAGAAAAAGTGATAAAGAAATTTAGTAGGAAAGCAATCCATGCCATGCAAAATTATTTTTGATGGAAAAGAAATGTAACAGCACTGTGGAGGTCTCAAAGCATTTCTAACTTACTCTGACTTGTGACTTGCCCTGACTAATGTTGTGAAAACAGGGAGCTAGTGATACTGCTTAACTGAAGACAGGCAAAGTCACTGTTTTTTAACTACTATTTTTGGATTTTGGTTTAAAAACTCTTCGCTTCACCCAATGTAAATACACAAATTATGTGGATTCAAAGTTCACAAACAGCTGTGTTACTTGGGAGATATTACTATCTCATTGATTCACTGTACCTTGGTACTCAATGTGGCATTTGTTTTTACTTGCCTTAGGTGCAACCTGATTGTGAGCTTTATTCATTTATTTATTTTTTTTTTAAGTTTCTGTAGTCACTGAGTATATTTGTTTAGTTATTCAATTATTTAGATTTTTATAAACAGGGATAAAGCCCTAATCCCCACATGGACAAACGTCAGGCTCACCTCAGGTATGCAAAAGAGACACACAGTTTATATAGTAGATAGAACAAGTTACACAAAGTTACTATACATGCCTTTTGTTTCACTGACAAAGAAGCTCACACATAGTTTGTAAAAACCATATTCTTCCTGACTCTAACCAGCTTAATTGATTGAATGTACTCTCTTCCTCACAATCCTACCCACTCCTGCTTTTTAAGTAGAGTTTAAATATCAATGCTTTTAATTCACTGTTAAGACATGAGTATCCATTTCACATTTACTTCCTGGCTAAGCCAACAAACTAAAAAAAGAACATGTTTATGTCTAAAGGCAGTGCCACACGTTTAATGAAATAATGAAGCTCCATTGCCACAGTATGAAATCATGGAACTGATTGTTCCTATAAATTCCTGTCATTATAGTGGCTACATTATGACTTCTGTCATTATATAAACATAATAAAATCTGATTTTGAATGCAGAGTGCTGAAAAAGCAAACTGATAATAGTACAAATAGTAACTGTAAAAAGAGATGAATGTTCTGACAATGAGAAAGCTGATATAATTTTTTTAATTTCACGAGATGCCTTGTGTTTATTTGCATTGACATAGTCCAAAGGCTAGAATTTCACTGAATTTTAGGCAAAATGGAAAGCTAATGGTCTTGAACACATCTTCATACTCATCATGTGTAATTGCCTTTCAAAGAATCCATTTGTGATGATGTGAGGTAATGCCAGCTGTGCCAGGAGTAGTATGGCAGTGGATGTGTAACATATGCCAGCATAGTTAGCTGGAGTTTAGTAAAGAATTTTATGTCATCTGTATATCAAACTGATTTGTACAGCTGCTTATATTAAAAATGTACCAACACTGGGTCCTGCTGCACAGAAAAGAAATACACCTGCATGTCAGACTATAGTATAACTGCTGAAATGAATATAGGTTCATAGGCAGGTACTAGGCTATCTACCCGAAGGCATTTATAAGCCTAGCCAGAGTGTGTCGGCTTTCACCTCACCATTGATTAATTAACTGATCCTCTGTCAAGCAGAGCCAATGAAGTGATCCCAGGGGTGTATTTTCTGTTACCCATCCACTCCACTCGTCAAGGTTTCTCTTGAAGAGTGTTAGTGAGGGGCTCTGCCTGATGTAATTTGGAATTTTGTTCCAAAGCTTGGGGAGTCTCTGTGACAGGAATCTATTCCTCCAGCATGTTCTATTTATTGTTGTGGTGAGGTTTAGCTCACTAGGGCACCTGGCTCGCAGTGACATGGATTTCTTTAGGTGGAGCATGTCCATCAATTCTGAGTTGGACATGGCTTTGTAAGTCAGGCAGAGATCACCTCTGAGTAAGCAATATGCCACTGAGTACAGCCGGAGTTTTTTCAGTCAGGCTGTATAGGACATATGTTTGAGACCAGTAATCCTCTTGGTGAGGTACTTTTGTGGTCTTTCCAGCTGTTGGAAGTGTCTTGTGAGATACATCCCAAGTGGGGCATTGTACTCTATGATGGGTCTAATGAGTGACGAGTAGAGGGGCACTATAACCTCTTTATTTCTAGATGCGAACCCTTTAGTAATTAGATGGGCCACATAGAAGGATTTCCTAACTACTTTGGAAATATGATTGTCAAAGGAAAGATTACTATCCACCTGGGTCCCCAGATCTCTTATTACCTCTTCTGTATTAAGGGGGCTGCCACAGATGTGGTAATTCGTGGATGTTTTGTTTTTCCCAAATGGGATGACTATGCATTTTTTGGCATTTAGCTTGAGGCCATGACTTTGACACCAGGTGTCCATCTCAGTAAGGCCCTTTTGGAGGATGTCCGTGTCAGCCGGAGAGTCAATTATGGCTCCCAGTTTGCAGTCATTGGTGAACTTGGTTAGCCATAGTCCTCCTGTGTTTGCCTGTACTAATGAGAAGTATATGCCAAACAGTAGGGGTCCCAAGACCGAGCCTTGCGGGACACCACTTGTGACTGGTTTAGAGTCGGACCTGGAGCCCGCTATTCTTACCATGTGAGTTCTGTCTGTAAGCCAGTTGGCAACCCATCTTGTGACGTAAGGGTTTATGTTCAGGCTGGTGAGTTTTTCTGTAATACCCGAGTGGGGAATGGTGTTGAAAGCCTTGGCAAGGTCAAGATAGCCTGTGTGAACCACCTTTCCCTCGTCTATGGCCTTGGTGACTGTCTTGAAGAAGTCAATCAGGTTTAGTGGGCATGATCTGCCCTTAACAAAGCTGAATTGGGTTGGGTTAAGTGTTTGGAGGCTCCCAATGTCTTTGTTAATGAGTACCATGATGATGCGCTCCATAGCCTTGCAGACCAGGCTAGTCAGACTTATGAGGCGATAGTTATCAGAGTCAGTTGTGGACCCTCCTTTGTGGAGAGGAATAACCATTGCTGTGTGCCATTCTATGGGCACATAGCCTGTGGAGAGGCTGAGGTTGAACAGCGTTTTTACGTGGGGGGGTTAGTTCATTCTGTAATTCATGCAAGACGCAGTCTGGGACACCATCTGGTCCCACTGATGCTGTCTTTTTGGCTTTTGAAAGGGCTGTTTTCACCTGTGTGTCTGTGATTTTTGGGACACTACACTTTTCTGGTATTGTTGTGGGCCCTTTTGGAGGTGAGAGGGGGGTGAAGTTTTCACTGAATTTGTCTGCCAGGATGTTGGCAATATCAGTAGGTTCAGTATATTCTGTGCTATTTTGCCACTTAGATTCTTAACATAGCTAAAGAAGGCTTTGTGGTTATCTTTTGAATCCTTGGCTATGTTTCTTTCGAAGTTAGCCTTGGATGATTTCATGAGGGACCTCAGTTTCTTAATGATACTGATCAGGGATGTCTTTCCTTCTTGGGATTTGCTTTTTTTATGAACTAGTTTCCTCCTTCTGTTGTATAGCCTGTTTAAGGCAGGGGTCCACCAGACTGGTTTCCTTCTCTTAGAGGAGTGAGTCTTGGTTTTGCTAGGGATAACATGATCCATGCATCCTTGTAGGTGCTCATAGAGTGCATTTGTAAAGGTTTCTGCATCTTGGGCATCATTATCCTTTAGCCTGGGGGCTGGGAAACCTACCACCTCTGTCTTAAGTAAGGTGAAGTTTGCTTCAGAAAAGTTTTTTACTGTGGTTTCCTTAGTTGGGGGTGGTGGTGGGGTGTGGACATCCAGAGTGATTAGTTTATGGTCTGATCTAACTAGTGACGGGTTGACCTCCGGTGTGGAACACCTGTCGCCCACGTTGGTGATGACCAGGTTCAATATGTTTTCACCTCTGGCAGGCGAGTTTACCAGCTGATCCAGGGTGTTTGAGTTGATGAATTCCAGGAAGCGCTGAGCCTGGGAATTTGTACTCGAGTAGTTTTCCCAGTGAATGGTAGGGTAATTGAAATCACCCAATATCAGGGTGTTTGGTAGGATCTTTATATTTTCCAGTGTCTCCAGAAAGGTGGAATGGTGGTCCTGGATCATGGAGGGTGATCTGTAGCAGGCCACAATTTACATTGCAGATTTGCCCGTTGTTAGTTGCACATGGATGATCTCAGAGGTATCATGCTATGCCACTAACCTGGAGGTGGAGGTATCCTTGATGAATATGGATACACCCCCTCCTTTTGTGTTTCGGTCCATGTTCTGTGGCCAAAACGTGTGGTATGAGTTGTAGCCCGGTAGTGCTGGGGTGCTCTCTGGAGCCTTGAACCAGGTTTCAGTTACTGCACAGATGTCAACGTTTTCCATACTGAGGAGTGCTTTGAGTGCGTGCATTTTGAGATTTAAACTCCTTGCATTGAGTAGCATAACCCACAGTTTTTTTGTTAATTGTGCTGTTTGCAGAGGTGGGTTTGACTTTTGAGCCTTGCCTAAAAAAGGTACTATGGGGGCAGCTAGAGCATTGGCCAGTATTTGATAGCCTAGGGGTGACAGGTGCAAGCCGTCTCTTGCAAAGCAACGCAGCCTGTTGAGCATGTCTTCCCAGGTTGACAGACACTGGATCCCCTTTGAATGACACCAGAAGCTTAGCCATTTGTTGAAATTGATCATTTTTTCTTTATACTGAGGTATCATTCTTGGTGAGGGCAGGATGCTACTCAGGGCCAGGGTCATGCCAGCCTGGACTACATGATCAGAGAGCTCTTCCATGTCTCTTTTTATGTAGTCCAGGGAGGTACATCTCAGGTCATTCACACCAACATGAACAATGACAGAGTCATATTTATACTTGTTCTGGAGTGACCTGAGTGCTTGTGTTATGTGGCGGATTCTGGCTCCCGACAGGCAGCTAGCAGTAACATTCTGCTTGTCCAGCCTAGTGAGTGGGATGTCAGTGTGCCTGACTATAGAGTAACCTATTACTAGTGTGTTAAGTATGTTATTTTGCCTTAAGGGCTGCGATTGTGCAGCACACTGATTTTGTGTTTTGTGTTGTCTGGTTTGTGACGGGAAGTGCAGGTTGTTTGTGTGTCTGCTTTGGAGGTCTCTGATGCTTTTGCAGGTTTTTATTTAGAGCCTCTGAGTATGATTTTGTGTATTTATGTGTATTTTTTGCCAGTGCTGTTTTAGTAGGTCTGTGTGCGGCTGGAGTTGTGGTGCAAGTGTTAACCTTCTCCTCTTGACTGTCTGTTCCAGTCTTGGGTAGAGACAGCTTAGCTTCCAGTTTGGCTGTATAATTGCATCTCTCGCATATGTTAGTATTTTGTGGTAGGAGGAGAGGGTTGTCTGTGTACATGAGGCAGTTGTAACATTGCCTCAGGATACCCAGATTCACCAGCTGGACTGGAGAGTGCACCTGAAGTTGCCCTTTGGTCATGCCTGAATAGTAGGGTGAGCTGCTTAGTTGCTTAGTTGGTGAGGGGTGAATAAAGAGCCTTGCCCTGCTGGGCAATCAGTGTCAGGATATATTAGTGCTTGCTATTAGGTCTGAGCAAGTGCTGGGCTGTAAGATGCTTTTTGAGTGCTTAGGTTGAGAGTTAGACAAGTTTCAAGGGAAAAACTGAAGAGGAGACTTAGTGGAGCCAGGAATAATTTAACCGTAACTAACCGGCACTGCCCAGTGAGCAAAACCATGCAAACGTGGTTTTTATAGTAGGGAAATGAAAGAGATAGAAATTAGCCCAAAATGGCCAATAAACTACTCACTTCTGGGCTGGAACCACTCCTCCAGGGACAGATAGGTTGCTCAAAGCTCTCCTCTCTCACAGGTGAACAGAGAAACTTCCTTCTGTCCAAGTAAGGTATGGGCAATTCAGAAACTAGTATCACAGCCCTGAATTCAGCACTAGCCTGAAAACTGGACTATACTAGCTTAGAAAGGCAGGAAACAAGGAATATTTTTATTTTTTTTTTTTTGTTTTTTTGAAAAGATAAGGCAAAAACAGTAAAAAATGCACTTAAAACAGCTTTAAACAACTACAAAAGATCAGAAAAGGTATTGCACTTTAGTGTGTAGCCTACAACAGTTAAACAAATTATTTAAACAAAAACTTTTTAAAAGTGCAGGCAGTCAAATAAGTACAATATGTGAAAAAAACAAGCTTTTAAATCACAATAAACGCTGGAAAATTTGCGTTTAGGTGTAAAACAGTTAAGTACAGCAAGAAAGTACAGAAAACTGATACTTAATCACTCCAAAGTCTCTCTCCTAAGCTAGAAGGCTTGTATCAGTTTAAGGCTTTCTAGTGCTACCCAGTAGGTTAGTTACAAGAAAGATGGGAAACAAGTACAGATATGGTCTTTTAAACCAGAAAGTTGAAAGAGACGGACAAACTGTCCAAATGGTCAATAAAATACAATTTCTGGGCCAAGAACCTCTCCTCTCATGGTAGACAGGCTGCCTAGTGCTTACCACTCCCACTGATAAGCTAGAAGGCTTTCCTCCAACACAGAAAGGCTTGGGGGGCTCAGAAGCTTACAAAGAGTCCTGGAATACAGAAAATCTGTACCTGGACTAGACTAGTTACAGGAAAGGCAGGAAACAAGTACAAACATAGGCTTTTAAACCAGCAAGTTGAAAGAGATGGAAAACTGCCCAAACGGCCAAATAAACTACAATTTCTGGGCCAAAACTCACTCTTCCCATGGAGGATAAGCTACCTAGTGCTTACCACTCATTGTAACAGAGGATACTGAAAGAGAAGAGGTTAATCTCAGTCCAGCTAACTTTGAAAAATAGTCAGAAATTAAATTACATGATTTAGGCCATAAAGATTTTATCTTACAGTTCTGACTGCAGCCAGAGACAAAAATGACTGTGGAAACCAAGACTAGAAATCCTACTGTATTGTCCTTAGGAGTGAGTTAATTGCTACCCTGGAAGGGTGGAAGTTTTTAAATGGTTTTATAGTTTCCAGGTGTTATAAAACATCTTAGCAAAGCTCTATGTGTGTACATGGTGACACGTATGTGCAATATTCTGGTTCAGTTTCTAGTAAAGGGGGTAGTGTGGGAACCAGAAGTCAGATGATCAGATGTATGTGATGTCATTCTGTAATATGCACTGAAATTATGTTTTAATACTAGATGAGACAAAAGTCTCAGGCCAATCTATTTTTGAAACCTGACAAAGAAGAAGGACCACTCACCCACTTCATCTTGCCTTGCTCTAGTAAGTGAACTAGGGGATTTATATCAGTCAGGAAAATATAGTGAGAGTAGTTAAGTACTGTTTTATGTATCTGTTTGACTCTGTTCATCTGTATTATTTTAATATTTCCTGTGGCTGAAACTCTGGTGTTTATTGTAAATAGATATTTAGTATTTTCTTGTTCTTTTATTATTTATTATTAAATACATCCAAACTTGTGGCTGTTCTTTTAGAGAATATTTTAACCTTTGAGAGTACTTATATTTATTTTGTGACACTGTGGCCACTCCTGAAAGTCTTGCTGCATTGGTCAAACACCGCCATTTATATTAGTATTAATTTTACTAAGTATAATTGGGTACCCGTGTAGGAGCCTTAGAGTAGCTGGCTTTGGAGTGCTCTGGTGGCAGTATCTACCTTGCAGTTTGGGCAGAGGGTGCATAGCTGGTAAATCTGTGCCAGCATTTCCCAGGAGTGTGTTGTGGGGGGTTGAAAATAAAATCTCGGTGTGTGTGTCAGCTACTTGGATCAGGGACATAGAGCACTGGTTTTACAGAGAGGGTGGTGGTGGACTTGGCTTGGAACACTCAGCTGAGGTCTTAGCTTTACAGCTGTGGTCAGTCTGGAGTCTTATTTGGGGCCTGATGAGAGAGAGGGAAATCCCGCCTCAAGATGGGAGTGTGTTCCCTGTGTCCTCTTAAAAGGGAATTGTCTTTGGTGCAGACAGCTGCATCTAGAAATGCTGTGTGTATCTATTTTTGTTCCAAGTGAATGCCCCTTACCAGTGTTCTTGGTGAGGATTAGGACTTCTTGATCACTGGCCCAGAGGAGGAACGTCATACCATTATCAAACTTTTTTAATTACTGTTTGTGATTTATATTTAGAAGTGGAGGTTTGCTTATAATGACAAAATGCTCTGTGAAAAGTAGTGACATTTTAGGGACAGTACCACTTATTTTCAGAATGATAGTGGGTTTGTTACAGCTGGCTTCTTGCTCTGACTTAAGATACTAGGACACACCACTTCCACATGAAGCTTTGACCTTTTACCTTGTGTTGATAAGGAAGAAAAACAAGTCTATTTGTCTGTCTGTAGAAGCAGCATTTTACTATCAACTCACAATACAGTCAGAGACATCAAAACAGCATAGGTAATCTGTTATAATTTTAAAGAACACCTAACCTTCTAACACATGGCTCAAGGCTAGGCATTTAACATAATGGTTACAGTGAACATCGTAACTGCAGTGTTTGGTAGTCCTGAGTTCTGTTCTTTGGCTGAAACAAGCAACCTTCCTTAATGCTGATCTGTTTCAAAAGTGGCACAGTTTCATTTTTAAAATCCCTGTTTGCTTAACCAGTCACTCTCACAGAAGATCATATAACTGCTCACACCCAGAATTTTCAGTAAAAATGTTGCAAAACAGTTTGGGTGGTGATGCTCAGACATGAAAATTATTACAAAACTGAAGAACTCAGGACGGATCTGTGGAAAGAGCTGCTCTAGATGATCTTGTTTAACCCAGTTCTTACTATTATTGTACACATTTGAAATACCTGCATGACATTCAGCCTGCACTGCATATGCAATATTTTTCTATGGCATTTTTTTGAAAAGACTATTGATACAGTAGAAGTTATACTGTTATCTGCATTGAATGGCTTTTTCCAAAATTATTATTGAATATATTCAAAGGTATAAATGACTGCATGGAGTCTAAATGCAATGTTATATTTAGATTTCATTTAGCTAGAAATGTTAACCTTAAGGTACTAACAAATTAGGGCTATAGGATATCTTAGCCCTCAAAGTTAAATGCCATGCTTTGCTTGACATACTTCCCATTATATATGCAATTTATGAACATTGCACCAGCAAGATGTGAATACAATGGAACATGCATATTTTGCTGTCCAAACAAAGGATTTGGTGTAAATGATAAAAGTCTGCTTTTCATGTTGTTAAGGGTATAGCAAAGCATTCTATATCTGCCTGTGAGCATTCATTTCTGCATGAACTATTGTTCATAAGCTTTGAGTTTGAAGTGAATCTAGATAGGCATGCATGGTCTGAGGCAGTATAAACATATGCCACATGTGCAAAAAGTCTGTTTTAGGTGTTTTCCTTTTTTAACCACATAAACTCTTAATAACAAGTGGCTTTTTCTATGAAATAAAACAAGGGTCTGTGGGATGAAGCTGGTTAGCAGTCCATACACAGCCAGAAAATTCATATAGCATCTGAAGTTCTGTTTCAGTACATAACATCTCTTGACTCTCCAGTACTTTGCATAATTCTTACTATTAAACTAAAAAAATCTTAGTTGTTGATGACATTACTCATTGTTCCATTAAGTCTATTAACATTGAACTAAAATGCTTGCTGCTGTATCAGACAGCACACACACACACACACATGCACAGAAATACACATGTGCATATTCACATACACACACACACAAATGCATGCACAGAAATACACATGTGCATATTCACACACACACAAACACATACATACACACACACACACACACACACACACACACACACACACACACACACACACACACACATGCACAGAAATACACATGTGCATATTCACACACACTCACACACAAATACAAACATACACACATGCATGCACATGTGCAATGTATGCATGCACAGGTACAAATACATACACATACACAGAAGTACACATGCATATTCACACACGCACACACAAACATACACACATGCATGCAGAAGATTTGTTTTTATTTAGCGGACATGAAATACATACACAGGCATATAATCTATTTCTCTGTTATTCGCACACACACACACACACACACACACACACACACACACACACACACACACACACACACACACACACACACATAGACACTGTGTTTGTACATAAATGTAAGATGTGAGCTGCACACTTGCTTATAGATATAGATATAGATATATGCGTATACACAAGCACATACACATACTAAATATATATATATATATATATATATATATATATATATATATATATATATATATATATATATAGGTTCATAGGTCGGTACTAGGCTGAGAAAATGTATGCAAACTGGCAGAATAGATTCCAACAAGCACCAAGACCAAAATACAATGTATAAGAATGAATTTTAATACAAAAAATAAAAAAAGAATGTTTAAGCAGAGAATTTTTGAACACCAATACCAAATTAGTACGGGTAATACCACAAATGCTTTGGCTAGACACACTTTAGAACACCCCACACATAAATTCCAGTTTACAATATTACAACAAATAGTTAGGAACATTAGAGGTGGGCCCTGGGAATTAAAACTTGAAGAACAGGAACTTGTTTGGCAAATTAAAACATATGCACATGTTCCACCAGGGCTTAATGAATACTGCTCGATAAAATGTATTTTGAAATTAAAAGCTCTTCAACGATGACATTTGGTTGAATAACAACTTTTCTATTAGTTGAATGAATTTATAAATATTTATTTATACATATTTATCTTTATACATTCATATGAATTTTATATTTCCACTTGTTTGAGCTGTTTAAGTTGTTATCTAGCATTTAACAGCATTTAGATTAACTTATACACATAAGAAAATTAAGTAATAAGACTGATGTGTTGTGGTTTTAAAATTGTTGCTGATTTTAAATAAAAGCATTTATATTTATTCACATATACATTTTACCTTGTATAACACTGGCTCTTTACATTTTTTAAGTTATGTTAATTGGTTTTATAATTATCTCATCCCAATTGATAGTTTTATTTTAACTGAGGACTCTTGGGGTCTTTTTGTCTGAAGAAGTTCATGTATTTTCTGAACGAAAGTGCTAACAATAAACTGGTTGGGATTCTACAGCTTGCTGCCTATTTTTGTTTTTGGTTACAAGTTTATGTTTTGTTTTGTCTTTTTATAAACAGTATCAGTGCAATCCCTTTGTTTATAGGGTCGTCACCTGTCACTCTCTTTCTGCAGTTCTGTCCTGGGGGGGGGGGGGGGTGAAAATGGCAAATGTGTTGATATTTTATAAGAAAAAATATTTTCTGACTGTTCTCTAAATGTCACAGAAATCGTTGATACTACATTATAATTATCTTAACATAATATTTAAAGCTTAGCATTTCAATACTGTGATACTACTTATATAAATTTGTCAGAAGTGGTGACAACTGCCTTTAAACCCCTAACTGATCTAATTGCTTTGTTTTGCTCCAAAAGGGGGTGTTAAGTTCTCCTCCTGTCTGCAATAAAAACAGTGGAAACAGATCCACAACTTTCTGTCTTTTTTTTATATATGCTGCTGTGTTCCTGACATCAGTAGGATTTATTGCCCATCTAAGACTGACAGCAGTAACTGACAGGGTAAACTACAGATTTAACTGTGTCTATGGCATGTCATGCAGGTGGAGACTAATTGCTCTACAAAGTATGTGAGAAGTTAAGCTTAAAAAAATAGATGGACTTCCCTTCCTTTTACTCCAAGACAAGGAAATGAAAGTTTTAAAAAGTACAAGCAGGTTTCTGGTACCTACACAACACTGGAACTATATTGTAGGGAGAAAAGAAACATAAGGATTGTGTTAAATTGTAGGAGATGGAGTTTTCCTTTAAGTGAATGCAGTTTCATTTACTTGTTTTTTCTTCACTTGAGACTGCATTTGATGTAGGGGATTATGATAAGGTCTCTGATTGTAATGAGTACATTGTGTTCGAGACATGGATGTGAAGAAATTCACCTCTAGAGCAAATGTTGGCATCCATGTCAAGAGCACATAATAGTTTGTTACAACTGTAGACTTCATCATAATTCTTTGTAGTGCGTGGAACTTTATCTGCCCCGTATTCTACAAGTTAGTCAAAAGTAAGATTTAAAAAAAATCAAAATGTGTTTTGCTGGCTTTGAAAGCTGGTAAAGCAATTGGGAAGTGGTTGATGTTCTTATGTATTCCCTGTCTAAGGGAGGGAGTTACTTCAAAATATTGGGTATACTCTAGCACACAGCAGGCAGAAACAGGAGTTGAAACAAAGCCATTTCATGTACTGCTGTTGTTGTCTGGTGGCCGGCATTGTAAGCTTTTAGTACTAAAAGAGATGTTAACAGCAGCTAGGGGGTGCTTAACGATTTTAAGTGTTGATAAGATCAGGTCTCACACTGCAGTAGCCCTGAACCAGCATGTACTGTGACTGATATTGGAATGTAATCACTGTGCTCTGTGAACTACAAATTTGTTACACATAATAGCCATTCATCACTGTAGGAGGTTTATGAAATTGTCAAGTACACTTACGAAATGCTAGCCCCTATTTATTTTTTCCTCTCAGAATACTTGCAAAATTATGCGGCTAAATTGCATGACTAAACTAAGTATGTTCTTTCCTTGAATGATTTTTGTATACTTTTTAAGTTTAGGTATGCAGTCTAGGAGCCTAGTCCAAACTTCATATTTCCCCACCACACTATTTAGTTAAGTGACTTGCTCAGGGTCACACAGTAAGCACCTGAAGGAATCAAACCCTGTACCAGAGGAAGTACCTCACTATCACCTTACAACCTTACTCTTCTGTGATAATTGTGCAGACAATTACACCCTGCAAATACAGCATTCATTGAGCATCTGAATAATGTATACTCCAACATAATATGTTGTGCCAAGATGTGTCACTGTTTTATCACTGAAAACTTATAGTAACCTCCTGTTTATTTACATGGAAATGTCACTATTACATAATGCATAAAAAGAGAAGTCTCCAGAAACATCCACACACATATAAACTTGAAATTATTTCTTTGGGCTTTTTGTGTATAATTTGCAGCATGTGTCTGTCACACACAGCTTGCCAGTATACTCCCTAGGCACCTTCACTCTGGCTTGTAATATATTTTGTCAGATGCTGTGGGCCTGTGTATGTCTTCACTAATTATTAAAATGTCTGCCATTCTTGTCAAGTGCATATTTATACCCCTATCCAACTAATACCTTAAAAACTGATGGAGTAGTCTGTGCCACTGGAGGCTTCTGTGCACCATGAAATGCAATAATATCATTTACATATGGTAGCAGGTTACCAGGCCCCTACAGGTTTGTACAACCCAATATCTGTCACCTTTACTTAGCATGAAATTCATATAATGTAGTATCATTCCTGCATACTTTTCTTTTCAAGACACTTTTAGTTTGGGTGGATACAGAGCAAACAAAACTAGAAAAGGTGGGAGAGGCAATAATGAGTTCAAGAAAAAATATTTTTTTTATTTTTATTGCCAAGAGAAGCTTTAGTTATGCAATAACAGTATGGCGATTGCAGATTTGTGTCTTATCTGCTTTTATAATTACAATGCAAGTTATTTTATCATAACTTTACCTCCTTAATGAAAGAGTAAAAAAATAAGGTATCCGTTTTTTCTGTTACAAACACAAAAAGAGACACATAGGCACATGCATAGTGACATACAGGCATGGGCGCACACAAAAAGGAGGACATATGGGTATTGCTGCACTAAGAGTACACAGAATGGGAATAGTGGGGGGAGGGGGTATTCATAGATATTATCAAAAATCTGCAGCCCATTCTTATGCCAAAAACAAGAACAGGCAACTGTATGGCAATTCACACTTATAGTCAAGTTGTGCTAAGAGGTGTCAAGCTAAAAGTCAAAAAAGGCATTCTACTCATTGTATAATGATATACAAAAGAAGAAGGGCATTCTAATGAGTGTGTGTCATGCAGATTATGATAGGGGACTGCAAGTCACAGTTTATAGTCAACAGGCATGAAATGGTACTTGTGTGTATCTCTGTGTAAAGGTGGCCAGCACTCAAAAAAAAAACGTGGCACCAAACAAAACGTTGGCAGCGGCAGAGTCATATATTAGACAAGCTTGTGCTTATCACAAGTGAGGATGCCTTTGGTGTATGACATGGATACACATGCAGCTGGAAATCATATAGAAGATACATTGCACTAGTTCACAGATGTGCAGGTCAAGGAATGTTTGTAGGCACCTACAGACTTCAAACGAACATTGGTGGACATGTATTCTCCACAAATGGGAACTACAAGAATGCAAAAGGCATGTATAGCACTTATCATACTGGCTACTGGGACATTTTAGACAAAAGCTTGGGACTCAGGACAGTTTACAAGCAATAGCCTGTAGAGTATTTAGGACCACCTGTAGAAGAGTACATCTAATTCCCCAAAATACAAGAGAAGAGAGCCACAACCATTTGTGCCTTCTATGATATTGCCCATCTTCCTAAAGTATTATGAGTCATAGACTGCACCCTTGTGTCAATAGAGACTATAGCAGGTGTTGGTTAACAGCATTATATCAGTAGCGAGGGTACTTCCATTAATTGTCAGGTAGTGTGCAACACACAGGGATTAATAACCAATGTGCCCATGTAACACCCTGGAAGAATCCATGATTGCCATATATGTTATACAAGTCATATATATCACTACTTCTTGTTTAAAAAATCACATAAAGCCTCCTAGTAGGTACGCACAGACACACAGGTATACTTACAAAGACAGTCAACTACTTAACAGGTATAAAGACTAATTCTCTTGCATCCACTTCCCCTCACCCTGCTATGTTACAGATGAAACAGGTTATCCCCCAAAGCCTTGGCTGATGATCCCCTTATGAAACCTTCAAGCAATGACTGAACAGCAGTAAAACACTTCCTGCTTACAAACTAGACATGTTTTGGAGCATGTTGAAATCATGGTTTTACTACCTAATCATGTCTCAGGGGGATGTAGGATACACTGTTTACAGCATTCCAGTTATTCATGGCATGCCACATGTCGTACCACATAGGTTCATAGGTACGTGCTAGGATAGCTTCCCTTGCTGGCCATTTTAAGCTTAGCCAGTTTCCCTTTTTGTGTTCAAATTAACCTATTCCATTTGGTTATAGATTGGCCTTACCCATCACATGGTTGATAAATATATATAACCCCTAATGGGAATAACTGAGATCATACCATAAATAATTTGAGTGGATCCATTCATGGGATAATGTATCTTGGAGCTGCCTCTGTCCATTAGTAGTACAGGGAGTAGTCCTGGGGTAAATTTTCTGTTTCTCATCCATAGCTCTAAGTTGCACTTAAAAAACATTAGTAATGAACTTTGTTTTATGTGGATGGGAAGTCTGTTCCACAGCAGTGGTATCCTCTGAGAAATATACCTGTCCCTCCAAACCATTCTGTTGATGTTGCAGAAGAGGTTTAGTTCCCTAGACCAAGTATTTTTGATCCCTTTTGACTTGGTGATGTGCAGAAAATATATCAGTAGTGGGTCTGCGGTTGCCTTATATACCAGACGTAGTTCACTTCTTAGCAGTCTATAGGAGTATAGCGATGAGGCTTTGAGTTGGTCCATGTGGGACATGCTGTTTAGGTCTTGTATCCATTTAGTAAGGTGTCTCTCTGGGTGTTCCAGTTGTTACATCTGTCTGGATAGATGCACGCCAAAGGGGGCAATATTGTCAATGACTGGAATATTTAGGGCTGAGTAAAGGTGGCCAATGACATCCCTAGATCTGCACACAGTCCCTATGTTTATAAGCTGCACAATATAGAAGGACTTTCTTACAACAATAAACACATTTTTGTCAAACGTTAAGTCACAGTCCAGATACGTTCCAAAATCCCAAAAAACTGGGTCTGCTCTTAGGAGCATATTGTCAATGTGGTAGTTTCCTGGGATAGATGACTTTCCAGTGGATACAATAAAGCATTTTTTGGCATTTAGTTTCAGACCATGATTTTGACACCAGTTGTTTGAGACAAACCTTCCCTGGAGGATTGCTAAGTCATTTGGGGATTCAATGACTGCTCCAAGCTTACATTCATCTGCAAACTTAGTCAGCCAGAACTCTTTTCTTTTGGCTTTTATTTCAGAAAAGTAGATGCCAAACAGGAGAGGTCCCAGCACAGGAGTACACTGAGAGTGACTACTCTCTTTGTGGAGGATACTTCACCTATTTTGATTATCTGCCTCCTTTCTGTTTGTCATTTGACAATCCAGCAGGTGAAATATGGGTTTATTCCCAGTTTGTTTAGCTTTTTTACTATGCCTGAGTGGGGAATTGTGACAAAAGCGTTGGCTAGGTCAAGATATGCAGTCTGCAACATTTTGCCTTCATCCATTGCTTTGGCTGAGTAAGCATGACCTGTCCTTGACGAATCTGAACTGAGACAGATCCATTGTTTGGATGTTCCTGATGTCCTGATTGATTAATTCCATGATAAGGCTCTCCATGGCTTTGCATATGGAGCTGGTGCAACTTATGGGTATGTGATTGCCTGGGTCTGTGGAATGTCCTCCCTTATGCAGAGGAATGACTGTAGCTCTTCTCCATTTACTTGGTGCAAAACCTGTAAGGAGGTTGAGATTGAACAGTGTTGTTAAGGGTGTAGCTAAATCGTACTTCATGCTATTTAAGATGCATCCAGAGGCATTGTCAGAACCCAGAGATGCAGTATTTTTAGCTTTTGATAGCACCTTTAGGACTTAATCTTGTGTGATAGCTAGAGGTGAGCCAGTTTCAGGTAAATCTTGAGGGCCAGATGGAAGGGAGAGAGGAGTAAAGTTAAAGCTAAATTTATTGGCTATATCTTCATCCTCGTTATAGGTAACATCAATCACAATCAGCTCAGTGCATTGGAGCATTGTGCTTTTGACATTACAAACCTTGTGATTGTACTTGGCGTGGGTACCTATTTTCGCTTCAAACTTGGCTTTGGTGGATTGTATTAAGCTCCTGAGTTGTTTGTTTATTTTACCGACAGGGGCTCTAACATTCTGGGAATTACTCTTCTTACTTTCTTATTTTCTTTTATTGTTGATATTTTCATTTCACAACTTTGGTTTGTTTCTGGGGTTTGCCCTGCACTTGTTCTTGCAAGATACAGTCGTATCTGTGCAGCTGTTTGCATGCTGGTATAGTGTGGTGGTGTAGGTTTCTACATATTCAGAGGAGTTAAGTGCATTTGTTAGGGATTTGAAGCTTGCTAATGTATCACTTAGGAGTAAGTAGTGTGTCTTAAATAAATTTCTAAATGTTCTTTGGGTGGAAGGAATTTTTGGTTTTGTTTTATTTCAAAGGGGACTGCTTTATTGTGAGATTTAACAAGTGATGAAGATATGTAAGGGATGGTACAAGATGCTGTCATATTGGTAAAGACAATGATCCAGAATACCCTGAACCCACCCAGCATGGCACACAGCATACCTCAGAACCTACTAGTAGCCCTGAACCCACCCAGCATGGCACACAACAATGACCATTTGGCTGGTAATAGCTTGTCCAAAGAAATACAACCATCAAGTGTCCATTTTGAACGTTCACTAATAGTCACTTTTTCTGTTAACATTTATGATGTAGTGGACACAGTGCATAATTTTTGGCCAATTGTGATGAGTATCAATGAAGGCAAAGAATTGTTTGGGTCAAGCCAAAGGTTGTGTTCAGAAAGGGCAAGTCTTTTAAGAACCTTTTAGAAATGAAAGGTGATGTGAGTTGTTCAAGTAGACCTAAGGGCACGTACAAATGCAATCATTGCAATTATTGTCAGCATATTTTATTGTGCGACTCATTTTTTGTTAGGAATAGGAAATGTAAGGTAAAAAAACACTTCAATTGTATATCCAAGGGGGTGGTATATGGAGCTCTTTGTCAATGCTGTAAGGCATTCTACATTGGAAAGACTAGTCATAAGCTGAAAGAAAGAATTTATGAAGACTTGAATGACATCAAGAAAGGGAAGAACACCAATGCCTTGTATAGGCATATTTCAGCATTTCCTGACCATCACTTCAAGTTTGTAGTGTTGGACTGTATGGAATGGGATGCAAGGGGGTTTAGTACAAAAGAACACCTCAACAGAGAGGAATTAATCTGGAGTCTGATGTGTGATGCCCTTACTCTCCCTGGGCTTAATGACTGCTGTCCCATTACCCCTGTCCTAAAATTGAAATGTATGGAGGGGTAATTCATCAGTCATCTTTATAATTTGTTGTACATACATTGTTGTAATATGTTTGGCTCTGTTTTTTCACTCACATTCAAACTGTCAGTACATTTTCAAGTTTTTAATTAATTACTTTTTTAAGCATTATTTGCATTGGTTGGTTTTAACGACATGACTACAGGATGTTCTTTTATATTGTGTGGTTTATGTGATTACTGCAGTTCTGATGAAGTCCTGATGTAAGACAAAAGTGCTTGACTGCTGTTTTTGCTCAATAAATCTTTGGTAGTTGCTACTGGCTGTGTGGTTATACCTGACTTGTGTGCTCCCTGGACTTCCATCAGTTTATTTTGTCTGGTTCCTGGTTTCTCTTGTTGGATAAGTTTTTCTTCTCATAATGTGGTAAGACTAGTGTTCCATAAATCATATGCTCTTTTTATGTCATCCATGGTAAATAACTCATAAAATCTGTTATCCTCCAGCATGTTCTCTATCTTTTGGTTGTAGCTAGTGCTATCAGTCATAAGTATACCTCCTCCCTTGTCTGCCTTCATTACACACCTGGATTTATCATTGCCTAGCTGAAGCAATGCTTTTCTTTCTCCCTGTGTTAAGTTATAAAGGTTTTTCTTAGGAGGTTTTTTAAGGAGTTTCCTGATATCCATCTCACATTTCACTTCGAAAGCAGCTAATGTTTGATGTAGTGATGGACAATAGCTGCTAGGCCTTTTTATAGTTTCATCAATAGGCTTATTTTCAATGTCATTAATTTTGCCATGAAACTGTACCCTTAAGTTGAGCTTCCTCACAAACATTTTAAGGTATATCAATACCTGAGCTGCCTCACTCCTGCAGCTTGGTACAAAAGTAAGTCCTTTGGACAAGACACTTTTTTCATCTTCAGTCAGTTCTTTAACAGAGTGGCTCAGATAACTGGAGCACTTATTATTGTGGCTGGTTCCTCTTTCTAAGCTTAGAACCTGGGTTGTAGTTGGGGTTCCAGTCAGGATTGCCCAGGTATTGCATTTCCCTCACCCCTGTCCAAAGTTTGGTTCTCCTGTCTCCCTGGGCGTTCGTGGATAGGGTCTGAGGCCTCTGGAAATCCTCCTGTGGTTTCCGGAATCTCAGTGTGTTGTAGTAGTACTCCTCACTGTGGCTGTGGTAAGGGGGAACCTGGTAAGAGGGGCAAGCTCTGGGGATCTGATGGTGGTCATCGTTCTTGTTCTGGTACAGGTGCTGGCTTTGGTATTGGTGTGGTGGTTGATGTCTGTGCTGTCGATATTGGTGTTCCCAAAGAAACCGGTCTCGTTGAAGGTGCTGCAGCTCCTGGTAGCTGGATTGTCTGTGATTCTGGTTGTCATGGCAGTCCTGTAATTAGTCCTGTAGAACTCTCTGTCAGTTCTGGTTGCCTCTGTGGCTTATGTTCTTGTCCTGATCCATCTGTGATGTCAAAGGCTTCTGTGGAGTGCTGATGGCCAAAGGGGATTGGGATGATGGGGAATGAGATGTTGGGGGGGCAGCCTCCTGGTGGTCCTGTATTGTGCCCCTGTCTGGTTTTGTGCCAGGATCTACTGAGAAAATCCTATTGAGGTCTGCTGGCCCAGTTATACTCTTATACAAGAGAAAGAGGCAGGGTTTAAATAAATTATAAAAATCTGCTGAAATTTCATCAGGTGCAGGCACTTCTCTTGAAGTAGTATTAAGAATTGCCTTTTGGACATCTTACTTAGAGATAGGACCTTCCAAGACTGAGTAATGAGCAACAGAACGATGCAGGGTTATTAGAGAGTCTAGGATGATCTAAGATAGAAGGATCCAAGGTTTCTTGGATTGGACTATAAATGGATGAGTAAAAGGAAACAAATTCATGTTTAATTACTAAGGGTTCAGTCACCAAGGTCAAGCATCTAACTCTGAAATTGCCCTTCTCTGGTAAAGTCTATAAGCAAGCCATTTCCCTGGTTTGTCCAGGTGATCCCATGCTTGAAACACTTCTCATATATACTTGGTATTTTTCCTGAAAGTTGAATATTTAATTGTTTTTTTCAGTGATTTATACTCCAAGACAAATTTTTTATCTTTGAATTTGGTAGGCTGAACCATAGAATATGCTTTGAGGACATGGGATTCTAAGTACTGTATCTGGTCATCAAATATTTTTAAAAGTCTAGCGTTGGTTGTGGAACAAACATCCCTTAGGTTATATTTAAATGATTTCCACCATGTAAAAATAGGCATAGAGGAGAGGGAATTCCATTGCATGCAAAGAGAACAGCATCTACAGGACACTGAATCTGATTCAGTGTAAAAGGACTTTCTGGGCATTTAGATGTACTTCTGCAGAAGAATGGTCTTCAAAAGAATTTAGCACAGAATTGAAGTCCTCTCCCTTAGGTATAGGAAAACACTCAGAATTAAAGGATTCTAATGATGCAAACAGTTTGATAAAAAACTCAGGAGCATCATAATTAGTCCCATAAATAGGTCCAAAAATAATTGGCCCCCTTGGAGTCTTGTATTTGGCTGACACCCATCTTTCATCCTTGTCAGATACCTGATTGACTATGTGCCAATCTAGCCTAGGATTGATAAAGATGGCAACATCTTTTTTACAGCTAGTTGATAGGCTCAGCAATGGAAAAGTACCAAGACTGTTACACATACAATGCTCGGGACACTTCTCAATTTTCAGCTCCAGAGCAAAAACTGCATCACATGCTAGTCATTTGATCCACATCCAATCCAAGTTCCTTTTTACTTTAGAGACTAACCCCGGAATAGTAATTGAAACAACATTGATGTTTAACCATTCTAGAAGTGAAAAACCCATCATCATCATCAACATCAATCCACTTTTTCCCATTTTCTTCATGGGGTCAGGGTGGCATGTTAGTTATCGTCATCTCTCTCAATCCAGTGCCACTCTCCTGCTGTCTTCGACCCTCATGCCTGACTATCGCAGATCTTCTCTCACGCAATCTAAACACCTCTTTGTTGGATGCCCTCATTTCCTCTTACCTTCTTCCTATCTGTCTCAAATCTTCTTCACTAGATTGTCTTCTGCTTTTCTGCACATGTGCCAGAGCCACTCTAATCTGTTTTCTTTGATCTTTTCTGCAATTGGAGATACTTTGGATTCTGCTCTGATGTCCTAATTTGTTTGTCTGTCCCACAGTGTGATTCCTACCAGCCATCTCTGGTAGTTCACTTCCATCACCTCTAGCTTCTTCATCTGCTCTGCCTTTACTGCTCAGGTTTATGTACCATACAGTAATACTGGTCACACCACTGTTTTGTGACCATTATTTTTCAGCTTCTTTGGCATTCTTCTGTCAACACTACACCTGACACTCTCTGCCAGTTGGCTGCAGCCCCTCTGATTCAAGCTTTGAACCCCTCTATGAGACTGAACACTATTTATACTTGCGGTTTTGTTTCTGATGAAGTTTCTTGTAGACAAAACGAAAGCGCTTAAATAAACTGTTGGATTCGTTTTTGGCTTCTTTATTTTTTTATCAGTTTGTTTGGACCTGTGTTCTACTATTTATACTTGAGTCATTGGGTCCTTGTACATAGCTTGCACTAATTTTACCAATGGAGCTTTGAACTCACAGGACTTCCCAAATGAGCTTTTTTGGGACCTTGTCATTATGCTTTCTCCAAGTCTAGAAATGGCCAATTGGACTATTTCCTCATCTCTAGCTTCTTTTCAATTATCTGTCTCACTGCAAACATTGAGTCAGTTGTGCTTCATCCTGATCTGAATCCAAACTGCTCATCACCTATCTTACTTTCTACTACTCTGCACATTTGCTTATCAATCACCCTCTCCAGAACTTCCATGCAATGTGACATGAGTTTGATACCTCTGTACTTTCCACTCCATTAGTGGATATAGTTTCATAATTTCACTGACTAGGAGATCACTGACCATTTCCATGTGGATCAGGGTTTGTATGGAACTTGCTTTAGATACATCATCCATATGTGTGGTCAAAAGGAATGCATGACTTTACTATCCCTCTGACGATCAAGGTATGCATAGCGCTCACAATATTTTCTACAAGGACTTTTCAGACAGCAACAAGGAACACATTATGTATGTCACAAACTTCTGTCTTTAAAGTACTCTACGTACTTGCCCTCTCACTGCCGTGTGGATTAAGTGATAGCGTGATCACCAGCTTTCCCCAAAACCATTTAGAAAAGCTGATAACCCAGTGCTTGTTCCTGGACTTAAAGAGCCATAACCAAGAACAGTCACAGCACCAAACGGCAACCTTCTATCTACCTCCAAACGACAGTTACAAAGTATGAAAAAAAGTTAACTGCCATAGTTAATTGAAACCTTAAGTATTTACTTAAAATTAGTGGGTTTTCTAAGACAAGCTAATCGCAGTGAGCGCAAAATCACAAATGCCTAGCCATTCCACTTCCTGGCCTGCTCATTATCCACCCTCCCCATTCCTAACTCTTAATATGCTCCTTTAATTAAATAAATAAATTATCTGGCATATCTTTTACTGTTTCAACCCCTTTCCAATGATTAAAAGACCCTCTTTTAAACAGGAAAGCAGAAAAGAGAAAGGACTACTGTTTTTCACCCTAAATTTGGCCAGTATTGTTCTCTTCAAACAGCTTTTTACTTACCAATTGTTTTTGGAATATCCTTCATTTTCAGGTGTGGCCCCACTCCATTCACCCTCTCTACACTCGGGCTCACTTCACTCTCCTCCCACCCCCATTCCCACCCACCACCCATATAATTTCCTTTATATCTAACCACCTGTTTCCTCCCACCCTCAAACCCCTCCCCTTCCTGTACCTAAGCAAACTCATACAACCTACTCCTAATCTACTTTGCATATAGCAGCTAATTCTACTACACTCCTTTTCCCCACTATTTATCCCACTATTGTCAAGCAACCTTTCTCAACTTTCTGTCTCTAAATCACAACCTTGTAATTACCATTGCTATTGCCCACTTCTCCCTCCTATATTACGTTTTCCCTCTTCAGCCATGACTGTCTCAGTCCTCTCTACTCTACTCCTGCTTCCACTATTCCTCCTACTCACTATTACATCATCTCCCACACTCCCATCCCCATTTTGTAAAGATCCTATCTACCCACACAGTCATATTTTCTCTTATCCACAGCAACCAATAGCTATCTCTGCATCTATCTTTCCCATGAATACCCTACTCCCTAAAATAAAAATTCCTCCCGCCCACTTGCTAACATCTAAAAACAAGACAAAGTATCTTAATTGCTACCCCCTAAAAATGAAACCTCACTATTAATCTACTACCCTGCTGTTACCAGGAGAAATACACCCAAATCCAGGACCTATTTCTAATTCTACCACCTTGCTAAACACTTCTCCCAACTCTAGCTACTCATCCACAACTAATAAACAAATCTCTTTCTATTCTATCAAGACCCAAAGCATCCTTAACAAAGTAAGTCAGTTTCATGCATGGATATCTAATCACACCCCAAATGTTATTTCTGTAACTGAAATCTGGCTAAAACACCAAAATCTAGATAAAGACATTCTCCCCTGGATATAATATACTTCACTTAGACCACCTAAACAAAAAAGGAGGTGGAGTTGCCATTGTTTCAAATCCCTCCAAATACCACAATCCAGAAACACTTCCTGACTCCCTGAATGATCACTCGCCAATAGAAGTGCTCAGACATACTCACAATTTCTCTAAACCACATAGGCTTATCAGCTGCCATAAACTTTCCAACTTTAACCCTGACCCTCACCCAGCTCCCACTTAATGAAGAAGTCCAAGCCTTCAACTCAACTTTCCTTAATATCTTAAACTCACTAGCTCCACCTAGGAAAGTTCAGGTAAAAGCTAACATACCGTCCTGGCTATCCAAAACTATTCACACCCTTATGAAAATCAGAGATAGGGCTTGGAAAATATGAGTACAATCTAAACTCCCCTCCGATTTGTGAAGGTATAAAGAACTTAGAAATCAAACAAAAAAACACATCAATAAAAACAAAAAAAGATTTCTGCTATAACCCCCAACAACTTTAAAATCGAATCCAAAAAAATTCTGGAATGCTATAAACCAAATACTACATCCTGGCAACCCAACTTCGCCCAATCCATGTCCAGACAGGTCACCTGAAGAGACAGCCAACACCTTCAGCACCTATTTTATAGAATCTATAGCCAAGCTATTGAACCCCAACCCTTCTAACACCAATGCTCCTAACTCCCCTGAATCTTCTCCAACTACTAACTCTGCAAACTCCTTCACCCTTAAACCTGTTCTCACTACCTACATCAAAACTCTACTTTCTAAGCTAAAACCATGCTCTGTATCTGCCAATATCCCTTCATATTTTCTCCAGATAGCAGCTCACTCCCTTTCTCTGCCTGTATCTATCCTAATCAATTGCTCAATCTCTGAATCTAAAGTTCCATCAGTCTGGAAACAATTCTATACTTTAATGGAGGTAACTCCTCAGAAATCTCTAATTTCAGACCTATTGCTATCCTCTCCCCTCTCTCTAAAGTCCTGGAGAAATGTATACATAAACAAGTTATGCAATATCTCATACAGGAAAAACTGTTCACTCCTACACAGCATGGTTTCCGACCCAAGCATAGTACCACCACAGCTCTACTATCCTTCCTCAGCACTATTACTCAATCCAAAGACGATCATAAACTCATCTCTTGTCTATTCCTTGACCTCTCAAAGGCTTTTGACACTGTCTCTCACTCTCTGCTACTGAGCAAACTGTCCAACCTCAACTTCTCCCCTAATATAGTTGTGTGGTTCTCTAGCTATCATACTGACAGACTGCAATCAGTGAGATGGCATTGTCTACTCCCCTTCCAGTAAAATGGATGTCCCCCAAGGATCATTCTAGAACCACTACTTTTTAATATTTTCACCAACTTACTCTACTCCTCTTGTCCTCAGTCTACCATTGTCCAATACGCAGATGACTCTACAATCATCACCATTGCCAACTCACCCTCTGAACTCATATCAACTACCCAGTTATCCTTTAACTCAGTCAAGACATGGCTCTCCAATAACCAGCTCATCCTCATTCCCAAAAAAAACAAAACTACTACTCTTCCTCCCCAAAACCGTTAAACCACATCAAATCTTCGTTCTTCATAATGGCCCTAAACAATATGCCTATTAAAGTCAAATCCAGCAGAAAACTTCTCAGTCTTACCATCGATGATCAGTTAAAATTTGATCTACACATAAAGTATTGTATCAGAAAAAAACATCAGAAACTAGGACTCCTGTATAGAAATAAACAATTTCTCACCACTGAAGCTAGGATTATTCTTACACATGCTTACCTTATACCTTGCTTAACATAATGTTCCTAAATACTCGCAAATCTCAGCTCCTCTGTACTTACTAAGCTTGAGTCAACTTATCACAAGAAAGCTAGATATGCAGCTCAACAAACGTATAAATCCCACCACTGTCTCTCCCTAAAATACCTAAATTGGCTTGAACTACCTCACCTGCTTCTCAGCTCGAAATCATACACTCCATTCTATATCAGCCAGCTTACTGCCCAGCTCTATCCTCCCTCGTCTCCCACTATTTCCCTGCAAGACATTTCCAGAGCTCAACCAAAGCTCTATTAAATATCTACAAATCCAAGTAAAAAAATGGGTGCAACACATATAGCTACCACCCCTCTATTGCATGGAACAAACTCCCACTTGAAATCAGAACACTCACACACCCTAAACAATTTAAATCGGTCCCCAAAGAGCACTTTAAAAGGCACTGGACCTGCCACTGTTCTCACCCTTCCTGATCACATTCATCTTACAAAGTAAGCATCTATCTCCTTCCTCCTCAGTTTCCCCCATAATCACCCTCTCTCCTTTCTCAACTTACTCTAGTCCTTTCTCTTCTAACTACCTCCAAACTTTCTTTCTTTATTTCTTTATCTATAAATACCTTTTGAGTTACTGGTGCTGTTCATGTATTATATAACACCTACCCCGGGATTCATGAAGCTCTGCGCAAGGTCGGCATTAGGCTTTTGCCGACCGTGTGGTGTACAGATGGCGCAATAGTGCCATATGCATATTAATGAAGGTGCGCTGCTGCCACAGCCACGTGCATAGGAAACGAGCGCGAGTGAATGGGGCGTGTCGAAGTGCCGCACGGAGGCGTGGAAATGTCGGCTGTTGACGTGCAACCTAAAATGCTGAATATTACAGTCGGCCTGCAATAGTAATCACACCTGTCAGTGCCCGTGGATACTGAAACATATGCAAAGCATGCAAGACAATACTTGCGAACACAAATTTAAGAAGCAAACACAAATGCACGTTAGCGAATATTGAGTCCCCATCCCTCGAACAAATGACATTTAAAACCATGTGCCCGTATTCTAATGCAGTGTTAATAGTAGTACCAAGTGGAAGTGAAACACATCATGTTGGCGCGCCGCCAATAGCTAAGTGTAGGCCAATGGTCAGGGTTACCACCTGTCCCACATTGTGAGGGATAGTACACAGCTGGGCAGTTGTGTCCATACCAAAACCATTATAAATGTAAAATATCCTGCGACCATATGACATAATGATGTCCCACATCCCATGTAATAGTCACATACAATTGTTATTACCGTATGTAACATGCCACATGTTACAAGAAATAGAATAAGCAAGTAAACGAAACAGAAGGAGCATATAAACTGCTACAACAATAAGCTAACATGTAGGTATAAAACAAATGTATTATCCATTATACTGACCGTGGGTATGTGCTGTCCTGTAGAATCTGATTTGTGTCTGGAATATATCCCATCCTGGCCATATTAAAAGGTGGCAACCCTACCAATGGTCAGAGCATTTGGGCAAAATCCGCCCATATGCGGTCCAAGCCGTTCTTGTCAGGATGTGTCAAAGTTGAATGGGTATTACCCGGGTGTACCTACCATGTCATGAAAGAGAAGTATTTGCATGTACCTATATGCGTGATGTACAGCATGTGGAAGGTGAAAAATGCCAGGGTAGTCCTCACAACCATACAGGTACCTGACATATGTAGTGTATGCAATGTGTTCCCTTGACCGTGACATGGGCCATCAACCAAATAAGGGATGGATGGAGTGTTTGGAATATGTGTGTGGGGGGGGTGGGTAATGTTATAATCCACAAAGGCGAGACTCTGTTGGATGCACAATAGGTGAACTGGAGGTGTATGAGGGAGCAGCGGGTGAATCAGAAAGAAACACAAAGAACAAACATACACATCCGCAATACAACCTGACAGGCCATACTGTAGAACACAATCACACAAACATATGAATATTAAAATGTACAATACACATGTACAGAAACGTCACCGGCACATACCCACAGAATGTTCTGGATGGAACTGAGCCATCCAACTGCAACACACCTGGATGCATAATTGAATACCCATCATCCCCTCTACAACACACAACCCGCCCCCATTCCTGAACGTCCACCAAATCCAGCCATACTCGGGCTACTAGCTTGGCGCAGCCATATCTACACATACTGACCACTACTCATATGTAGTAGGCAGTGTCACCCTACGCAGTGTCAGGATTGCAAACTATGTATCCCTTGCATGTAAAACCCCATCACATTTTCGTAAGTTTAAAAAAATCGAAGGTCATTTGCTTGTTCAATTTTTGGATATCCCTCATGGGATAAGTATCTTGAGTAAATATCAGATTTGGTATCACGACACAATGTCCAGTCCTGTAGACATCTGGACATGAGTTGTATGTGCAGTAGTGGTTCACGAGACTGCTCAACCTCCTGCCCGTCATGCAGAACCTACTACCCGGGGTCAAACACCTGCCCGTGATGCACGTCTCCCCACATGAATTATCAAGAGAATATAGTGTACACAGTCGCATAGCAGCACTTAGAAATAGGGTGATTAAGGTGCTGACTTAAGCAGGGTACCTCCTGTCCCACTTTGTGAGGGACAGTCCCTGTTTGGGTATGTGTGTCCTGACCAAGAATGATACAATGGCTAATGTCCTGTGATTGTTGGAAATAACTATGTACCATATTTCATGTAACAGTTGCCTAAAACAGTTATTTCTGGATGTAAAATACGTAAATCCTACAAGAAACAGAATAAGCAACTAAAGTGCCACAGGAATAGGCTGTCATCTAGGAAAATAATGAATATTCTAAACCCTGTACTGACCGTGGGTATGTGTTGGCCTAAACAATCTGGTGTGTCCAGAATATATCCCATCCTGGACATATGAAAATGTGGCAACCCTACCAATGGTCAGAGCATTCGCACAATAACTGGCCAGCCTCTTAATCACTCATAAAACCAGTGACCTTTGGAGGAAAGGTGTTGAATGACACTTGAATGACTAATGACAATAATTAAGAGTAATAGATGCTTTTAACTGCAGAAAATAAGTATTAATACATATGGCTCTGAATCTGTCAACATGTTTCAAGTTAATAGTAACAATATTGTAGAAGTGTCCGTGATTGTCCCTGATTTGTCATTGCCTTGTCCCTGTCACTGTTGAAATTAGTCCCTGAGTGTTACAGATGTCCGTACACATATGTACACCAACCAACTGTCACATTTGTTGACAGTACTATTTGTTGCTAGTACTATTGAATACCTGTAGTGAAGTCATAAGTGATGTCCAGAATAATATCCATCAGATATAGGGAGGTAAAGGCAGCAGGGATGCGCTGTGTACATGCAACTGTACGGGAAATGTAAATAGGTATGTAGGTGTATGTATAGACATATAGACATATATATATATATATATATATATATATATATATATATACATATGAATGAAATGGTCACAATAAAGCATTCATAATGAATGTGAAGGGAACACCAGTGGAAACACCCCCCACCCTGTATTATGTAGTGGAACCACCCCCCACCCTATATTATGTAGTGCCAACATAATAATCTGGTCAGAGGTGACCAAACCCCTGCATCTGTAAACACAGGTAGAATGTTAAAATTAGGACCAATTCTGACCATGTGCTATGTCTGACATTTGAACAGGTACAGGGCAGTTCCAGTCACCAGTTGGACAAGCCTAAACCCAGATAACCACATGAACACCCTGACAATCAAACAAACATATGTGCCAGGACTATAAGCTTTGGAGTTCTGAATATCCTTGGAGTGAGTAAACATGCAGCACGGGTCCAGAGCAGTAGGGAACAGGGAATGTCGCATGTGTAGTACTGCGGTTTTTCCAGCAGGACAAT